>NC_044007.1:63710773-64016257 GCF_900496995.4 Aquila chrysaetos chrysaetos
TGTATGCATGTGCAGTTGTGTGCATGTCCTACATATTTTTAATACACCTGCAGATCAAGACTAATAAATACAAATGAAAAAAAGGCTTTAAAAGCAAACAAAGTTATTAAATAATCAAAGAGCATGTAAGTATTCAAAATTCATAACTCAAACAAAATAGAAGGGCTTTTGAAGTCCAAGGAGGGTTTGTTTGTTTGTTTGTTTTAGAAATGTCTAGAAAAATATATTTTTCCTTTAATCTTATCCTCTGACATAGATGGAGAGTTTTGAAGGAGTGAAAATAATAGGGAAAGGAATAACCAGGGGCAGATGAAGGAACTTGGTTTGGAAAATCCTTATCCAAGTGTTAAACACAGCAAAGTTATATGCAATAAAAAAGGAATTTCATGATTCTCACCATATATTTAAATAGATTTTGTATCCAACACCAAGAATACCAAGAAGAATCTGATTTTCCTTTGTAAAAGCAATTCCAAATAAGTTGAAAGAATTTTTCCTATGAAAAAATTTCTTCTAGTATACAACAACTGCCACTTGCAATAACCACATGGAACTATTTGTTGTCTCTCTTTATCTACAGCTTCTCAGGTTGCCTAGAGAAGTTGTGGATGCTCCATCCCTGGAATTTTTCAAAGTCAGGTTGGATGGGGCTTTGAGCAACCTGGCCTATGGCAGGGGGGTTGGATTAGATGATCTTTAAAGGTCCCTTCCAACCCAAACCATTCTATGAGTCTATGAGTCTATTTATGTTTTTCTGTGGCTCCTTTCAGTTATTTGTGGAAAAGATGTATTACACTCAAAGTTTTACTAGCCAACAGAAATTACAAAGTTCCTGTTCAGTATTGTCATCTCATAGCAGTGTCCTAATTCACAACAGGGGATTCTTAGCCATTATTACAACTTCTGTAAATAACCATGATGTCTGCAGTTGGTAAAACCCCTATAATAGTTCGTACAATGAAATGTCAATGAAGGCTGAACTGCATCAGCATAAAACTCAGCTTTTCTCTTTCTGCATAATAGAACTGAATTTTGGCTCTGATTTTATAAACTTGAATATTTCATCCTGAATTATGGTCCACTAGTATTTTACAATGTCACTCCTCTTCCATGTCCAATTCCAAACTTAGTGTTGAACAAAGATTATCACTCAGAAACCTATTTATTCCTTGATGTGGCCAGTAAGGACTTAAAACCCACAGAAAAACTGATCTTGTGTGCTGTTTTCTTAGCCCTGCTGTCACCTTAATATCGTTTTATAATTATGGTGATCCCTCAACAAACCTTCATCGCTCCTTGTTTCTGCTTACACAGATGCTGTGGACGTCTATTTTTATAGTCATTCTCACTTGGAGATTTGCCCACAATGAACTGCTTTGGCTGTCTGCTAGTAACTGAAAGTATTTTCCATGTCAAAATCCACATTCCTGAGTCCATAACACATGACAGTTTGAGAAGGTTTCTAATGGATATTTCAGTCTGACTACCTTTATTTGTATTTCTGAAATGCCCATTTCTTAATTCCTGAGCATTCCTTGCACGCTAAAACAAACAAACAAAAAATAAGGAGAACAAAATAAACAGATCTACTTTAAGAAATTAAGTAAGGTTGCATAAAAATTTAAGATAAGGTTCTCAATTTTGGCCAGTATGTCACCTTTATATAGAACTCTAGCTTTATCTGTGAGGTGTTATTTTTGACAAAACAGTGAAACACTTCTCCTCATTTACTGCTGTAGAAGAAATTTCCTTCGTACTGGATATGTGAGGGGCTGAAGTGGAACTCCATCCAGCTTGCTTTGAGAAAAGTTTCCAGAGAATACAACTTACTTT
Organism: Aquila chrysaetos chrysaetos; assembly: GCF_900496995.4. Classification (NCBI taxonomy): domain Eukaryota; kingdom Metazoa; phylum Chordata; class Aves; order Accipitriformes; family Accipitridae; genus Aquila; species Aquila chrysaetos. Next base: position 63,712,607 of record NC_044007.1, read on the forward strand.
TGAGAAAAGTTGAAATAGCAAGTGTCAGATAATCAATGCTACACTGGAAAGACATTCATCAGGGAGATAACATGGCCTAACAAACTGAAGGCTTTATAAATCAATGTGAGAATCCTGCAGTAGACCTGGTAGTGGAAAGGGAATCAACAGTTCACCAAATAATGATGTAAAAGACTCTCTATGGGACGCACTGAGCCAGCAGTCAGGTATATTGGCTGAACCAGGCCAGCCCAACAGCATTTCCCTGAGGGACAAGGAAATGTCAAGTTCAAGGAGGAAATGCTGTGCCAAGAGCTCAATGGCTTCACACAGAAACAGCAAGCAGAGAGCCAGAAGCTTCTGTCTCTCCCAGAAAGTGGGAAGATAAGGTTGTATATCACCATCTGGATGATGCATTATCCAGCTAAATGGGGAAAATGGGCATCCTTATTGTGGTGGGTTGATCCTGGCTGGATGCCAGGTGCCCACCAAAGCCGCTCTATCACTCCCCTCCTCAGCTGGACACGGGGGATAAAATATAACAAAAGGCTCGTGGGTCAAGATAAGGACAGGGAGAGATCACTCACCAATTACTGTCACAGGCAAAACAGAATCAACTTGGGGAAACTAGCTTAATTTATTACTAATCAAATCGGAATAGGATAATGAGAAATAAAACCAAATCTCAAAACACCTTCCCCCCACCCCGGCTCAACTCTACTCCCAATTTTCCCTATCTCCTCCCCGCCAGCAGCACAGGGGGATGGGGAATGGGGGTTGGGGTCAGTTCATCACACGTTGTCTCTGCCGCTCCTTCCTCCTCAGGGGGAGGACTCCTCATTCGTCCCCTGCTCCAACGTGGGTCCTTCCCACAGGCTGCAGTCCTTCAGGCACAGACTGCTCCAGAGTGGGTCCCCCGCGGGGTCACAAGTCCTGCCAGAAAACCTGCTCCAGCGTGGGCTCCTCCCTCCACGGGACCACAGGTCCTGCCAGGAGCCTGCTCCAGCATGGGCTTCCCACAGGGTCACAGCCTCCTTCAGGCATCCCCCTGCTCTGGCATGGGGTCCTCCCTGGGCTGCAGGTGGAGATCTGCTCCACCGTGGACCTCCCTGGGCTGCAGGGGGACAGCCTGCCTCACCGTGGTCTTCCCCACGGGCTGCAGGGGAATCTCTGCTCCGGTGCCTGGAGCATCTCCTCCCCCTCCTTCTTCACTGACCTGGGGGTCTGCAGGGCTGTCTCTTTACATGTTCTCACTCCTCTCTCTGGCTGCCATTTCTGTGCCCCAGCAACTTTTTTTCCCCCTTCTGAAATCTGTTCTCCCAGAGGCACTACCACCGTTGCTGATGGGCTTGGCCTTGGCCAGCAGCGGGTCCGACTTGGAGCCGGCTGGTATTGGCTCTCTTGGACATGGGGGAAGTTTCTGGCATCTTCTCACAGAAGCCACCCCTGTAGCCCTCCCCTGCTACCAAAACCTTGCTGCACAAACCCAATAGTCTTATCTAGCTTGCCACTCCATCCAAATATAAGAAAACAGGAAATAAACTGGAAAGTGTGAAGAGGAAGGACTTTGCTGCTGTTGTTGCAGCCATGCAGTAAGATACATGCTGAAGCTAACATCTAAGTCTAAGCTAGTCTGAATCAGCTTTTCCATTCTTATAATGGAACTCTATAATAAAGTAGATAGATAGTTTCTTTAAAAATATTCATTATTTTCACACAGCTCTGCTTAACACAAGAAGAGCAGTAATTGCTTGACAAAGGATAAAGCTCTATGTCTCCCTTGCATGTAGGTAAAAAATACTGTACTGCTCTGCTAAGACTTTACACTCCATCCCAGCTAGTTATCTAACTGCTGCTCAGTTCCGAAAGTAACAGAGAACACCCATTCCACATCTATATCACCATACAGGACATATAGAATAATTTCCCATTACCTAGTAACAAGTTTAAGATCCTTCTTGTGCAAGCCATTGTCTCCTGTACCAGATTTCTTCAAGAGAAACCTTTAGAAAAATGCTCTAAAATATACTACTTCTGATTCCACAGATAGATAAAAACATATGCAAAGAGGGGGGAAGGGGGGGTGGGGAAGCTGTATTCATACATATTTTGAAATTTAAATGGTGCAACAGAGAAGAGCATGGACAGAGAAAACAGAGAAAACAGACTTGAGAAAAAGGATTTTATACTTTCCTCCAACATAGCCTTTGTGTGTAATTCTGGGCAAGTTCCATATCTTCTCCATACCTCCAATTCCCAAATGCAATAACATAACAACTCTTGCAGCACGCTGCTCAGAAACAGAGGGAAAAGTAGGCATACAAATAAACCAGCTAGGCAGATTTGCACAGATGGATAGAGATTTAACCTGAATGAGTTTAATAAACTGCTGCATTTACAGGTGTTTGCAAATAAAATTAACCTAAATTAAATCAGAACCTGTATGAATTAGAAGTGGTCTGTCATTAATAACTATACTTTTAACATGTGCAAGAGAGCTTGAAATCTCAGAGTCTATGGGTGGAGACAATACATGAAATATCTGAATCCATCTCCAAATATGTTCAGGTGATATGGAAGGATGAAGAGGAAATTCTCCATCAATTTTTAAATCATGGTTGTAGGTTTATTATAATGTTAATATTTAATAAAGACCTAAAAGACCATTGAGAATACGAATATGTCTATTTTGTATGCATTCAGAAGAGAGAATTTGATTTAACAACCATAATGACTCATGATGAATCTTTCTCCTTCTCCTATTACTGTAATTTCTTCAGAGGATTATAATGTACCTATTGGCCTTTTCCTATGCAATAAAGCTTTTCTGGGGAAACCTGTAGTCACAGTGGATTGGTAATACTAAAATAAACTCTGTTATCTAACACCTTTGCCTTCATTAAACTATTTAAAGTGTCTGGATTGATCTCTTAGTAAGTTGAAGACTGTGGAATTCTCTGGAATCTGTTCCCTGAGGCACACTCTTGGCTGTTTCTTAGAGTCATTTCCCCCCTCACCTTCTGTTGACCTTGGAGGTCACTTTTTCATCAGATTCAGCTGGGAAACTACTATGAGACATTTGTATAGTCAATAATCTGTATTAGCACATGATCACAGGTGTAGTTCAGTCCTTGTTCAAAAGAAGGATTCAAAACTTACATCTTCAGAGCTTGCAACTTTGTCACTATGAAATAAATGATATTAAATATTTCTAGAAGAGTAAATATTTTATGAAAAGAGAGAAGGAAAAATAATGGGTGTCATACCTAAAATTTTCTTCAACCTACCAGTTACCTTCTATTACCAAGGATCTTTTTTAAGGTATGGGAAAATTATTTCTTCCCATACTTAAAAACATGAAAAGGAACTAAATCTATATATAGGGCAATACTGACCTCAACAATTAAAAATTTCAGTGCAAATGGAGCCATTCATCTCATCTTGCAGATTAAGAGACCATAAGAACACTGCTTAATAAGATGTCTTAATATGCATCAACCTTTGAACAACTATCTTTATTACTGATTATATTTTTTTATCTTGTTTCTGAATTAGCTGAGAATTCAGTTTAAATGAAATGAAAAAACCCTTCACAAAGAATTGTCCAGTCAAATAATTATATCGGTATTCTCTCAGCAATATGCATGCTTTCACATTATTGGTTTTAAATGTATGCTTTTATTTTTATGTAAACTAAACTTGGTTTTAGTACATCATAAAAGTATCTGATACATATTTTTGGAGTCCTAATTAAATGCATGGATTTCTTTTATTGAGTCTGGGTCTACAGAGAAATTACATAACATTAAAAAATAATCAGTGATATCATAATTATAAATTAAGTTCTGCAGGGATAACTGCTGGGTTATTCAGTGCATACAGTGTGTAAAGACCACCTGGAAGGAACTGAAACACATATTTTAAATATCCAACACACTTCAGAATTAGTGGCACTGTGTTCCTCTGGGTCTTTGTTCCATAATTTCCATGTTTAGACATAAAGTGTCAGGGTAGGACCCTCTGTGTTTACTACGATGAAGTTATCCATACTGCAAAATAAGCATATCTATTACTTCTATGTTAATACTTTGCTTAAATATCTCATAGACATCAGGAGGAGCTGTCCTCAGATTAAAGAAATTCTGCCTACCTCAGGGATATTATGAAGACTGCTACAGCCTAAAAGGGTTAAAGGCCAGTGGCTCTAAAGAATAACCTCTCAACTTCAAACTTATGAACACTAATGTTTTCAGGGTTATCTTCATGATGATGGCTGATTTTCAGATGCCCCACTCTGTTCCTTATGTCGTACCAGTGTCAACACTCTCAAAATGAGACAGGTCTTCTGCAATATCCACGTCAAATCTTTTTAGTCATCTCCACTTCTCTCTTAACTAGAGCTCAACTAGTCTTTTCTTTCCTGGTCTGCACCTAGGTTTGCTTTTTTCACTCTATTTCAAATAAAACTCAGGCATTTTGGTGCACACTGCTTACCTCCTCCTGAATCTCTGAACTCTTGTGCTGTATTATCTGGCACTGTTCATCCTGCTTTCAAATGATCTCATAAAAAAGTGCAGTGGAGGGCCTGTTGGAAAAGATTAAAACATAACTAGCTTTGTCTCTAACACATTTTGATGTAAAAGAGTCTGTAGAGAACACCTGATTCATGAGTAGTTATGTGGGATCTAGTGATCCCAAGGTGTCAAGCTGAGGAATAGCATACATGTTAGCTTTCCAGCTGTTGTCACAAAACAGCCTCATGGGCAGATCTTACAGTTTCTAACACTGTGCCAAGGCAGAGAACACCTTGAGAGCCTACTTTCCCATTTACATGTGTGTAAATATTGATAACATTCTTGGTATCATCACAAGTCCATTTAGGTCCTTCAGGATGTTTCCCCACTTAATAACATTCTTGGTATCATCACAAGTCCATTTAGGTCCTTCAGGATGTTTCCCCACTTCAATGCTAGGTATCTAAAAAAACCACAATAAAACCAAAGAAAACCCTTTGCAGAAATGCACTCCGCTAGGGTTTCTTCACTAGAGTAATATGTAGCACTGCAAAGGAAATTACAGAAATTTGTAGTTTTCAGGATATAAAAATGAAGAATGGTGTTCCTTTAGGACACATTGGGAAAATAACAATTCATTTAGAAAGAAAGTTAAAGCAACAACAGCAACAAAACAAACAAACAAACAAACAAAAAAACCAGAACAAAACCATTTTTGTAGCTAAATTAAAAAAAAAAAAAAAAGAAAAAGAAAGCTTAATAACCTAATTTTCAGACTTGGACATCTACATTAGTATTTTAATTCTGTAACGGAAGATGTACTCATAATGAGGCCTTAATTACATGTATCACTTGCTCTTAATTCCCTTTCATTTTACCCTGCACTTTAAAAAGAGTTGAAGGGTATTACAGAATTCAAGGGAACTGGAGATAATGCAACCAATGGCAGTAAATCGGATTTTTACCTATAAAAAGCCGGGCTTAATCTAGCTTCATAACAATAACTGTAAGATCCTCAATGTGAAGTAAGAAAATGGTATTTGTCCAGTTCTTCTGAGAAAGCATTTTTAAAAAGTTAGCAGCCTAGATGACAGATGCAACAGGAAAATCAGTGACTTAACTGACTTATCAACTGAACAATATCTTCAGCATCATGGTTTACATACATAGCTAGTGAGCAGGAAGAAGTTTGCACTATCCTCATATGTACGGTTTCCACTCTGCAGAATCAGGGAAGCTTCAGCCTCAAGTACTGTCTGTTTTCATTTCTACAAATGCTAAGCTGTTGAAAAAGTATAGATGTAGTATAAGTATAGATGAGTGGGAAAGAAAAGAAAATTACTATTCTTTTTCTACTTTTATTAATATTTGTGCCTACAGTCAGATTGAAGGTCGGCATGCTACTACATGAGGGATTTTGTTTGGGGAATCCAAATGCACTACGGTGTGGGAATGAAAACAAAACCAAATGTTAGGGTAACAAAGTGCATGGGGTAAGAGCACTACATTATTCTCAACACTGTGTTCAATTTACTTCTAAAAAAGGTACAGCAAAGACTAATCTTTCATTCCTACATAAAAGAATATAAATCCCAAACTATACAACTGGTAAAGCAACTAAAAAAAAAGTTGTGACAAACATCAACACAAAAAATTTTTCTTCACGAGAAATGCTAAATCACCTGCAGGCTTTTTGGGAGCCTGAACACTGAAATTAAAAACATTGCTTGAGATACATCGGTAGTGGTTACCACACTTATTCAATGGGAGAAATGTCTGATTACCATAATAGTTTTAGACATTATTACAGATATGTTTTTTAACTCTACTGCTCCATTTGGAAGTAAAGCAGTATCTAGCTTCCTTAGTACTTAGATGGAAAAACCATTATATGGGTGGCTTCAGTAAAACTAAGGAAGCACTGGAAACTTGTCATTTTTTCTTCATTGTCTCTTTCTCCTTTTATGAATAAAATACCTTAAGATCTAGATGAGTTAGAAAAATGGGGCTCTTACCATTTCTCAGAATGAAAGCTTAGTTAGGAGTGGTAGACCCAATTTTCTTTTTAAATTGCAATTCATGTCATTACATTCTGCTTAATTAAGCTCCTGTAGTAGTTTCAGTTAGATAAGCTAGTCCTTGTTTTCTGTTCTAAAGCACTCATAGCAATGACCGTAGATGAAGCCATACAGATGCCATTGTTTTGGTGACCTGTACATAAAATAGGTGTATTGTTGCCTGATTTGATCAATATAAAAGTAATTTAAAATCTCAGCAAGAATTCTCTTATTTGTGTAGTCATATTAAAATTTGAAATTCATAGGAGCTAGTTTACCTTTGGCAGCAGGGGGCTGCAGGAACATCTGTGGGAGAAGAGGGCAGAGGTTGCCCTGTGCCAGCCATGACCAGTTCCACAACAAACCGACTGCAGGACACAGCCGAGCCCACTGATGAAGCTGGTGGCACCTCTGGGAAAACATATTTAAGACAAAAAAAAATTGCCAGAGAGCAGAGAGAAGAGTGAGGGGAAAAAAAGCGTGAGAAACAACCCTGAAAACACCAAAGTTGGGGAAGAAGGGAGAGGAGGTGCCGCAGGCACCAGAGCAGTTATTTTTCTGCAGCCCATGGAGGAGACCATGGTGGAGAAGGCATTTCCCAGAAGCTGTGGGGAGGAGCCATGCTGGACCAGATATCCACACAGCCCATGGAGAACCCAGTGCCCGATATCAGATGTTTATTCCCAGAGCCCACACTGGCAGAGGTTTATCCTGACAGACCGCAGCTTATGGGAAGGACCCACACTTCAGGTTTATCCTGAAGGACTGTGGCGTATGAAAGCCCATGCCAGAGCAGAGGAACAGTGCAAGGAGGAAGGAGCAGCAGAGAGGAACTGCTAAAGACTGAGCACAACACCCCCATTCCCCATCTCCCCCTGCATGACTCATCAGGGACAGGGTGGTAGAAGACTCAGGAATGAAGGAGAGAGTTTGAGCCTGGGAAGAAGTGGGGATGAAGGGAAAGTGTTTTAATTTTTGCCTTTGTTTCTCACCGTCTGAATCTATTGTAACTGGCAATAAATTAAACACATTTTCTCCAGGTTGACTCTGTTTTGCCTACAATGGTAACTGATAGATCATCTCCTTGTCTTCTTCTTGACCCACCAGCTATTTCACCTCAATTTCTCCCCTTTCGTCCTGTTGAGGAGAGGGAGTGCCAGAATGGCTGAGTGGGCAGCTGGCAGCTGGCCAAGGTCCACCCTACACAACCTTAAAACTTTCTCTGCAAAATCGTTAGTGATTCAAAGATCATCTTTATATTAAATTACACTTTTATTAAGTAAGACTTGCATTCATGTGTATAGGAATTTGCACCCTGAATGCCAGTCTTATTCATGGAATAAAATCTGCCAGACTAGGTTTATTTCTGTGAACAATTCTGTTTGGAGTTCAGATTGTTAACAATGGCTTTAATTTTTTTTTTTCTTTCCATGTTTTTCAGGCCATGGTTGTGCTTTCACTATGACAAGTGCTTCTCACAGATCTTTTTCATTTTAGTCTCCAAAATATCTCCTTGTTAGGTAGATAGACACATACTCAGATCCAAAGTATAAAAGACTAAGGTATCTATTAACTGAAACGTGAACAAAAACAACAGTTTTGCAAACAAATGTATGAGAAGTGCCCGTGCAGAAATCTTTGTTAGCAAAAAACTATTCTGTGTATATTGATAATTTAGCACAATGTTGAACAAGCATAACATAAAATTGCCAGAAATTCAAGGAGGAAAGCATTATCATAGAATCATAGAATCATAGAATCATTTAGGTTGGAAAAGACCTTTAAGATCATCGAGTCCAACCATCAACCATGCCCACTAAACCATGTCCTGAAATGCTTTGTCTACACGCTTTTTCAATACCTCCAAGGATGGTGACTCAACCACTTCCCTGGGCAGCCTGTTCCAATATCTGACAACCCTTTTAGTAAAGAAATTTTTTGTAATATCCAATCTAAACCTCCCCTGCCGCAACTTGAGGCCATTTCCTCTTGTCCTATCTCCAGCCACCTGACAGAAGAGACCAGCACCCACCTCACTACAGCCCCCTTTCAGGTAGTTGTAGAGAGCGATAAGGTCTGCCCTCAGCCTCCTTTTCTGCAGACTAAACAACCCCAGTTCCCTCAGCCGCTCCTCATAAGACTTGTTCTCTAGACCCTTCACCAGCTTTGTTGCCCTTCTCTGGACATGCTCCAGCACCTCAATGTCTTTCCTGTAGTGAGAGGCCCAAAACTGAACACAGTACTCAAGGTGCGGCCTCACCAGTGCCGAGTACAGGGGAACAACCACCTCCCTGTTCCTGCTGGCCACGCTATTTCTGATACAGGCCAGGATGCCGTTGGCTTGCTTGGCCACCTGGGCACACTGCCAGCTCATATTCAGCCGGCTGTTGACCTACACCACCAGGTCCTTTTCTGCCAGGCAGCTTTCCAGCCACTCTTCCCCAAGCCTGTAGCGCTGCATGGGGTTGTTGTGACCCAAGTGCAGGACCCGGCACTTGGCCTTGTTGAACCTCTGTCCTGGTTTCAGCTGGGATAGAGTTAATTGTCTTCCTAGTAGCTGGTACACTGCTATGTTTTAAGTTCAGTATGCGAAGAATGTTGATAACGCTGATGTTTTCAGTTGTTGCTAAGTAGTGTTTAATCTAAAGTCAAGGATTTTTCAGCTTCTCATGCCCAGCCAGCGAGAAAGCTGGAGGGGCACAAGAAGTTGGCACAGGACACAGCCAGGGCAGCTGACCCAAACTGGCCAACGGGGTATTCCATACTATGTGACGCCACATCTAGTGTATAAACTGGGGGGAGTGGGGGCGGGGGGATCGCTGCTCGGGAACTAGCTGGGTGTCGATCAGCGGGTGGTGAGCAATTGCACTGCGCGTCATTTGTACATTCCAATCCTTTTATTATTGCTGTTGTCATTTTATTAGTGTTATCATCATCATTATTAGTTTCTTCTTTTCTGTTCTTTTAAACCGTTCTTATCTCAACCCATGAGTTTTACTTTTTTTCCTGATTTTCTCCCCCATCCCACTGGGTGAGGGGGAGTGAGTGAGTGGCTGCGTGGTGCTTAGCTGCTGGCTGGGGTTAAACCACGACAACCTTATGCAGTTGGCCTCGACCCATTGATCCAACCTGTCCAGATCCCTCTGTAGAGCCTTCCTACCCTCGAGCAGACCAACCCTCCCTCCCAACTTGGTGTCATCCATAATTATTTACCTCCTCTGCTTAGTTAAAAAGAAAATAAAGCTTCCACATGGCTTAATGTACAGGCTACCTACCTAATTCTCTTGGAGTCATCATAAGTATGCACAAGTTGGGACTTTGGAAAGAAGCGTTTCAAAGGGTAGGGGGAAAAAAAACCAAAAACAAACCAAAACAACCAAAAACTCCCCCACTAAGTCAGAAGGTTAGAAGGCAGGGTCTTTGAGTGACATGAGAGAAGTAACTGTTAGTAATGGATGTAGTTCTGCACTATTTGGATTATTTTGAATGATTTAACTGCAAGTGGTGATGTTGAATGGGTGAGGTGTAGCAAGTCAAGGAACTGATGGTTACTCTGGAATACTTCTTGTTAGAAGTGGGAAATGGTATTAGGTTTTTGACTTAGTGAAAACTATTGTATACACTCTGTGCCTGTATTTTTCCAAGTTTTCATTCATGATCCTTTCCCCAAGTATTGTTTTCTTCATTCCTACACAGTCTAAGAAGGGAAAATTCAGAGAAGCAGCACTCAGGATTTCCCAATTTCTGGGTTACATTTTATCTAAGCTATCATGTTTGTCGAGAAGAACCATAAATACATTGTCCTTGGCTCTTGTTGCGACACTATCTGAAAGGTTATCAATACTTAAATGCTTTATAAAGCACATCCTAGACAAGGTCTGTTTAAATGTGTACTGAAAACATCCTGGAAGTCTTGTGCTTTTTGTACGTAAGACATTTCTAGAGGCAAAGTATTTTTATGAACCCTGGGGATGTCATTTCCACCAAGAATGCTGAAAAACAAACTGAAGGTAATGCAGTCAAAGGCAAGAAAAACTGCCATGTTTAATGGAATAATCATTACAGAAACTCCTGTGGACCATTGCCTGTATGTTAATTCTTCACATTTCCAAATTTCTCAGGGAAAGTGACAAACATTTGGGATATGCAAAAATACCAAAAAGGCCTACACTTCTTGGAACTTCTGTTTTCTCCCTACAGTTCTTTGACTTTGATGAAATTCAGGAACACCCAGCAACGTTCAGAATCAAGCTTCTTTGCACTCTTTCCTTCTTTCTTTTTTTTTTTTTTTTTTTTTTTTTTTTCCAAAGAGATTTATGGACCTCAAACTGTGCCATTTACACTTCAACAGAAAAAAAAAAATTAAAAAAAAAAAAAGAGAAACTCGCATGAAGCAGAGAGTCATGAGAAATCTTAGAGAGGAAAAATACATTGCTTCATTGCAATGATAAGCCCCTCTTGTATGTAATTTATGAAAAGCCAACTGTCATCAAAATTCTTAATTTATAGTGTTCAACAAAATGCTACTAACTGAAAAGCATTAATCAACATCACCAACTTTATGTGCTTTGTCAAACTTCTCAGTCTCTTCTGCAAAGAAGAGCATTTTTGACATGTAGATTGATTAGTGAGCTAACAGTGACTGAGGGGAGAGTGTGCAACGAGAACCTTAAAAAAAGATGTTAACAGTAATTCTATTTGTTCATACAGAAACTGTGTACAATACTATTGTTTTGCAAAATGCACGTCAATATGACTGATAAATTATTATGTGGTTATAAGAAATTCTGTTTCAAACTTGATCTCATTCTCCTTGTGAAATAATTTATAAGGAGTGAAAATGTGCAACTGATCTGAAAGATGCCCATTAGACCTGAATAATAATCAACTACAGAGTGCCTTGCTAGCTCGAGTGGTATAAAAAAGGCAATCTAGATTCTAGCTTTCAAGCTCAAGTAAGCACAATGAAAAATAATATACTTGCTTCCACTTTGTGAAGTGTAATAGATACTCCAGAATTAAGACAGAAAACAGCTTCTCTTACAAAGAAGGCTTAACTGGGAATCCCATACTTCCTCAGAAAACAAACCGCTACTGTTTCTTGTTTTTCCTAATTTTCAGTTATTCCAGCCATTGCCAACAAGACTTTTTTTCTGAAAGCTGGTAGGAGAAAAGAAAAGGAATTTTAACACAAGAGACTTATAAACAAGACCACACATCTGTCCCCCCCTGTAATGCCAGTGCTGTTTGCAACAAAGACCTGCCCACAAGCATTTTCCAAGGCTGAAGCATCCCAAGTGGCATAGTTTTGACATAGGAAATTCTGTGCCAGCCACCTGTGTCTGTGCAAGTACCTGTTAGTATGGTAAGCATGGGAGAGTATGGCACTGAAGTGTGCTATATTCTGTTCATCCTGAGCCAAAAGGGCAGCACAAGGTAAAGCTGTCTTGAATTATTCTATTGAAGTATTCTAAGTATCTCCCAAAAGTCAAAACAGTATCAAAAGAACAGACCTTCTGGATCAGGCCAAGGGATTTATCTAGCCTATTCGGCCTCTGATAGGAGTTAGTCATAAGCAGGTGTCTGGGGAAGAGTAAGAGCAGAGTGAAACTATGTAATGCTTTACCCTACTATTTCTTCCTGTCCTCTGACCAGTTTTGGTTCAAATTTCCTGAGCATGTTCCAGTTTGTCTATTTAGTAACCCACAATGATCTCTCATTCCAAGTGTTTGTACAGTCACCCCCCCTGAGCCCGCATAAAGTTTCACATATCTCCAACATCTTTTGGGAAAGTGTTGAACAGGTAATCCATTGTTGTGGGAAAAACCACTTCTTACAACACTTTTCAGGTTTCACCCCCTAGTGACAGTGACCAGCAGAGTCTCTCTGAAGACAGGGCTCTTTCTCTGAGTGTGCCTTACTTTGTATAGAACTACACTAAATTTAATCTGCCATTTTCTTGTCCCTTTGTGCTGTTTCCTAATGTCCTTCTGCAATACTTTGGTTTCAGTCTTCATTCTACCTACCCTGAAAAACTTTTTACCATCATCAGATCTTGTCATCTCACTGCTAACCTACTTTTCCAGGTGATCTATGAACACACATGTCCTAACACAGAGCCCTCCCACTGCCAGTGGCCTTCCTCCAATGCAAAAAATCACCATTTGCTCATAGTCCCTGTGCCCCATTTTTTAATTTATTTCTTATCCAAATCGTTCATTCCCTCCTATGTCATGACCCCTTAATTGCCTTACAAGCTTTAGGTGAAGGATTTTGTCAAAATTTTTTGGAAAGCCAAGACTATATCAATCAGATCAGTCCTAGCCACAAGCTTGTTGGCTTTCTGAAAGAACTACCAAAGGCTGTAAAGAAGGTTTTCACTTTTCAGAAGTAATTTTCCAAGTAGCTTATTTTTACCAAGATATTCACTAATTGTCTTCTACTATAGTTTCTAACAGTTGGCCTGGTACAGACATTAGTCTTACAGGCCTGGAGTTCCCAAACTAGAGTTATATTTGCCACCCTCTGGACAACAGCTTCCAAAGATGACTTAGGTAAAAGGGTACACACTGCTACTCATCCCAGCCATTAACTATAAGAAGGAAATTTGGATGAACTACTTTATGTCAACCTCTACTTACATGTGCCATGTAATACAAATCAATTTCCACTGGTTAGCCTCCTGCTTAAACAAGAAGTTTTCTTCCTTTTTTGGTGGTCTATTTAGGGAAGTGTGTCAATTTTAATTCCTATCTTACATGGGATGAACAAAGTAAAGTTTTAATGCTCAGTAATGTCAAAAAACAATTAGCATTCTCAATATTTTACAGTAATCAAGTGTGCAATATAACTCACGAATCACTGACTTGGATTAGAATTTGAAACAGCAATGTTTCACATTAGCAATACTGTAACGCTTATAGGTGGAATAAGACAAAATGCTATTGGATGCATTTGCCTTCCTCTAGCCACGCTACTTGCATTTTATGTTTTTTCTGTAATGCAGCTACACAGACTAAAGGTTTGTAGGTATTTATTTATCTGTCCCTCTACCCGAATGCCATACTAGTTTTCTGTTTGATAAGTAATTACTCTTTTTTGTTTTTTTATTCTCTGTGACTCATTATTTAAATTCAAATATCAATGCATATATTGAGAATCTATTTTTGGTATTTAAAATCCCTCAAAAAATTGATTGCATTGTTTCTTAGGTCTCATACTCTGTATCTTAAAATGGAAACAATAGCATTTTAACTACAACACCTATCATCTGTATCTGTAGGGTCTGAATGCTAAATATTCAGTACCAAAACACAAGAGACCACTCATGGCAGCTGGCAGCAGCAGAAGTCTCTAACTGGGCTAGAGCTGCCACTGGAGAAGTGCAAGAGTCACTGTTGGGAGGGAGGCCAATGTAGCCAGAGCACTTGCTTCATCAACAGACCTTCAGCAACAGAGCTGTTCTTCAACAAAGTAGCTATCAAGTATTCCTAACACTGCATATACTTTTGCAATTTAAATCACACTGCAAAAAAACATCCTCAGATTTTTTCTACATTTAGTCCTTCTGGGAGGAGAATACAAGACTGAAAATCAAACCCAGATAAATGATTTTACACAGCTAAATGAGTCAACCATGTGCAATAGTCCATATGAAACTGTTGGCCAGTGTATGGTTTATCCATATCAGCATGTATGGTTTATCAAGTTAGCTTTCCATAAGAAAGCTCATATTATTTTATGTTTGCCCTGAGCTAAAAGCTTTCACATGCACAATTACAGTGGGTGAGCTGACTCACGTATCTTTGTTAACCTGTAATGAGTTGTTTATATGCCCCAGCCCTCAGTCAAGCCCAGCAGAACTTCCTAGGAAGAGAGCACAGTCCACCTCTAGCCCTCAGCATCTCGCTCCACCAAATTACAGAAGCCTGCTGCTAATAATGGAAACCTCAAAGCTAATCAAGAGGAACAGAAACATCTTTCCTAGAAAAAATGTTAGGTAAGTTAAATACATGGCTATTAGGAGGCTTAGAATAGTGGAAAAAGAGGAAAAGAGACTATTATGGCAAGTGAGAAATGTATGTGTCCTGTTGGTTTTTATGATCCACTGTCACCAATTATCGCAAGTCTCACACAACTGATTATTTTGAAACCTTCCATTCCTAGAACCAAGATAATGCCTGAGAACAATCTTAGAAAAGAAGTAAAAAAACTTTAGGTTCATAACAAGAGGAAAACACCAGAAAACAATTCTTCTCCCAAATGTTTAAAATCAAATATTTTTAAGTCAATCTTGGAAGGGAAGAATGGTTTGAATTAAGATTTATGAAAGCTGTTTTTTTTCTTTTTTTAGTTTTATGTGCATTTTTAATCAACAGTCTTTTATATAAATAAGTTGGACCCTCTACTTTATTCTCTAGCAGCATTTAAACTTATTTCCTCTTCCAGTGGGAAAAAAAAATCAAATATATGAAATTCAGCTTTCTGTGGCAATTGCTTCTCAAAACTATGACATTTTTATCTGAATGACTCACTTGCAATGGCAAATATATCCCAATATTTTTCTGAGTAAGAAGTAATGACAGGACCTCAAATATTTGGATATGCCAATAAGAGATATTACTTTTTTTGAAGACAACCATTTGCTTAGCTTCAATATGATAATCATAACAAATTTTGCAGACTAAGAGAGAAAGTTACATGGATTATGAGAAACCTATGTCTTTCACATACACTCAGCTATTTCTCTGTGTTTTCTGGGCTGCATCAAAAGAAATGTGACCAGCAGGTTGAGGGAGGTGATTCTCCCCCTCTACTCCGCTCTGCTGAGACCCCACCTGGATGTACTGTGTTCAGCTCTGGGACCCCCAACATAAGAAGGACATGGACCTGTTGGAGTGAGTCCAGAGGAGGGCCACGAAGATGATCAGAGGGCTGGAGAACATCTCCTATGAAGACAGGCTGAGACAGTTGGGGTTGTTCAGCCTGGAGAAGAGAAGGCTGCAGGGAGACCTTATAGCAGCCTGCCAGTACCTAAAGGGGGCCTACAGGAAAGCTGGAGAGGGACTTTTTACAAGGGCACGTACTGATAGGACAAGGGGTGATGGCTTTAAACTGAAAGAGGGTAGATTTAGATTAGATAAAAGGAAGAAGTTCTTCACTGTGAGGGTGGTGAGGCAGTGGAACAGGTTGCCCAGAGAGTTGTGGATGCCCCATCCCTGGAAGTGTTCAAGGCCAGGCTGGATGGGGCTTTGAGCAACCTGCTCTAGTGGAAGGTGTCCCTGCCCATGCCAGGGGGGTTGGAACTAGATGATGTTTAAGGTTCTTTCCAACCCAAACCATTCTATGATTCTATGATATACAAATACACTGTCAAAATTATGGTAATGACAGGTAATAAAGGAATTGTTATTTTGCTGCACAATATTCTACATGAAAACCTGTCAAAAAAAGATTTTAGGGAACCATTTTGCCTGTATCACTACATACATGTTATTACTCTACACATTTTATATTTCATATAGTACCTTAGGGAACTCACTAACAATAAAAAAGCACATTATCCTTCAAAAAAATATGTTATGAAGCACTGAATATGTACAACTAACTAGTGAGTTAAAAGTAGCAGAAAAGACTTCCTTTTTCAATCTTATTTTTAAACAAGAACACCAAGTGGGCAGCAGGGAAGGATCCTGTAATATCTTTTAAAGGGTAGAGCTACAAAACTTCGTGACTCACAACTTACCAAATTACAGTATAGAAAAAAAAAAGTAACCTTATGATTCAGACTGTAATTAGCAGCTTGGAAAAGGCAGAAGAGAAAATTAGTCAAACACCACAGCCACTCAGGGCCTTGAAAATAAGGACAAGAACTTTAAAAGCACTGCACAAAATTTATAGGAAGCCTGCAGTGAAGAGATTTTTAAAAAGGAGACATTTATAGAAAAGAAATCATACATCAGATAGAGATGAGAGATTTTGCATTGTGAAAAAAATCCTCTTCCTAGAAATAATACAAGCAGGAACTTCAGAAAATAAAGTGATCTTTTCACTGATCAACAGTTTCAATTTATTTACAGTCAGACAATAAAATCAGATATCAGTTAAGTTTTTCCAGAACCAGTATTTAAATGCAAACAAATACCATCAGGTTGCATGGAAAGTATGATGCGAGAGCTCTATTTTTGAAGAAAAATAAATATTTTTTTTTAATAAGGAGTGTACCTGTCATTAAAAGTCTGCCTCGGTATCAAAATAAAGACTGAACGGGAAAGTGGATCATTGAATCTTGCAATTCAAGAAACGTGATCGCTCAGTTCTGCACCTGAGGCTGAGAAGTTAATTTGAATACTGTTCTTAAATCCTCAGCACTGAGAGGAGAGAAGAAACCAAGGCCTGATCTGGATGCCTGCCTCATTTAAGAGTAGCTACACAAACGCTCTTTCATTGCAAGGTAGCAGCTCCCTCAAGGCCTTTCACAGCCAGGACCCGGAATAGCCACACAGATAGAAAGAGGCTGTCAGCAAGCAAACTAATAAAAAAGTGTCCTGCAAGCTGTCTCCCACTGCTTTCTAGGGCAAACCTAGATCGATCTTTATAACTAATCTAAACGGCACACTTCTGTGCCTGCAAAACTTTGCTTAGTGTCCCTGAGGTCAACCATAGATCTCCCAAAGCTTTGCCTCTAAGAAGTTATTTTAGCGAGAATGAAAAGCTCTAATCACATCAAGTGAACAAGGCATGATGTTAAGTATATAGACCTAATACACTTATAAACTCGTACTGGTATTTCCAGGAACATGTAGGTGTTTACAGGATAGGAAAAACTTTTCCTACCCAGTCCTGACTTCTCTGCACTTACTGACTTGTTCTTTCCTCTATCTCTTGCATCATCTTGGGTACTAGAATACGCACATATGCAGCAGGAGTCTTTCCCAGGTTGGCTATGAGCTGCTTGCCCTCTGCAACCAAAACCAATCATCAGTGACTACAAAAATAAAGAAGCAACACAATACACTTTTTTTCTTTTTTTTAGTGAAAGATCTCCAAGATATTATGTGATATGCCCAGCCCGTAGCAGCTGACAATACTCCTGTGGTGCATTCCATATAATAACAGAATTGCAAAATGCTTTCCTAAGAGCAGACATTTGTCAAAAATCTTCGTAGGTTTTTTGTAAGGGTTTTTTCCCTAACACAACAAGGGGAACTTAACATAGCACCATTGTACAAAAAGGAAATAAGAAATAGGATTTTTTTGGGGTACAGCATTAGACCTAAAAAATATTCCAAGAAAAGGACACTCAGATATACACAAAATGCTCAAATTTTCAGTGGGGATTTCAGAAGGGGATATAGTACAAGATAAATCTAATTAGCTTCAAGGAAATGACAATAAGAGATCAAAGGAGTGAGTAGAATGGTTAAATCTCCATGGACTTCAAAAGCTTCTCAGCAGAAAAACACAGAAAAAGACTAATGAAGAAAATTAGCAACTGTGATATAGATAGCAAAATTCAAATTGGATTCCAGAATACCATTGTTAGGTTAATGATTTGTTGTATAGTGCATGCAGGGAAGAAGGCTTTTTGAGTATAAAAGGCCTAGCATTTAGCTCAAAGCTGTTGTAATTAGATCACATATATGCTACTTTTCCCCTTCTGCTCAAGTGCAACAGGGGTGTGAATTCACCCGATTCTGGTTCCCGTACCTGCTTTTTAGCTGTATGCTAGTAATTATTGAATCAAAACTGGAGCTCGGCATTTACAAAACTTAAAAGATCCTGAGGAACCTCAGGAGCTCTGAGTTTAAACAGTGATGTGATGGCAACTCTGCAAACCTGTTAGAGATTAATGGTTATGAACTATATGGATCAGGGGAAAATGGAAGTTGGAGGACAGTCCATCAGGGAAGGAGTCCATAGAAAAAAGGGAAGGATATAAAGTGAAGAAAAAATGATACTGCTGCAAGTTCTGCCTGAAGCAAAATATCATACTAAAATTACTTTAAGACTGCTAACCAATAAAAATAGGCAAAAAGGAGATAGTATAAAATGAGCAAAAATGGTTTGTTTAGCAAACCTTACTTCAAAATTTAAGAAAAACACAGCTGTTTCATTACAAAAGCTATCATGAGCACTGCTCTACAGCTATTACTTTGGAACATAGAGCCATTACTGTAGGTCATGCCATTCAATGAGTCTATAGCCATGCACCAAAATATCACTGTTGTTTCTGTCTTAACAAAATGCAAAACTGACCTTTCTTTTAAGTTTACAATTCATATGATCTTCAGTTCATGGTAGTTCAGTAGAAGAAGTACCTAGAGAAAATTATTCAGTTGCCTGAATCTGAATTTACACACAGGAGCACCTTGTTTCAAAGTGCTAAATCCTGAAGCAGCAGTATGCTAACATCAGCATTAGTCAACTCAAAGCATGTTTGAAGGTGATCTTATTTTTTTTCAGTGGTCTGCAAACAATATTAAACAATATGTATTTTGAGTGTTCTATACCAATCATGTGTCCAGCTTTCCAGGACGTGCTGCACATAGAGGCAACAGGAGCTAACCAAATGGCAGGACAGTAGTAAATGGCATGGCAAGGTGCAAGGAAAACAGACCCAAAAGCCTACAGGGTTATCCCTATCTTCAGCTCCTGGACAGCT
Source organism: Aquila chrysaetos chrysaetos (assembly GCF_900496995.4). Taxonomy (NCBI): domain Eukaryota; kingdom Metazoa; phylum Chordata; class Aves; order Accipitriformes; family Accipitridae; genus Aquila; species Aquila chrysaetos. The sequence continues at coordinate 63,731,821 of NC_044007.1, forward strand.
GACAGCAGTAACAAGCCAAATTAATTCTTAGTACCTGAAATCAATCCAACATATTTAATATACCAAGGTAAAAGACAACCTAAAAAAGGAATTATGCTAGATTCTCTTTCACAACCAAATCAGATGTAACCAAACACTTGGAATGGAAATTTCCACCTTTCACCAGTGGCATAGAGCAGCATACTGTAACAGCTTATTGTGGAGAACATCTCATTTTAGCATTACAGAAGAGAGCAGTTCATCAGATCTACATAGAAGGATGCATATAATACAGTCTAGTGAATTTAAAACCTCTAAAACCAAAATAAATAAATGTGCAATGACAATTCATAACTGTCCCAGGAGACCAATTTAGGAACAACAAAAGGAATTAAAAGCTTCTTTCAGAGTGAGAAACAGTTAATCTCTAATATATATATAGAATACATTTTTCCCCCTACCAAATTAACATTCTCATATAAAGAGAGAAAAAGCTAAAACCTCAAATGTATTCTTAATTTTGATGATACAATATTAAATCTCAGATACAGAGAATATTGATTCAGTGTATGAACCATGAAATATCCCATAAAGCCATAGCATAATTGTATGGGAGCTCTGTAGAAATGTCAATCAGCTGAATCCTGTGGAAGTTAACAGAGAAACTCTCTCAAATGTGCTATTAGAAGTCTTCAAGCATTAAAAAGCCTCTAAACCACTCAACCAAAAACCTACCACGCTTGAATAACGATAACAAGCACAATAATAGGTGTACAGTCTCTGAGGCTGTTTGGCAAACTACAAGATACTTCGGTATTCTTTTCTCTGAATGATAAATCTCAAGTAATGTGTTGTAGGCTAGTTATAGCACACACAAAACAAAGAAATCGCAATTTAAGGACCTGTGTTTTCCACAAAAGTCCATTAACAAAGAACAGATGGGGAAAGAGGTGATGGACTCTTTATCTGGGGAAAAAGCAGCTACCTGGGGAGAAGCAGCAGTATTAAACATTGAATAAAATACAGACAGCTTTTTATTGCATCATTTTGCATTTTCAGAGAACCACATACTATGAACTAATTAATCTTCGCAGTTACCTCCTCAAATCCTTTGGGGCATTTAATCATTACTTTATAAACACAAAGCAGAGATATAATGAGGACAATATCAGTAGCCAGGCTGGAAGTGGGTCTCAAATTAAAAATTTTCAAGACATCATGAAGGGTTCAGAAACACAAATCTCATTGAAAGTCATCCCCTTTCACTGACAGTCCACTACACTGTGGGGTGTCTAGCTCATAGATATTCTATTGACTTACTCTGGGCATGTCTTTTTGGACGCTAAAAGGTTTACAATAAAAGCAAGTCACTTTACCCTTGTGACTGCATGGTATATTTCATTTTCAGATACTACATTATTTATAATACTGGCCTTAATAAATCATGTATGTCACAAAATACAATGCAACTGAACAGCCATGTCTTACAGCTTCGGTCAAATGCCCTGGGTCATTAACATTGCGAATGAATTTAGAAGTTACTGAAATCTGCCTACCATGAAAGATAAAGCCTCACATCTAATAAACACTGGTTGTGTACATGACTGGAGTGCTACGGAAAGATATACAATCAATCCAGATTCTGTGGTTCTTCAGTTTATAGTTCCTCTTGCCATTATGTCAGCTGCTCTGTAATCACAGAGGTGAATCACAGCTGTCAGTGCAAGAGAAGCCTGAGGAATCCTCTTACAGCATCTGTCTGCAGCATTGCTTCAAAGTTGTTTATATATGATCCCAGGATTAAAATTAGATGGTTGTCCCTCTCAGGTATTTCCCATTGCATGAAACTTTACTGTAACTACTTTCTCTCCCAGTCTATCAGTGTACAGAGTGCAGTATAAGAGAAAACTATAGCAATCAATTATAGAAACCAGAGAAGAAGTATGCATCACTCCTGCCAATAAAGTACTTTGTTCTGTAAATGAGAAAATTAACTTTTCCAGCATGAAATCTGCTCCTTGACAAAGCTTTCTATCATTTCTATTAGGAATTCTTGTAGTCTGGAATTGTTGATACAGAGTAATAACATTTTTTGGAGAAGCCAACTGCAGATACATAGCCTTCCGTGAATGAACACCTCACTGTAAATGTTTAATGTGACACAACTTTGTTGTTAGTCAGTTTTATACATTAGGATCTGAATTCTGATATTTCACCCACTTTCACTTTTTTTTTTTGTCTCTTTCAAACTGTGGGTTGCACCTAATAAATATCTAATTGGAAATAATCACATGCTGGATTATGGGTTGGCTGCAAGACATTCTAGTGAACTTGTATCACAAAGTTTTCAGGTCTACAATAGAGCTTGTATATAAAATCAGCAAAACAGATATCTGGCCTTTTGAGATATCTATCACTGAGTATTTTACAGTATGTTGATTAGTTTCTTATACTTAAATATTTTCTTTTTTATATAAATATTTAGGTTATCTGAATGAAATTTTACATATTAGGCTAGTAGCATGGGGACCCAAGTGAGATGGAAAAGACACAAATATAAAACTTTACTCAGATTAATATGTATAGTGTACAAGTCCAACAGTGAGCTAATAGCTGATTAGCACAACATTTAAGGGAGAGTAACAGATCTCATCCTTACACATTATCTTATTCAGGTAGTACAGGGAATTCAGTCTGTATCTCCCATGTCCTATAAAGACTTTGAAATTACTTTATTTGCCCTCAATATGATTAATGGAAAGTGTTTCCTACTTAGCTCTATTTGTAGAACAAAAATACCTCAAGATATAAATTAATACGTTAACAATTTTATTATTCCCAAGCAAACAGTTAGGCCTAATTTGGCTCATTAAATATATCAATTTCAAACTCGTTCAAACCCAACACAGTAAAGAATTTAATCTGTTCAAAGTTACCACAGAAAACTGTGGCACTATGATAATGTGGACTCAATCCTGCATTATTTTCTGGTCTGCATGTCCAAGGGTTCTTAAGTAGAAAAAACAAATTTCTATTGACTTGAATTGTTTATCAGGCTACCAGTCACAAAATCCTTGTGTTTGACAGCAACACTAACTTTGTATCTGATCCTGTATTCCTAAAACCAGTCATCAATGATAATGACATATTTCAGTTGAAATTCATTAATAAGTTTTTAAACTTTAAAAAAAAAACGTTTTACATTGCCATCTCACTTGCTCAGACATTATCCTATACAGTTCTTGCAAGCTTTAATCTAGAACATGATATGCCCTTATTTCCACTAACTCTTAGCAACATAACATGACTGAAGAGTGACAAGCAGCAAAGGAAGAAAAGAGCAACAAGCCCTGAAATATACTTTGTAGAGTTTTAGAATGAGGAAAAATACAGTTTCCAGATCACATTAAAACTCAACTAGGACATTATGCAAATCTAAGCTCACTTCTTTCACACACATTCCAACAGTTTAGCACTTTTCTCCCAGATACTATCATTCATCAGAACTTTTGCACACACAAAACTAAGGGATGTATACCAGTAAGGAACTGTATCTTATACTGATGTGGAAGTTTATGCACTAAGGAAAGTCCATTGGAAACCTTCCTACTATATGTGTATTACATATTACACCCTGAAAATCAAAAATTATTTCTATTTCTTTACATCTGTGAAACATTAATAATAGATAATTAATAGGTAGTCAATTTCAAAAGAATTTCTGCAGAAAGACAAATAATTACACTAGATGTAGCCTATGGGGATTTCAGAACACATACAGAATATAAGTGTTTTTCTCTTCAGATTGTTTTTAATCATGTATGAGAAAAAAAAAAAGTTATAAAATAAACACAGAGGCCTTAGAAGCAAATTTGGGTCTAACTGAAGAAATCCTGCACATGTTTTGACAGTCATATTCTCACTTTGAATAATATTCAAAACACATCTATATCAGCATGGTTAGCTTTGTTCTTTATTGCTGTTTACCTCAAAAGAATAAAAATTTGTTTTCACCGTGCATTCTATTCATTTTTTTTCTCCTTCTTTTCTTGTTTCAAAATCTTTATACAGAATTTCACTACTTCATGGTCATTTGTCTTTGATATTAAAAATCATCCATTGATTTTTTTTTTTTTGTATGTATGTACAAGTGGTTTGCATTTTAGAATTTATTCTTTGTAATACATCCACAAGAATCAGGACTGAGCCATTTCTACATAAAATTTCTCATACATTTCAAACTGGAAAACATTAATAGTCCATGTTTATTGTGGCCTTCCAGCAACTCTCACAAGAGGTCATACAGAACTGCATGACAGCTATGAAATGATGCTGTATCATTAACGAATAACTTAGCATAAAAGTAAAAAATCCCTCAGCTTCTAAAGACTTCTTTAGTAATTATGTTACACTTAATCTTAAAACAGTGATATTCTGCCCTTTCCTTCTTCTTTCCTGTACCTCCATTTGGTGGAATATCTCCCACTTAGCAGCAATTTATTATAAATGAGACTACAGAGCTTTAAAATTGTTAATGCAAATCAAGTCATTTGATAGCTTCAGAGTGAACAAACACTAATATTTTTTTTCTAATTGCCTAATACATTCTCTTGAATAACTTGCAAACATTTAATACACACTTCTATCATTAGCATAATATAATCATAATGTTCCAATTTAATTACAATTTATTTGAATGACTAATCACCAGTTTCATGTTTTAAAATAATGGGAACATTTTACAAACTGCATTGTACTATCTGCCTATCAATTAATTAGTATAAAGACAAGTTACAAGATATATAGCTTATACTTTTACTAGGTCATTGTCTTTAAAAAATATTTCCTACTGCTTTTCCAACCTCTGTGATAGACTAGCAGAAAGTAAGTTTGTTGCATGTCTACAGATGATGTAGAGAGAACTATGTCCCAAGAACAATTTATCCAAACTACTGCTTTTTTTCCAGCCTATGCCACTAATAACCTCGGTTATTGGCATCAACCCAGTAAAAATGAGTCATCTTAAATCTAAAGCATATCAACTGCATTATTATAAGCATGTTAAAAATAAAGGACTCTATAGTCAAATCAGGGTTGTTTCAATTAATTCTTCTCTACTGTCATTAAATGAGAGAAGAGCAGAACATAGAATACCATCTAGGAGAAGCCAAGGAAAAAATGTCTGGATCAACCCTTCCATACTTTTCATTCAAGCTGTCACTCTCCTCTCAGATGTGTGCATCTATGCTTATTATTGTTAATAAAGTCTGACTGTTTTGTCACATACTCCCCATGCCTCTGTTTCCGCATGCAAGTAAGAAAGGACAGAGCATTGCACATCAGTGCTTCTTCCCCTACATCCCCTTTCTGTCAGGTCCCTTACTCTTCTGTATGTGCCTCCTCTTCATCATCACATCTGTGATGGGACAGGCACCAAGGAAATGTCAGCAAGTTTCTTGCTAAGAGATAATGCTGTTTGTAGCCTTGTTTTGAAACCCAGACACAGTCTTTTCATAGCAGAACTTTACCACGGTGACTAAGGAAAGAAAGGATCATATTTTACTTATTTATCCAAAGACTTATGCATCTGGGAGAGAATGAGTTAGCTTAATATACAGTGGTGACAAAACTCTCTCTCAGTAAGACTCATGCCCAAACCTAAAATCTTACTCAAACTATTTGCTAAAAGTGACTCTCCTTGAACCTAATATGAGCCAGCCTGATTGTTATTCAAGCAGTTCCCAAAACCTACAGTAAAACAAAGGCACATATCTGCTATATGTTTTAAAACTATTTTCAAAAAACCCCAAATGTTAGTTGCTAATAAAAATTCTCCCTGCTGGTAAATGTTACTTCAATGCTCACCTTTTCAGGTCCTTTTGCTACAAAAATGCCTTTTCTACTAAAAATTATTATGAAATTATTAATGGGTGAACAGATGGAAAATTAAAGCAATTTAAATATCTGAAATATTGAGGTCCTTAATCACTTTATGGTTTTTATTGCGAATTGTTCATTCCCACAACAGAGACTGTATTACAAAATAGCTTGCTGTAATGCATTCTCCACTAGTAAACCAGAATATGTCCAAGTTGTAGCCATTAGTATAACCTCTTTTAATAAATCTGCCAGTTCCATATGGCTTCTGTAGGGGAATAACTGTCTCCATTTGAACATCATCAAAAAGTTTAATCGACTTCAGAAAGTTACTATATTTATTTCTCCAGAGTCTTCTTATTGGAACTAAGATTTCTCCCAACATCTTTTTTTCTGGACAGGAAAATTCTTCATGGATAGTTTCTTTGCTAGGATAATTTTGCTTATTATGCCTGTGTGACATGTAAGGACAAACAGAAGTCTTTGTTTTGCTCTTGATTTTTGCTCTGGTTCATCAACATAATTTGGCAGGGTTTTTTCCCATGCATATTCATATCCAAGGAAAAGTTGCTCTGGACTTCTCTCTCACTCTCTCCCCTCCCCCGCCCTCTCCTTTGCTATATTATTATTTTAAAGGCGAATTACTAACAGTTCAGTAAATTAAAATAATAGCAATGGAATAATCAGCTCCTTTAAATGAATTGAAAGTATAGCAAATATCTGTTAGAATATAAGAGGCCTTATCCACTTTCAGAGCTATAAAACAAGAAGAAAAGGTAAGCTAAAGCATGATGACAAATGGCTGATGTGTTAGGTATAGCAAAAAAGCCACACGATTCCTCCAGGTTCTTCAGTCTATTAGCTTCCATTTGCATAGATTCTGGCAGAGCAAAGCTTCCCATTTTGATCTGATTGCAGCCAATACAACTGCTATCTTTCTGATTTTTTAGCCAAACTAGAACAACAAAACACTGGACTCGTACAATATTTTAAGTTGGAGGAACACCCGGATGTTCAATCTCCCACTCAAAGTAGGGCTAACTTCCAAATTGGATCAGGTTGCTCGAGGCCTTGTCCTGACAACTTTTGAAGATTTCAAAACATAGAGATGCTACAGCCTTTCTGCAGAAATTGTTCTAGTGCTTAACCAGTCTCATTGAAAAATAAAGGTATGGACCATTCAGCTAATTTGAGGCATAATTTCTGAAACCTAATGATAGTGTTCAAACAGTGTCCACTTTAGCACAGACATTTTAGTGCTTACTGTTTTCGTGGGATAAATAAGAGTATAAGTGTGAAGCCTGTGGGAGCTGGAAATAAACTGCTGTAATAGAGAAAATGGCGAGAGAATACAGAAAAGGATACACAAAAGAGATAAAAGAGTAGAATAGGAAAGTAAAAACAACAGAGGACAGAAATACTATTGTTCTGAGAGGATAAACATATGCATAACAATATTTTTATTGAGCAAGAGAAAATAACAGCTGAAATACATAGTTCCCACTCAGCAGCAAAATTGTATTTTTTATTTATTGTGAAAACTTCCTAAAGTTTGATTTTATATTCAGGACATTTTACATATGTTTGCACAACCTGTTGTAATCCACTGTTTAAGTGTGTTTCACTACACTGGGTGTCTTATCTAGATCTTTTTACTGACCTACTACAGGCCCTTCCCCAATGCATGATGTCATCCTCCCTACCGATCCAGTCACAAAGCTCAACTTTTATTTCCTCAAAGCCTGATTTTGGACTGCATCTTTTTTATCATTTGATTCTAATATTTATCCTTAACCTCCAAGAAGACTTAGCCTGACACAGGGTGAATTTAAATCTCTACCCTTGAAAGCTAATTGCAATGCGTGGCAGTCAAAGTAGCCAAATAGTGGCTACTTTTTCTGAGTATATATAATACCTGTCCGAGATGAGTGAGTAGCTCTTTTGATACCTTTGATAATTCTTTGATTTTCTCTTTGCTGGTTGTTCAGAGATGGAAAACCAAACCCAGTTAATCACGTTCTCCTTTGTAGTGCCATTGACTCTAATACCTTGCATCTATGTTTTTGTCATATTTGACTTCAAAAGATAATGACATTTTACACATGGAAAGCTGCTACAAAGCTTCCCTCACGTCTCTTCCTTGAAGTTCAAATCCAACAGTAGGCATTAGTAATATGATTTTGATATATGCTACTTGCAAGAAATGATAGAAGAAAATCACATTTATTGTAATAGCTTTTTCCTTTTAAGAAAAACTAGCAGGTCTGCTGTTCAAATGAACATGCCTTCTTTTTAAGATTACTGAAATGCCAAACAAACTCTAAAATAAATCTACAGGCACCATGACAGGGCTCTGCACTAGCAGAAACCCACAGGTTCTAGCCAATCTGACTTTTTGTAGAATTTGTGTTTCATGTAGTCACTATGCTCATTGTACTTCCATAGCTAGCTCTGCAACCTGTGGTTCTGGCTAATTTGTCAGAACAAGAGCAGCAATTTACACATTATTTTTCTACTTCTGACTTCAGACCCAGCCACAACTATAAATACTAAGAGTACGGCAAAAATAATGATGATTATAGGTATTTGGACTCCTAGAAGGAAAGGATTAATTTGATTTTGGGGGAGAAAAAGCTGCTTTTATTTTTGTCATGGTTTAACCCCAGCCAGCAACTAAGCACCACGCAGCCGCTCACTCACTTCCCCCTCACCCAGTGGGATGGGGGAGAAAATCAGGAAAAAAAGTAAAACTCATGGGTTGAGATAAGAACGGTTTAATAGAACAGAAAAGAAGAAACTAATAATGATGATGATAACACTAATAAAATGACAACAGCAATAATAAAAGGATTGGAATGTACAAATGACGCACGGTACAATTGCTCACCACCCGCTGATCGACACCCAGCTAGTCCCCGAGCAGCGATCCCCTGCCCCCACTCCCCAGTTCCTATACTAGATGTGACGTCACATGGTATGGAATACCCCATTGACCAGTTTGGGTCAGCTGCCCTGGCTGTGTCCTGTGCCAACTTCTTGTGCCCCTCCAGCTTTCTCGCTGGCTGGGTATGAGAAGCTGAAAAATCCTTGACTTTAGATTAAACACTACTTAGCAACAACTGAAAACATCAGTGTTATCAACATTCCTCTCATACTGAACTCAAAACACAGCACTGTACCAGCTACTAGGAAGACAATTAACTCTATCCCAGCTGAAACCAGGACAGTTTTGCTCATAGCTGTTCCTCTCTTCCCTCTCCTCTCAGTCGTCTGTCCTCATTTTTAATCGATAACATTACTGCTACAATGGGGAGGAGTGAATTACAACATAAATATTTCAATTCATATGGTAAACTGGTCTGGCTGTAAGTGCAAATCACCAGTAGTGGCATTTGAGGTGGAATCTCACTTCTAAGGACAGAAAATATCTGTCATAACCATTAGATAAGCCAAAGACTAAAGGTTTCTAATATACCCATTCCAGTCAAATCACAGCTAAAATGGAAGGAAAAATTGGAGGGAAGACGGAAGGATGAAGTCAGAGAAGGAAAAAGGAAGCTCATGCAAATCTACCTCCTACAAAGCTTTCAGAGTCATAATATGAGGGATGGAGAGCTCTGAAAAACAGTGTTACCCACACAGGAGTAAATGCACACTAGTAGAAGGGCTATTCACAGAAAGATTCGTAATGCTTCTGTCCATTCAGACATGGGGACTACAGAAAAAATATAAAGTGCAAAAGAGCACTGGATGTGCCATTTTTCCCACAAAATGTAGAACACAGTGATGACTTCAAATAATCCTGATCAAAAATAACCAGGCAATAATTGAGATCTATAATTGCTTCTACTGGTCTATCTTGCAACAATATGAAAGCAGGATTATATCCAGCAGAACAGCTAATGGGCTAAAAATTGGTTAAAGGCACTCTAGAAAGAGTAAAAGTCTGCCCAGCAATGAAATACTGCATGAAAATAGACAGATTTAGAAATTAAAAAAAAAAAAAAAGAAAAGAAAAAAGAGAGGAGTGCAGTACTAGAATTCAGAGAATTAAATTCTCAAGCTATCAGCACAAAGATCGTGCTTTCTGTCATGTGATTCCACCACTGGAAATAGAAAAATTCAGAGAAATTAAAAAAATATGTTTGAATTCTCAGTTTTTCGACAAATTGCATAGGCAGGAGAGAAAGCAAAATTATTCCAGAGCAGACAATTTGTTTAAGCTATGTAGCCTGACAATCTGTCTTTAAAAACAATAGTAGTCTATTCTGTTCGGCAGAGGAGAAATAAAAGCTCGCAGAAGTTGAGTCAAATACCCTGATTCAAAAGAAGTCCAGTCAAAATACAAAGAATTTGATTATGTCCTATGATCATCAACAGCCTGCTTTCCTGGAGATACTGAACATCATGCTTTGGTGTTTTAATAAACTATTTCTGTAGCACAGTGTCCTTCTAAGAGCTCATCTGTGCGACACAAATGAAGCCTACTTTCACAAACTTCTGTTCCTGTAACAATTTTGAGAACAAACCAAGAAAGCACACCCACTGGGAGGCTTCAATCTCTGAAACTACTGCCAAAGAAAACCAACAGTGACACCTCCTGTTATTGTCAATGACCAAGTCAAGGGCCCTGCCATAAAATGATTACAGGTCATGTACCTTGCTATGGAATGGCAATTCTTGCAGAATCCTGCTGCGCATTGCAGAGAAGAGCTGGGTTTTTTCAAGATGCTCCACCTTTGCCAGTGTTAATTTCAGTTGTAGCATTAGACCAAGAAGGGCTTGTAAAACTCTCATCAAAAGCATACATCAATACCTTATGGTTTATCTTGCTCTCTGATCTGATTAACCCTCCAGAGCTCCTGTGCTTCACTGTTGTTTTTTTCTTGCCCATCTTTCCTTCCATGCCTATTCTTGATTTCTGCCAACAGTGCAGAAATCAGAGGTATAATTACATAACTGTCCAAGCTGACTCTATTCTTCTGAGTTCAACAGTATAATAAAATAGTAATGAAACATGCAATTTATATTCAGACACACAGGCTATGCTGAATTGTGTTCCATATCTTTCCTGTCTACTATAAGCAAAGTAGCTAGATTGAAACTGGATTTAAATTGCCCGGCTAATTGCAGCACATACCTATCCATGGTGAAAACAAAATGTACTCGTTTCCAGAAGCTGTTGATACAATGGAAAAGAAATCCAGCCATCCTGCCTCCTGGTAACAATCTGAAAAAATAATTCCTACTCTGTGCAAAAAGATTCAGTGTTTCTCGGCCGTCATGTCATCCATGACAGCTTCCCATACCCTTCGAAAGACTAAAAACTTGCCCATTCTCACCAGCCTCCTTTCAGTCACAAAATTTTTCCAAGCCTTCATGCTTCATAAGTATCTTTCCCAGAAATATAACAACAGCATAAATGTAGAAAAAAAGTAGAAATTTGGAGCCAGTATAACTAAATGTAACAAAAAAAAAAAATGGACCCTTTTTGAATAACTGAAGTTTAATGGCCCTGTGTGGAAGGGACATTGTATAATGCAGTGTTCTATTGTTCACCCTCTGAATTATTCTACGAACATATGTAACTTCTTGTTATGTTTGTTGGGACATAATCTACTTAATATTAGAAAACATTTTATTTTAATTACCTCCCCCAATAGATCTTTGATATCATATCTTCCTTACTGTATTTACAGTCTCAAGAAATTCCTTTTTAAGAAATTAATGCTCTGATTTGTCATTATAAAGCATATAATGCTGTCTATAAAAGGGTGCATACTGCCTGGGACCACTCAGAGTTAGCCATAGCTTTATACATTTTGTCCTTCTTTAACACACAGATAATTGCTGCTCATATCTTGTAGTAAGATTGGTCTCAGCCACCAAAATGCACATACCTTTCTCCAAGTCCAATCCCTTTGTGTTCCCAAATAGAAACAAGTTCCAAATAACACTGGTCACCAGTACCGAAACCTCTTCTACACCTCACTGGAAAATCCTCTCCAAATACCCTCTTCATTTCAGATACGAGACCAACAGAGTGACCAAACGTGACTCCTGAATGGCCCCAGATGAATTAGATTTGAATGATCTCCACCTCCTCCATGTCCAAGCTGGTTTGTATACCACTGAGGTAGCAGAGCTGAAACTTTTCAGACAAAGGCCATGATATATCTCACTTCTACTCTATGGAGTAAACTGTAACTCAATAGGAATGTATTGCCATCTTTCTCTCCTTCAGGTGACTACAATCACTGTACCTGACCCTGCTGTTCATGGCATGTTGGTCATGTTTTTCATTCCATGAAGAACTTCGAAGAAAGCCGCAGTTTCTGCATTCCAGTTAGACTAAGGCATAAGCCAGCAGCTTAACTATGCATCACTGCTAAGATTAGAGTTGTTCTGCAAATGTTTACAGAAACAGCACTTGGCATCTGGGAAACTATTTGTGTCCAGCATTAAATGCCAGCCGAGAAAACTCGTTCTGAAATTTGGTTTTGGACATAGACATCTACATCCAATAAAAGTTCTACTTCAGCCATTTATATCCTATAGCACAATTTTGACTTGAAAGACATGAATAATATGTTTTACACATGGTAATGTATTTGGGAGAATATGGGTAGTTCGTGGACATGAAATGTACAATGCCTGGAAGGCAGGATTACATGGAACAGGCTTTCTATTAACACCAAAGAATAAGAACTTAAAGAATAAACTTTCTTCATCAGGCTGTAAATCCAAGATACAGTAAATAGGACCAAAGTATAGGCATCCCTTTCCTAAAAAGCATATGAATTTACATCATCTGTTAAGTGTGAATGCAGATTTTACAATGTGGATGCTAAAACTTCACTGCAAAGAAAATATATTTTAAATTAAATATACATGACTGTTCAAGCACTGTGTTTGGAATTATACATATTCACATTCCATTATCATTTGCATATATTTAGCAAATATTTATGAGCTAATTAGTTGCATAACAATGTTGAGCATTTTACAGCATTTACATGATCACAGAACTGTGAAAATATTGACTAACTGTTATCAAATACGGCCTTATTAATGGCAAGAAAATGATTTGTTACAAATATCATAAATATCTTCTTGGGAAACTTGATATAATACCACCTGTCCATATTTATCTGATTTATACAACACTTCTGGTACCTGGAACTATGAAGCAAAAACAGAGCAGTATGAGACAAAAGTTTATGATTCATTACAAAAAAACAGTTCCTACCCGTGTCTGCCATTCATAAATAATTTGCTGGCTCAGTTGTGCTCAATCTTGGATCTATTATATATGCTTTATTCACCCAAGGTGTACTGCAAAATACATATATCTAGAAGGTTGTTTGCAGATACTCTTACTCCTTTTTTCTTAGTTTTTAGTTCTTACACACCTTTTTTCCCTTATTACAGAAAAACTTTTAAAATACAAGTAACATGAGAAAAAGAGATATTATTATGGTCCAAATATGCTTTGCTAGGAATGCCAAACAAAAATAAATGAAAGTGGTAGAAAAAAATATGGATAATTATATTTACAGAATTAAATACATCTCTTTATAAGTGACACCCTCATTTTCAAGGAATCCACTTCAATTTTTATTGGAGGGTGGAAAAAGAGATAGAAGGGAGAGGTTCTTGTTTATATGTTTCATTTTAAATACCATCATCCGTGGCCTTTTTAAAAAATATTAATTTTCCTCAGAGCACGCTACTTGGTAGCCTCATTTATATCCTGCCTCTGTAAGTACATTCGTACTTGCTTTGCTTTAAGCATGTGACTAATAGAATTTATTTCTCTGGGTCTACTTAAGTAGTTAAAAAAATAAAAGATAAAAGACTGAGTCTTACTAGACTATCATGAGAAATTTAATACAAGTTATGTTGCTGAAATAATACAATTAAGTATTTAATAATAACGTTGGCAGAGTTAAGGCTCAGAGTGCCATTTTAATATTTCTTAGTCTTAAAGGAAAATAAATATAATGTTGTAGCAGAAAAATAAGGGGTAAAAACTCCAGTCATGTAAATAACCAACAAAATAAGACTTGCTGTAAAAAAGCACAGGTGCTGGTGCTAGAGCTGATCTCCCACCAAACAACCTAACCCCCTTTTCCACTATTCAGGTGGAAGATCAAAGGGAATGACATTTCCAGGAAGCTTACTTAGAGCTCAACAAGTGCAATATTTTAATTATTTCATAGTAATATGGTACCATTTGCTCAGTAACGCATATCACTTCAGTGCTTTGTGCATATGATCCAATCTGGTCCCCTTCCTTTCTTTACCAAGAAACAGGGTAATTTGCACAGAAAGCAATAGTAGCCACGCTACTTCCACATTGCAGCTGAAGGCTAAGCTCTCAATTACTCAGCAATAGTATAATTGTGCTGTCAGTACCTTGCTTTTCCTGGAACTGCCAGAACAAATGTGTTGCATCCGCAATATAAACCTAATTCATAGACATAAACTCTGCAAACAACCCTCAGACAAAACACAACTCTACATAAATCCAAAGAATTTTCTTACAGAGGCAAAAATTACCTGTAATTGCCAAATTGGAGTCTGTGATTTCAGAAAACCCGATACAATTATATGTACAAGAGTTTTATAACACAGCCTTTGCATATATCAAAACACAAAGAACAGCCTGCCATAGCCAATCCTATTAAAATTAATTGGTATCTCACCTCAAATAGATTAGGTCAGAGGGAAAAGCTCAGGCTACGTATAAAATCTTTTCACATGTTCATACAACATACCATTTTTCATTGTTTTACATAATTCCTAACTGATTTAAGTAATCAGTTCTACGCACTAAAATGCCAGTGAAATCACAAGCTGCATTATTGTTAATGGTGGTTAAAGAGTAATCAAAGGGTGTTTTACATGGCATAAACAGTAAAACTGTTCCCTAGTCTCCAGCTTTAAATGGGCTTTACACTGACCAGTTTGCATGGACTATCTGTAAGAGTTTACAGTTCAGCCATGTTTCCTTCATATACCATATACATGAGAAAAATGAACAGAAGAAGGAAGAAATAAACCCTTGAATTTGAGCATTTAAGTCAATATGTAAATTATTTCACTGTAGGACAACATAATAAATTGCAGAAGTCCTAACAAAAGTATAAGAAATTAGTTACATCTGGCAAAATCTACTTTAAATATTACTTCACATCATATCTGTGATCTGTCATTTGGAAAATTGAATTGACCACCTAGTAAAGCATTCATGGGACTATTTTATCACTGCTTAAGCATCTTTACTGATATAAAATGAATTTTGCACTGGATGCATAAACCTTAATTGAAAAGTCTGGCAAAGATCTCAAACAATCCAACAGTCCAGACTTCATATAATGTATTTGGCAGCCTTTCAAAGTCTTGTTTCCTTGTATGGAGTGACACATTTATCAAACACAACACATGCATTTTGCATCATTGCCATAAAAATTGGCCTTCTCTGGTTTTGCTTCTAAGCAGCTTCAGTACATACAGAGTTAAAAGTTGGGAGAATAATCCAACCATAAACAGTAACACCTCAGAACTGAAAAGTAAAAAGCTAAGTTGATTCTAACTAAAAAAATGAAAGGAAAATAAATAAATAAAAAAGAAAGCTCCAGCAGAAATGTTAACTACTGTCCTTTTTAACTGCACATGCTGAAATTACTGACCATGGGAAGAAAAGGATAGAGAAGTGCAAAAGCAGAAACCACTGTTCACAAGATCTTCTTTTCTGAGCCAGACATATAGCTGCTGAAATTTTTATGGTTACACTAGAGATGAACCTGAACCATATTACCTACAAAAACTATTAAAATAAATTACTTTCAATTTTCACCACTGTCTTTAAAACTCCTACAAATTATAGGCATCTGGAGAAGTTAAGACATCATCCCAATATATCTATAGTTAGTGAAATTGCTCAAACACCCACTAAGTGTTCTTCAGTTTTAGTCTGTGTCTCTGAACCTCACTACTCCTGCTATGTCAGGTCAGAACAATGACATATTTGCCTGCTCATACACAGAATAGAATAGATTATTTCAGTTGGAAGAGACCTACAATGATCATCTAGTCCAACTGCCTGACCACTTCAGGGCCGACCAAAAGTTAAAGCATGTTATTGAGGGTGTTGTCCAAATGCCTCTTAAACACTGACAGACTTGGGGCTTCAACCACCTCTCCAGGAAGCCTCTTCCAGTCTTTGACCACACTCTGTAAAAAGGGGCAAAAAAAGGATGCTCATATTGACATGTTACTCTTACCATTACAGAAACTATTAAGAATCAAAAATAACAAGAGGTATCCCATGGCACAAAAAATCAGGATTCAAGCCTTTCGGTCTTTGTCATCACAATCACATTACAAATTGTATAGAATCACAAGAAAAGTGAATGTTCAGATAAATTGTACTCGCAATCTGACAACACATTTTTACAAATAACCATGCATGTTTCTCTAGTTTAATCTCAAACTTCCCCGATTAACTCAGTCCTTTTTCAAGTTTCCTGTTAATCAAACTCAATTATCATGTGAAGGTTTAAAACATTACATGATTACACATTTTCCAACTCTTTTACAAAGAGTTGATTACACCAACTCTTTTACAAAGTATACAAAGTACATTACATTGCCCAAGCCCCCACTGAATTTGAAACTAAGGCATTGAGATCTGCAAGGTTCAGCAACATCTCAGAATTTAGCACGCAGTCCATCCAAAATCCCACAACTACATATGACATTATAACATCTATGCTGAGAAAGGCCATGCTGGTCATAAGCAGAGTTAAGCCAGAAAGGCTTCTGAATTCTCTCAGGAGATATATGAAACCACATTAGCTAGTTCAAGCTTATCTTTTTTTTTTTTTTTTGTATTTACAAAGTAAGTGGTTAACTAAAGAAAAAAGTAACCTACATATAATACATGTGTAGATATACATAGATAGACACATACATATATACATATAAAGTGTTAAAGTAATTTACATTTTAGATGGGGATTCAGCGATTTATTTTACACTTGTACTTGGGAGCATAAACTAAATCAAAATAAACCAGGTTTTAATATGAGTGTCTGCATAAGACATTATGCTAGCTTTATACATTGTTTGATACACTGTATTTAGTTAAACTAGTAATGCTTTATGATTAGAATAAAAAGGTTAGCCAATGGCATGTGCACACAGACAAAAAAAAATTATGAAATTTGCTCATCATTCACATCCATGCTGTTTAAACATAGGAACAACAGAGCTGTCAGGGAGGCAAAAAACATATTGATAAGTGGAACCTTTTCTGTTACAGATAATCCATTCTTTTTCATTGGCTAAATCCCTACTTTTGTCCAGACAGGAGATGACAGAATTAGCTGAATAAGTAATGAAAAGACTATAAAAAAGGGTAAGTCAAACCTGATGACTGTTCCTCTCTTGTTTAGTAAAGCTTACAGTCAGTAAGCAAGCCAGTTCATTAAAGGCAACACAACCACCTCACACACTTGCAATGGAAATGTTCTTATAGGTGCCAGTGCTGGCTGACTTACTTTTCACATCTACATGATATAAATAATTTCTTGTGGTGCAAGTCAATGAGGAATCAGGATTTCTGAGAACTGAGCAATGGAACGTACAACTAACTGGCAACCTCACGTACAGACCTTGCTGCTGGAGCGGAGAAAGGATGGACTGCAAAAAAAGACAGTTCTGTGGAGTTACAAAAAATGAAAGGGCTGCTTGTGAAAAAATGCAGGCAGAATAGTGCATGATTGATTCTGAGCTACTTGAAGCAATATAAAAGGTTTCACTTCAAGTGCCAGTGATGAATCATGCTGAGTCTGGCCTGGGCTTCCAATCTGCATGCAGGGGAGAGCGTGTTCCCCGTTCTGCAGAGCTCGTGTGTGGTTTCAACAGAGATCCGGCCTCGGACGTGGAGGAAAGACGGAGTTGTGAACCGTGTCAGATTTGTATCTCCTGATGCTGCACTCAGACACCATGTGGTTTCTTGAGGCAGACAAGGCTTGTTGTTACACAGGAGGTGTCAGAGGACAAGAAAGTCAGAACACAAAACCGGCTTGGAGAAATACGTACCTCATTTCCTCTCGTGTACTAATGTAACCCACGATCTTCATTCAGTATTTCTAGGTACATGCAGGAAAAACATGTTCCAGGTTCTGGGCGTACTGGGTTTGCGTGGCAAGGTTTTGGTAGCCAGGGACTACAGGGGTGGCTTCTGTGAGAAGCTGCTGGAAGCTTCCCCTATGTCCGACAGAGCCAATGCCAGCCGGCTCCAAGTCGGATCTGCTGCTGGCCAAGGCCAAGCCCATCAGCAACACTGGTAGTGCTTCTGGGAGAACAGATTTAAGAAGGAAAAACAGTTGCTGTGACAGAGAAACTGCAGCTGGAGAGAGGAGTGAGAACATGTGAGAGAAACAGTCCTGCAGACCCCCAGGTCAGTGAAGAAGGAGGGGGAGGAGGTGCTCCAGGCACCGGAGCAGAGATTCCCCTGCAGCCCGTGGGGAAGACCATGGTGAGGCAGGCTGTCCCCCTGCAGCCCAGGGAGGTCCACGGTGGAGCAGATCTCCACCTGCAGCCCAGGGAGGACCCCACGCCAGAGCAGGGGGATGCCCGAAGGAGGCTGTGACCCCGTGGGAAGCCCCTGCTGGAGCAGGGTCCTGGCAGGACCTGTGGCCCCATGGAGAGAGGAGCCCACGCTGGAGCAGTTTGTGCCTGAAGGACTGCAGCCCGTGGAAGGGACCCACGGTGGAGTAGTGCGTGAAGAACCGCAGCCTGTGGGAAGGACTCACGTTGGAGAAGTTTGTGGAGGACTGTCTCCTGTGGGAGGGCCCCCCCGGTGGAGCAAGGGACAAGTGAGGAGTCCTCCTCCCCCTGAGGAGGAAGGAGCGGCAGAGACCAGGTGTGGGGAGCTGACCCCAACTCCCATTCCCCGTCCCCCTGCGCCACTGGCAGGGGAAGAGGGAGAGAAAACTGGGGGTGGAGTTGAGCCGGGAAGGAAGGAGAGGTGTGGGAAAAGTGTTTTGAGATTTGGTTTTATTTCTCATTATCCTATTCTGCTTTGATTGGTAATAAATTAAGCTAGTTTCCCCAAGTTGATTCTTTTTTGCCTGTGACAGTAATTGGTGAGTGATTTCTCCCTGTCCTTATCTTGACCCATAAGCCTTTCATTGTATTCTCTGTGGCTTTGGTGGGCACCTGGCATCCAGCCAGAGTCAACCCACTACAGTCCTGTTATTAAAAGTAGCAACAGTTGCATAGTATGCATTTTCTAGAACACACACAAAAAGAATACAGTCCCTATTCCTAGAAGCATGCAATTAAAGATGCTAACCCTGCAGTTAGCTTTATAGGGACAAATCTTTAAAAAAATAGAAAATCTCTTTGAAGTCAACAGCGCTCCTTGCACCTGTGTAATTCCAGCTATCTGAAAATTGCTGCAGGTTAAGAGAGCGGGCTGAAGAGATTTCAGGAATCACTGAAACATCACAAAACGGATGATATTTAGACATGTGACAAGGAACAACAGAGTAGGATTTGGATGTGAGAGGACTGAGTAAGACATTAGATGTTAGAAGCCAAAAGAATACTACTCATAGGCAAAATGTAACTGGATGATCCCAAGAAGAAAAGACAGAAGATGAAAGCCCCAGGGCACAGGAGATGATCTTGATAAAGTGAACACGTGAACCAAAATGCTGAGATGCTACAGTGCAATGATGTCAGGAGTAGAAAGAGAAATGCAGCGCTCAAGTCGACTGGTGAAGCTGTAAAAGGCCTGGAGGGGGGTCTAAGAAGACAGCTACCAGTTTACAAAGCAGCGGGAACCAGTGATGGAGAAAGACTGCTAGGCACCATTTGCATAACGATGCTGCTGTGATAAGCTGTGGGAAAGGGAAGCCTGCAGGGGAACCCTAGCAGACCCCATCAGGTTGTGAAGTTGTTTCTAATGTTTCATTCATTTCTATGATAAAGCAGCAGCAGCAGAGCCAGAACTGCTGAGGACAAGCATGAAGGACGATAGCATCTCACTGAATCTGTTATGGATCTAACGGATCAATTCCATTACTGACAGAAGTAACATCAGGAAAGAAAGGATCCTTGAATCATTCTGTGGTTCCTCCCAGCATCATCTCTCTTGTATCTGCCAAACAGCACAGCTCAGCATAGCTTTGATTTAGCTTTTCCTAACTAATATGTCTTTAAAAAAAACCCAACAATATAGCCTAATTTTTAAACAACTAGAAGGTGTATGACATAGCCATGGTGCAATTAAAACTCACAGCAGTGATCAAAAGAAAGGTTTTGAAATGGAGGGAAAGTCAGCCTTTCCCCCTCCCCCACATGCTTCTTGAAGCTGAAATTCATGAGCTGAGTTAATGTATAAAGCATCCATGGTAAATATTTTCAAAATAGAACTTACAGTGTGATGGAACCAAAAGAATATTTAAAAACATACTTTAAAAAGAGCTACAAGATAAAATGCTTCTATTGTTATGACTTTCCTTTTATAATTTTACTCAGAATAGAAAAAGAATGAAGAATAAAACACAACAGACAAAAGAGAAGTATATTTTTCCTCAAAAGGTCGTTATGGTATTTTGTTACTTTCTTATACAGAAGCAATTCTCTGAGCAAATAATAAGTTCTTCATGTCAACTTATTAGCAAATTGAATTAAACTTCTTTCTGTGAATGTGGTTATTCACATTAAGTCAACTCATTAAAAAGATGGCTGAAGAGTTTCACTAGTAATGAAAAACATTTACAGTGCAGTCTGCCAAACAGCTTACATACACGGGCTGGGCTCAGCACACAGAAGGCTGCCACAAGCCACCCTAAGTCAGGTATTTGCATTGCTGTATTGACACTGACACCTCCTATTACTAGCTTATGGTCAGTATCTGTGCCACGAAATTTTACTTTTGCTATACACTGTAGCTGAAAGCATTTCTTTCTTAATTCATGTAATAATGAATAAATTTGTAATCTAACTTCCATAAAGCGCAAGCGGTATCTAATGCCAGGACACTAGCAGACGGTCAGATTTTGTTAGAACAATGTAGGATGTTACTGCTCTCGGTTTTCTGTCCTCAGACCTAACCTTTCCACAACTGTTGCACAGTAGAAGCAAACACACTGCAGCTGCTCAGCCTACTCAGCCACCCAGAGGATAAAGCAGCATCTGAGGGACTAACAATCGAGCTGGAAAATAAAGGCCAAGCGATGGTTTGGACCAGGCTTTATCCAGTGGAATTCTACACGGTAATAAGAATACTCAGCAGAGTGGACTGAAGTCCATGTTTGTCAATTTGAACTGCAGCAGATTTGTACTAATGGATTTGATACAAGGTGGGAAGCAGCTCGAATACAAAATGGTGGAGAGGATAAGAAATGCCTTGCTAAATTCCTCAACTGAAGATGAATCCTATAAAAAGCCAAAAGTATTCTGTAACACACCGTCAGGATTATACTCATGCTCAGACTGGAAATCCCAGTACCAGCACATTTAAACCAAGCAGGGCCCTTACCAGGGGCAGACAACCATCTGGGAGATGAACGCGCCTTAGACAACTGCAGCTAGAGTCCAAACACATACAGCCAGGAAAAAAATAGTTCTACAGGAACAGGAGAAGACAACCTGGTAGGAAGGGAGGAACTCCTGGAGGCAGTGTGTGGCATAATTCAACAAGAAGCCTAGAGAAAGATTTTAGTAGTGCCACAAAGGGAAGAGACCAAAGTAAGGACTGCAGAGTCTTTGGGTTCTGGGGGGAATATCCTCACGGTTCCCTATGCAACCTTGCATACTTACTTTATGGCAGATAATCCACTCCTTTGTTTCTATGTACTCCGCATAAACCCAGGCTGGATGAAAATTGGTTAGTTTTTCAAGGTGCTGCTCCAGCTGATGTATCTGTTCTTGTTATTTTCTTTATTTTAGTACAATTGGCTACTCTGAAGTACTGTTACTTTTGCTCAGGTCAAATTTCTAGTCTTTATTCCAAGAAACTGCTACTTGCTGAACGATGCCTTTAGAAAGATAAAGAGTAATTTTGGTACTTTTCTGTTCCATTGGTGCTGTAATTCATACTATAAAGAGAAGCTTGTTGGGGGGAGAGTTGACAAATCATTCTGTCATTTACATTTAGTAAGACTTATTATACCAGGCCTATTACTGAACACTTCACCCTCCATCTGTGCCTTTTCTGTATTAAATATTGCCAATTCCACATAGATGTCATATAAAGCTGTGCATTAAAATGAACGTTTCTTCCACTTATTGGTGCCTGCACTGGACTGTTTCACCTCCTCCTTCCACACCTCTTTTTCAAGATATACATGTCCTAAATCCATCCAACTCTTTCTGCCCTTTTCCATTCCAGCAGAGTTTTCTCATGGTCACCAATGAATACATTAAGATTACTTTTTTGGCTTGAATGTACCAGCTGCCCTCTACTGCTATCTGAAGGGGAATGAACAGGTCCAAAAATGTTTTGGAATTACATGTTTTGTTCAGTGACTCTGGACTATTTTATTACAATCATATTTAAGATAAGAGATACTTTTTTTTTTTTTTTTTTTTTGCTTCCTTAGGCTAATGTTTTTCTTCTGCTATAGGTTTTGCTTTTTTTTTTTTTTTTTTTTAATGAGGTGGGTATGACTACCCACATTTATAAAGTAGCATGCTATTTTTTTACAATTTTCTTAAACAATTATTCTCTTAGTGAATAAGAACCCTCATCAGAAAAGTTTCTGAAAGGAACTTCTAGGGTTTTTTTCAGGAAATTTCAAATATTATATTAATCCAAAGTGCTTGTGATTCTCTTCCTGACTGCAAAGCTTCTGTCAGTTTATTCTAGCCATCCATAATATCTGATTAAGTTTTGTTTTGTTTTAAGGAATACTGCTTATCCTCAAACTTCTATTTATTATATTGAGGATTCTTTATAGAAAGGACCACAGAAGGATACCACAGCACCAAAGCATATTGGAGTGGGGCTCCCTTTAGACATGCCATTTGTTTTGCAATGCAGCTGAGTAAGCCATATTTTCTGTTCTTGCCTCTTTGAACTCCCAGGTACTCACAAAAATTTGTTAGAGAATTCTCAGGGGTCAGAATCACAGCAAAAATAAGCTATTTTTATTTATTTTCTTTCTATCTGATGGATGAAAACACAATACAATGTGGCTACATCCTCACAGATATTGAGTTAAAACTGCTTCTGCCAACTTTTTTGAATGAGCAATCAAACCCAGCTTAAAGCTCACCTTTTCCATTGCACCATGAAAACAGTGCATCAGAAATTTCACTACCAGGCCTCAATAGGGAAGAAAAACAGCGGCCAAGGACAGAGGGAAATGACTTACTATTATTTCAGTTATATACCAAATTTTCAGGTTAAGAAGCAGGAACACCAAAACAGCACCAATGTATGTTGGATGTCCTCTACCTTCTGTCCAGAGGTCAAGATTTTTCTGAAGTCCCTGGAGGTGTTCCCCTGCACGCCTTCTCGATGCTACTCTGCCAGCAAGTGGTTCCCTGTCAGAGCACTGTGCAAACAGAGCTAAAAAGAGAAACAGGAGTGCTCCCACTGTACAAAGTAAATTAAGTCAAGAGGATATTGATGAGATTACTAATTTATTTAACACATACATTGAATGCAGAATGGGAGTAAAAATTCATCTGTCACCATTCATCAGCTACATATTGCCTAGGGCCATGAGCCTGCTGCTAGCCTGTTCTTCATTCTCCTTGGGTTTGCCCAATTTAGTTTTGTTTTTCGTTTTCTCTCTTGTCCTGTACTTCATTTGTGACTGAAAAATTTAAAACATAAATGTACTGGTTTGTGGCAGTCAACAAGCCCTCACCTCACAACCTTTAAAATGACAGATGCCAATTTTTTTAAAGTAGGATCACGTTTTCTATGCACAGCTCTAAAAGCTCTCTACGCTGTGTAAAAAGAATTCCTTTCTGAAAAACAACTGTGAGAAAATAAATTTTCACTAGCAGCTGGTCTTCTTGACTGCCTAGATAACCCTTCTCAAGGAGAGGAGACATACATACTTATATACTGAGCTACAACAGACTAGTCACTCCATATCATAGGATTTTCTTCATCGGGTAAGATACAAATAACTCTGAAGAGAACCATATCAAGTAAGGCAAAACAACAAATGCCACGCTTAATCCCTACAGCTTTCAATATCTTCTTCATATTCGGAGATCTGCAGAATAAATGGTCATCTGGGTATGTAGGCCAGTCTTCAGTTACAGGCTTTAAAAGGCAAATTATTTAGTTCCATCAAAGACCATTGTAGGGGAACCTTGAATGTTGTTCAACTTGGGAGTCCTGAATGACATGAAGTATACAGCGGAAGTGGCAAAAAGCACAGAGGATTGGCATAATCAGGGAAAATGAGAGAAGCCAGCTCAGACTCACCTCCTCCTCTCCCAGATTACATACCACTCTACAAGACACTATTGCGATCTCAAGTGGGATCACGCATCTGCACAAAAGTGTTTGTACTGCCCTAACCTGTTGTCATTACTCTAGTAAAGTCAAACTACAGAAGAAAACTTTGACCAATAGGTGCCTCTACCCCAACTAACACAGATTTCTGTTGGACAGAAAAGGGAAATCAAACTGCAGAGAAGAAAGGAAACAAGCCAGATGACTGAAAAGTAAAAAATTAATTTTTTTTAAAAAAAAAGGTGTAAAGGGACAGAAAACAGAAAACAGACAGGAAAAATAAATTGTAAGCAACTGAATGGCATCATGGTAGGAAGAGCAAGGGAACACAGCTACCTGTCAGTACCATCAGGGATGCTGAGAAGGGAGGGCCTGAGCAGCCTGACCCTTCTCCTGCCACATGCATGCTCCTTTCACCAGGAGCTGAAGGAAATGAGCTTTGCTCCCTAATCTTACTGCTACTAGAAAAGCCTTCAGCAA
This sequence comes from Aquila chrysaetos chrysaetos, assembly GCF_900496995.4. Taxonomy (NCBI): domain Eukaryota; kingdom Metazoa; phylum Chordata; class Aves; order Accipitriformes; family Accipitridae; genus Aquila; species Aquila chrysaetos. The sequence goes on from NC_044007.1 coordinate 63,756,661, forward strand.
ATCAATGTGAATGTAATACCACTGTTTCTAAGAAAGCACTTCACTCTGAGGGCTTCTTACATCTTTCTTGTCCTCAGCACCTGCAAGTTTCAATTTCTCTCAAGACAGTCATTTTCTGATCAACTTATCAATGTTTTCTTTCCTTCTGCTCCTTTTACATCTGCTTCCTCTCAGCCCCCTCCTTCTCCTCTTCCTTTTCATTATCTTCCCATGTTTATTCCAGTGCTCCTAGGTCTCACCCACCCTGCTTCAAGCTAGTATTATCAACTTATCTTGAAATACACACACTTGTAACAGCAGCAAGAATCAACTGCCTGTTTGATCACAGAGAGCAGAGGTTTATGTAGTATTAGCTTTAAAAGGAGCTCAGAACACAGAAACATTACCAATTCATTGACAAGTTTATTTTCCAATTAAATGGAACATTAATGAAGATGACATTAGCAGGAAACATGCTGAAAACAAAAAACATTTTGCTGAGTTCTGATTACTGCTTTTTATGCTAACTTCTGAGCAGAATAATTAAGCTAAGATGACCATGGCTAAAAAAATGTCTATGTAATTCATTTCAAGAAAAAGCAATGAAAGGGATGAGGTTTTTGCTTTCACTTTTTCAGGTGGGATGTTCAGGGGAGTGAGGCATTTCTGAGTGTGGGATTAGAACATGAGAATAGAGCAAAGCAATAACACAAAGATTGTTTTTTTAGGTCTCATCACAGTAAAATTCCAAAATTTTAAAATTCAGCTTGAATAAAAATTTACCTAAACCATGTTTTGGGAAATGTTTTGGAAATGAAGAAGCATTTCCTTTTTTTATGCTTTAATATAAGTATCTTAAAACAAAGACCAATCTAGTGACTTTTATGCCTTCACCCAAACCCCTTCACTTCTATTCAACATATTCAGAAAAAAATTTGAGTGCTGTCATCTCTACATTTTCAGAAATATGCACCATTTCAATGATGTTGGCTTGTTTGGTTTGGGGTTATTTTTGGACAACTTCATGAGAAAAAACAAGAGATTCCTGGATAAAACCGCTACATTTCTCCGTTGGAAGTCATTACACAGAATGTATCCACTTTTACCCAAGAGCTCCAACTTTAGTCATTAGCCCTGGATCTGACATAACACATGACTTATGAAATCCACTTAATCCATCTGCTGAACCTGCACAGAAATAGGCTGTTTCAGATGATGATTGAGAACATATCCCTTTCCTTCTCTGTTAACTGTACAGAGCCTAATAAATGTAGGCTAGGGAGACTACACTGAGATGCCCACAGTCCAACGATACGCGTATCCTCCTTCTCTACCCATTGAACCGGAACATTAAAACTTCTTTTGTCCATCTCATCGATTTACGTCAGCAATACCCTGGAATAACAAATGTCTTACTATAGAAGTCTCCAGTCTTGCAAAGAGATATATGCTTAACCTCACTATCGATATAACTGATAACAAGCACAGCTTCTGAAGGCAGGAACACACAGTGCCCAATACAGAGAATTCCTGATCTTGGTTGTTGCTTTCAGTGCTATGTCTCTACTAACACAATCAGTTGCCAATCAAAGTTTAACATGGCACTGACTGGCACAATACCTCCATGCAACTCTGTACTGCTGTTGCAATATTATCGTTTTGGTAGATTCAGTTATTTTGGAATTGTCACACATATTTACTCACTCAATGATATTTAATTATTATTTTTGTGATTTCAGATAATAAACCATGCACTACTTGAATACAGTAAATGATTAAAATTTAATTCTTCTCCTTCCTCCCAAGATACTAGAAGTTATTTTGTATTTGACAAGACCTCAGGCTAGCTCAGTGATTGCCTTTGTACCTGCCTGTGACTGGGAGAACAGTAGTTTTTCCTGATTGTTTTCTCTCCCAGTACACACACAGTTGAGGTGGGACCACTTCCAGTTTGGCAAAGAGACAGCAGGCAAGCATCTGTACAGGGTCCCAGAACAGATGCATTGTTGAATGTAAACTGATACCAAATAAATAAATAAATAACAAAAATATTAAACCATCAGATTTAGAACTCTTCCACCTGCCCAGGTTTTGATGTATAAATGGAATGTTTAATGGGCTGCACTATTATAATTAATTTATCACCATTATAAAAGTACACTGACTTTGTAGCTCCATTTTTTAATCTGATTTTTGCTGGTAAATTGACATCTTCAGCTGACTTTTGCATTCCCACTTGTAATAACTAGGTTCTTGAGGCTCTTAACCTTTAAAATCTTAAAGCAAAAGGAATTCTTCATAATCCCATAACCTCCAAAATACTTCAGTATTCTTCAGTAAAAGTATGATTAAAGGAAAAAAAAGGAAATGTCACTTTGCTTTTCACTGCAAGCTGTGGAAGAAAAAGTCCAGTAACATATGCAACCTGGTAGGCTTCCATCCTGCTCTTAAAACAGTTAATTCAACTGGATCTCATGCATACATTCCCCCTAGATAGATTTCCCTCATTAACTTAAATAACAGCAGACATAAATCTTGACATAATCTTCTCCCCGAACTTTACTGTCCGTAAAGCATATGGAGTCTTCTTTGGCAGAAACTCAGTCATTTTTACACTCCTGGTGTGGATCCAGGGGATTATGTCAGTCTGGCTGGCAGGATGAATCAGTGAAACAACTGTACCTCTCTATCTTTTATTGAAACCTATCAGATTACAAAGTTTTTAACAGCCACATAAAAAGTTCACAAACTGAGCCTTTACATTTATAACTGTATAACCATAAACAGACTGTCAATCACCATCAATGCCAAAACCCATACTTGGTTACAAATGTGGATCTGACATGATGAACATCACCAAGATCTAACAGTCTATCTCTTTCCATGCATACACGTGGATCAGGGGTACTATAGCTGCTGCAGCCAAACCATTGATTTCCTACTGTAGATCCTTGCTCTGAGTTGAGTACCTGCACATGTAACTCATTTATCATTTCCCTTTCATGCCATTTGTGGCAGGAAGCAAAGTTTTTCCTGTTGGAAGAAGGAGTGAATTCTGCCTTCCACATGTGTTCTGAGGAAGGGTGGAGTGGGCAGAAAAAGGCCAGATTAAGACTTGCAATAGTTGAGGGAAATTGCAGCATTTACTTTAGTCATGAGTTAGTTGCACTGGGAGGGGTTGGTCAACAGTCCACGAAGGAAGGGCATTTAGGAGAACATGAAGGGTAGGACAAGGCTGAAAAGGAGAGTCCAGAAAAAAAAAAATATAAAGCTTAGAGATGCTACCTGGAAAGGACTGGGAAAATACTCAAAGCAGTGGAGCACTTCAGTAATATGTCATGTTTGGAAGAAGCTGGAAGGCAGCGTGTGAGCAAGAAAACGGCCTGACAGATCCTTAAGGGGGACAACCCTTCATTACCAGTTTCAATGGGCTGCCTTTCCCTTTCTTTCTGATGGGATGGCCAACCTTAATTTCCCATAGGTTTAACCATCAGATCTGTGTGGACATCTGAAATTCTTTAATCTATGAAATCCTATAGACATATTTCTAAATATTTTAAGACCCCAGACAATGATCAAGACTCTTGGGTATCATTACCATTTAATTGGAAATACTGTCATGATACTGTTTCTTCATATAGATAGATAGGCAAATAACTGGACGGACATTTATATCAATCATAGATTACCTTCCATGTCCCCACAGACTACAGTTTAAGAACACTGTAAACTATATAGCATCAGCAGATAGGCAGATTTGTAAAGAAAAGAAATTAGACAAATCTTTTGTTCATGTCTTCTGTGACTCAAGAACTGATGCATCATCACTGCTCTAAGTAAAACATATAGAGAAGATATTTTTTAATTTATTTTTTACCCCAAGCCCTCTGGGCACATGGAGAAAAAACAGTGTTAAACAAGGATTTTTCTTCTCAGTAAGACATAGACACACAACAAATCACAGGAGGAAAGTTCCTTTGCAAAAATGTGAAAGTAAAAAGGATTTCTCGTGTCCTGCTTGAAAATTAATCTTCTGCTTAATCAAACCCATATGGATAAATAATATTTTTCCTGTCAACAAGACTAGTTTTCATAAGACTAAGATGCTTACAAATTAGACAACTGCAACCCCAGATTTCTTAGACGCCTCTGACTGTCTTGTCCAGAAGTGGCAGTCTGCGTAACTTAGGTTTTGGAACAGCATTGGCTTTAAAAGGAGAGGTTTTTATAGATTTGAGCATTCTGAGGCATCAGACAGCTGGAATAGCTCATCCCTGGGAGTTCAAAATTCACAGTACCCTATACTGAAGCCGATTACTGCAAAAAGACTGTCATCAGTATCTAAATGGCAAGAAAGGGTTAACACACTAGTATATGGTATATGAGAAACCCAGTTGCCTCTGTGTCCAGGAACCTTGGCTGAGACTGTAGTCAGAGACCAATATTGTCTGTCAGCGTCTACCTCTATTCTGTCTGAGAATAGAGCAAGAAGCGGGAGAGCGAGTAGGAATGTGCCCATCTCCTAGGTAACTCTGCACTTACCACTCAGTTTACTCAAGAAGAATGATCTGCTTCTTGCTTAGTGTCCCTCTTAACCCAAGAATTTAGCACTCTCCCCTGCATAACAACCCAACTTCATGTTGAACATGGGGACTGAAAGTTACTACCTAGGTAGGACAAAAGACTATTAGTCAATAGCCTTATGGTCAAGACACTGACTGCTCAATGAGATTTTAAAAGTATGGATCCAAACTCCCATAAGCAGGGGAAGACATGCAACCTAGGGCTTTCACTTGCTGGGCAAATGACCTATCCACCATTACATAAAAGGCAGTTGGTATCAAGTGTCACAAACTACCTTTTTTCTCTTTTTTTCTCTTTTTTTTTCTTTTTTTACTTTTTTTTTTTTTTTCAATAGTGAATTATAACTTCTTATTGTGTTATATCAGCTCTAAGTCTTCTACTTAGGCCAGACCTCTTAGGCAATTTTGACAGGCCTAACCTAGGTGATCCTCAAACAAGAACATTTCTGCATGTGTACAGCAGATTCAGAGGGACGACTTCTCAGGAGAAACTTCATGAGTTTGAAGTGCTCTCTCAGTTGGGCAGGGGGCCTTTCAGAGCACAGTTTAAGACTCAAGTCCTTAAATTCTACCTGTTTTAAGAGGAAGTCCTTTGTTTCAACTGCTCCTTATTAACAAAAAGATGTGAATTGCCCTCTCTAGCTGATAACTCCCTGTTGTGTATTGCGAACTTAAGAGCATTATAAATTGCTTATAAATTTAAGTCTAGTATTCACCATTCTTCTTGCATTACTTGAAAAGTCTTGTTTCCTTTCTTCCTGTCCAATTTTCTGTGGACCAAACTCTTCCTTCATTTGCTTTGTTGCAGATTTTTTACATCTCCAATGTGTTTAATGTAGTTTCACAAGGTTGAAAGAGGAAAGCTGTATTTGATTTTCCAGATACGTGGGGATTCACCTCTTCATAAATTTCAAGCTGGGGTAATCAGCAATGTTTTTGCTCAAACATATGGTTTCAAATGAAGCTAGATTGCATGCTTGTATGAAAAAAAGATTTAAATATAGGTGGCATCTGTGTGCCTGTAAAATGTTACAAGGATTCCCTTCTGGGTTTAATTTTCAAGACATAATTTTACATTACATTATATTTGTCAAATTGTTGATCCTCTGACTATACTCTTTTCATATTGAGAATAAAGGGATCAGGAACCAAAAGCATGAGGATGACATTGATCCAAATTATTTTCCTTCTAACATTTTGCTTTGTAAATATGATAAAAGCTTTAAGAGGAAAAAAAAAAAATCATATACCAAGAAAGTAGCTAACTGAAATATTTCTAACCCTATCAAGTGAAAAGCTATTACAACAGCATCCCATACATGCATTGCTGTAGATAGCTGTTTTCCACAAGTAGTTTATAGATAAGGCACCACTCTCTAAAGTGAAACAACAGAACAGAACTAGAAGTCAGGGACAGATTAATGCTAAGAACAGTGATGGAGAAAACACAGTAAAGCTCCCACTGAAAAGGCTTTCTATATTATTTTTCTTGGCTATAATTGTTTGTTATTCTGTCTCACAAAATTCAGAATCAGAAAAAGAATAGATTCAGCTGAAAACTTTAGCTTTGGTCTCATGATAGGCTCTTATGACTTCAGATAAATACTGCAGAATTGAGCTTAAAACATATTTATTCTTTCTTTTCAGAATTCCTCATGCTTCCCCAGATATTTTACCCCTTGGGTAGACACACTGACACACAACCTTCAGATACAAAATCACATACAATTTCCTCTGCATCCCCACCTCATTCAGTATACAGGGGATGGATTAAAAAACAGCACAAAGATAATAACTGCACATTTAGTACACCTCAAATTTTGTCTATTTGATTCTGTAACCAAAGCAGCATTCTTTCAAATGCCATATATATGTACCTATGTATGGTAATTTGCATTTTCTAATAAATATTCATCTTGAAATAAATGGAATTTTTCCATTTTGTTTGTGAAGATTCTACTTCATTTTCTCCACATTTACAGATTAAATCTTTTTTACTTTTAATCAGCCATTGAATTATTACAATTATAATACTGCATATTTCACATACAATATTGGAACTCTCTGTTCATTTTTTAAAAAGGACTCCTTGGAGTGATTTACGGAAACTTCTGGAGATAGCTATCATTGGAAAAATAAACTAACTATGAATTAAAAGTGGAAAAACAAAAGTAATTAAAAAAAGAAACCTCAGCTTTTATCAGTTCACTCAGATTGAGGCTTCAGCGGAAAAAAATCTTTTTTAATTGCAGCTCAGAAGCCAAGTTCTTCACAACAGGATTGAAAGAAACTCTGAATCAAGCTATTACCTAAATTTCTGTAGCAGGCCAGCATTTGATTTTGTCTTTTATTTCTCCAAGATTAACCAAAGAAACTTTAAAAAGAAGGCTTTCTAAATTAAATATTAAAATGCATGACAGTCCAAACTGTATGCAGCAGTTTCACTCACTTTAATATTTAATTCAGCACCAAAACTATGTTGCTAAATTAGTTCATTCCATCCCATGAATTTCAATTCTCTGTGGTATTTAGCTTGGACCATACTTTGTTCCTCCATAGCACTCGTCCAAGTGCAGGAGAAAGTCATGGAATCCCTGTTATAGGCGGGATATCGAGTTTGTGACACAAGAGCAGGAGTTATCTGGGAGTTATTACTAGGTTAGGGAATTGGTGAGAGGAGGACTGCCTGTATGGATCTCTGGTGAGGAGACAGCAGACTGAGACCGTGGAGGTTTGGAATGAAATATTTTCTATGGCAGACTTTTGCTCTGAAGTGGAACAAACCATCTCTTTCTCTTTGTCTTGATTCCACTCTCTAAAAGACAGGGTAAGCTGGTCAATATTATAAGGATTTTTAAAAATATCAAACACCATACTCATAGTTCTTTCTAACAGTGATGAGAGTGATATTCAGCTTGAAAATAGCAACAGTTGTTTATATCATATGGAAGGAAGAGCCGTGCCACTGTGAGCTGTTCCAGGCTAAATATTTGCCATCCCCTTTGCACTGCTTTTTGCATTTACTGCAAAGCCCTTCACAAGTAGGCAGCTTCAAAAGATTAGTGTAAACTGGAAGCAATGACAGGAAGATGTGAGCTGTTGGGGCTAATGTATAGGAGGCACCAAGTTCTCTGGTTGCTTCTTTCTCCAGGGACCCAGCCTCCCTAGATATCTTTACTCTTCTTTTCCTCCCCCTTCCTTTTCTTCCTATTCCCTTCTTTCTTCCTCCTTATTGCCCGACACTCTGCAGAAAGGCAATTTCCAAGTCGTCTTGTTTATATTTGTATTAGATTGGGTCAGGCAACCTTGACCTCTGCTCTCATCAGTTGCAACTCAAAGCACCCTGCAGACATGCCGTCTGCCAGTTAGCCAGCTCCAGGCCTGGAAGCATTGCAACTCCTTCAGCATCATGCCACACTTGCGTTAATTAACCCAGGCACATGCTGATGTGGTTATAATGCTTCCAGAGCCTGAGAAGTATCTGTATTTTGCTGTGTAGGTATAGCTGTTCTAGGCTGTTATTCCTCATTGTCACAAATACCTTTGCATTATACTTTATAATGCTTCCATTGATTAATTCCTATATCACCCACTTGGTTTTATCTTTTTAATAATATCAGCCTTCCTATCTTTTTTGACTTCACCATTACATTTGTCTTTTCTCTTTTTTTATGACTTGCACCCACAGCCTTTCTTCTCTTGTTTTGGTATCTCTGTTCTATTGACACTTTGCTGTTCTGTTCTTCTTTCATCTTTTTTAGAAAATAATTAATTTATTTTATTATTACTATTTTTAACCTTCTCTATTCTCTGGCCTTTCTGAGGAGGAGGCTGAGTAAGGGACCATGACCCACAAAAGCAACAGTGTTTTTCAAGAGGAAGTCAGCACTTGAGATCGATAGTGCCATTAACCACTGCAACACAGATGAGTTGACAGGTCCAGGTTTCTTTCTCATTTTCTATTTATGGAGCTTGCTTCCTGCTTTCCTAGAAAGTGAGTCTAAAGGCAATAGCAGGAGAGAGGAAGTCCTGATGCTTGACCTGCCGCCTTCCAGCATTTGAAGTATTTTTAGGCTGAGAAGACAAAGATTTCTATTCCCTGGTACCTCATGGTATCTCTCTTTCACAGAGAGAAAAAGGCGGCTGCCGGCAGCTGCTTCCTGTGTTTGCACCAGCTCTTGGCAGTTCTCTGCTCCCACGGGGTGTTAGTTGCATGTATTGCTCTCCACATGCTCTCTGGTGACAGAAGAACACTGCCAAAAGCACAGCAAAGAAAGCTGTCTCTTAGGGCCTCGTACATCCAATAGCTGAAGGACTGTCTGCAGCTCCTTTTACGGCTGTTGAATTAAGAAATTCAGGGAACGCTAATCTATCCCAGCAATTTCCATTCTACTTTTGCTAAGCCACCTCTACTACCAAGTTTTCACTGCACAGTGCATCAGCCAAAATACATGGGAAACGGACAATTTCTTCAGACTCTGCACAGAGATTTGTAATAGAAATGTTAAAGTTGCTAGGAATGGAGAGTGCATGGGTGTGGAAACACCAGAAGGAACAAAAAGAGAAAGGGATAAAAGGATGGCAGGTTTTTGATGACACAGCCCATCATGAAGACCCCAGCACATCTATCTACACATGTTTTCTCAGTACCACCCAGAGTAGGAAAACAAAGGACAGTCTAAAACAAAGGATAAACCAAGGCCATTTGGAGATGGTGGCAGGAATATAAAGAACTGATCTGAAGCCCTCAGTCACCCAGACACAGAGAGAAAAGGCAGTAAGTCAGCAGTGCTACCTAAAGGCTCTCGGAGTTTGAACAGGACGGAGACACACAAAACCACAATCACCATCAGATCACAATGCACGTCCAGAAACTAGCCCATAGATGCCAACCATGTTGACCAAATGTTTCTTCCTCTATTCCTCTTTCTCCAGCCCACTTCACACAAAAGGAGGGCAGTCATCCTCCATAGAGACTACATGGCCCATGGTGTTCAGCCATCTTAAACACATTAGAAAGGTATTTAAGGAAAATAATCTATCAAGGCATAAATCCAGAGGCAGCAATCTAAACCAAAGCACTTCCATGCATATAACTGCCACTTATCAGATGCTAGTTCCCTTGGAGCAAATATCAAAGGCAGAATATTACTATCTGAAGGAAAACTAACTAGAATTTTGTGTTTTCAAAACAGAAGGTTGTAGCATTAACTGGACGAGCACAATGAGAAAATAAGTCCAACTCTGAATATAGCTAAAAGAAGCAGTCTTAAATATGAAAACTTAGAGAATTTGAAGAGACTTCTATGAGGCTTTCATAGAGTTTCTGTAAAAGTCAGCATGCAGTCAATCATTTATGCTAATATGCCACGGTGTTAGCAAAACCAAATATGGTTGGCCAATAACTTCTGGCACAGCTCTTACCCTGCAATGAAAAACTTCTTCAAACCATTGTTTACATGGCAGATATCATTCCTCTGAGCAAAGATTTTGTAGGGTTTTTTTCCCTATCAGCTTCTGTGGCTGATCTCAACAATTTATATCAGACTGAAAGACAGGTTGGAAGTGTCTCCAGTAAAGGTCTGAATGCACTATTTTTAAAAGCTTTACAGCCAGTGGCCTAAACTAACAGGCAACCTATCTAATGACAAATCTATTGAGTAATTAACTCCTCTGCATTTTGCTGTAGGCAAAACCTCGGTTTATTATGGGATGAATTGGTGCTAAGTGGATGCCTGGTGGCAGGGTTCTGAATGGGCCTGTTTCACCACAGATACTTTTGCAATTCCAGTTGCAATTGCTCAGTTCTCAGACAACTTCCCTGAAAAAGGGTTGCAAATAACACTAATTCTTATATGGAGTTGGGGAGCAGGAGGTGAGGTGGGAGGGGGTGTCTGTCTTTTTGAAACTACATTTATGTAAACTCCTCTGTTGTTACATAATTACCATTACAGTGCAAGGTGTTGATTGGACTAAAGAAAATTGATATCACAGAGTACTGTGAGAACGCCTGGCAGCCAGAGTAGCCTCCTGAAAAACACCGGTAAACATATATCCCCCAAAAGACCAATTATTCTGTAACTTCAGAATCAAAATTAATTCTCTCATATACATCAGCAGAGTCACTAGCTGGTTTCAGGGCTAGAACCAAGACCCAAAATTAACACCAGAATCTTGGAACCAATTAAAAATAAAAGAAAATTAAAAGTTTAAAGATGGCATTGTAGAGAAATATGCAGAACAGTAACAGATGAAGATCTTAAAGAGTTGAGTATTTATCAATCCTTTAAAGATGCAGTTATAGAGAAATTAGGTTTGAAAAGGACATATAGACAACAGCAACAGAATTATGTAAAGTGAAGGAAAATTTCAAAGTATTGAGATCTTATAATTGGATCTGGGAGACCAGAATTCATCTTCCTAAGCTACTTCTCTGAGACAAGTTTAAAAAAAAAAAATGTCACTAAAGAGATGAAACAGACTGGTAGTCAAATGCTCCACTTAAATATAGTAACAATATGACTCCCCCACTAACAGAAAGACCGAGAAGGTGGTGCATCTTGCACCTCTGCAGGTTAAAATCCATTTGCTTTTTCTGAAGCTTTTGTGACTAGAACCACGTAATAAATATTGAAAAACAATCCGCCACCCCACCCAACCCCCAAATCTTCAATTTCCAAAAGTATTAGCACCAGCGCAACAACTCTGTAGACTAAACTTCCTTATATATGCACTGTTCAAGAGTAAGAAGCCTGCTACTCTATGCACTTTGGACAACACCTTGACAATCTGTCAAGGCACTAGGAGTGGGAGAATGCTGCATAGCACAAAGAAAAGTTGCTAAATGAGATCCACTCCTTCACAACATGCAGTACAAGTAAGTTTTGGGTTCTCTCCCTTTCTATAATAACACAGACCCTGGCATTTCTGAAGACAACACTTACAACACAATTGAAAAAGGGGTCCCATTAGCCACTTTGAACAGGATTATAGTTACATTATTAAACTCCTTACATCAATCCACTGGTGAGAAAGTTGCAGCTGTGGGACTGCATACATGGGTGCTTCAGACTTTTCTGAAACTGAAATATATAATCTGGCTCATAGGTATACAGTTTTAAAGAGGAAAATGTCCTTAATCCCATTTGCAATAAACTGTTGCCAAAAGGCATGTTATTGTTAAAGTGCCAGTTGACTGATGGCCCAAATCTTAGGCTCCTGGGATAATCTGGAGAGGGTACTGTTTCTGAAGATTGCAAAAGAGAGAATATTTTTCTTTTTTTTTTTCTCCTGAAGCTGATGAGTCAAAGGGAAGTAGAAGATAAGTAGTAGTAGATGATGATTTATACTTCACAACTGACCCTAAAATGTGAATATCTCCAGGTGGATTTGGCAGCCTCGGGGTGAAATGGTATGAACTGACCGAATTAATTTGGAAAGAGCATTTTGAAAAATATTGGTTAACAAGAAACCACCTTCAAAGGGAGTTTTCTTATTCTCTATCTCTGTAGAGACACAGACATTTTTTACAAATGCAGATGGTAAAGTAATATAAAATCAAAATACGCAAGCAGTCACAGTCTGTATCATTAGTATGAAAACTGTCCAATACCTTGTACTTCCTTCCTGTAAGACAAATACTTAATATTAGCATTTGCAATAGTTGCCTAGAATATTATCTCCCATATAAAACCACCAGATTGACAGAAAAGGCAGTTCTTCAACTTATTTCAGGAATTGTATATTTGTTTGAAAGTTGAGTACGTACTTACGTACATTTTTTATCCTCTGTGTAATTCTCTGGTATTCCCCTAGTTTTTTTTTTTAAACTGGTAGCTCTCAGAAATATCATTAGAATCTTCACAAAGGCGTTTTTTAGGTTTGGTTTGGTTTTTTTGTTTGAATTCAGCACACTCCAAATCAATTGGAATATCAAGGGAAAAAGAAAGATTAAAGTATATAGCCCAATATTTCAGGATTTATTTCTAGCTGGCTGGTACAATAGATTAATATGTCCCTAAAATTTTCATTTTCATTAAAGGTTGCTATAGCAGAAATGTAAACCCCCCAAAATTATGCAAAACATAGTAGCAACACTGTTTAATAAGCTTAAGTTCTATTTCTTTCTGTATACTTCCCTGCCCTAAATTCAGGTGGAAATAATATCAACAATAGATAGAAAAATACAGATTAAAACATTTTACCAAGTTTTCATGCTAGTCCTTTGCATGGCAATAATAATGGAGGGAAAATGCCAAATCCAGATCTAATAAATATTTTTTCCATTGTCTATTCCATTGATATTTATCTATCTTTAACATTTAGGTAAAATTACATAGCTGGTTATTAACTTCTTACCAAATCTCCATGGAGTCTTTGATAACATGAGTTATTTTCCTGTATAAATGCTGACTGCAGTGGCAACGTACCTGCAGTCATCCCACACAAGTCATTCTGTGTTCTGAATTATTGAACATACTGTTCTCATTACAAAAGTTCTGTCATTAGTTTTAACTAAACAGAGCTTATCCTGAAAGGTAAGAAGCACATTTACAGCTGTGGATAAGAAAAAACATAGTAAGGTAGAGCTAGAAGAGGTCTCAAGATCCACAAGTCTGCCCACCAGCAGGAAAGGAAGCTCACGTAGATCATCTCTGACCAATATCAAATTTGTTGACTCCATCCAACATGAGCTGAAGGAGGTTCCACAGTCTTTCTTGGTAGGCTATTCTAGTGTTTTACAAGCCTCACCATTTAAAAGTTGTTTCCTTATTTGTTAACAACATCTACAAATTATTCCTATTTTTTTCTGGTACTACCGGGGTATGGGGAAGTAATTGTCATCTTTTTATTACAGATTTGTGTATCTTGCAAAAAAAGGTCATATTCTTCTCTTTTTAAACTTACCAAAGCTGAATCTTTTCATGGTTTTTGATGTTTTCCAAACCTGTTGGATTTCTTTTCTTCTGGACATCCTTCACTTTGCCTATACAGTCCTTCAAGGATAATGCTTAAAACTTCATGCACTATTCAAGTTGAGGGTTTCACCAACTTCAGAGAATAATAATAACAAGCAAAGCTCCTGCAACTTCATTTCAGTTCAAGATCTGTGATTTCCCTCCTACAACAAGAAGAAGAAAAGTTTATTTGACCTTTTTCTTGTTCTAGACGTGTGGCTAGCCATCTGCTGCAAGCCCTGAGATCCTCCACTGCAGTACCAGTGATTAGCTAGTTCATCATTTCTCAAAGCTTATTCTGATATTTTCCTATAATATTTAAAATATTCCTAACACAGTGAAATCCAGAGGCATTCTAAGTATATGCTCTATTCTATGAGCAAAACTGAACATTAGATAGAGCTGCACCAAGGAACCCTTTGCAGGACCTTACTGAATGCCCTTTCCATTTGAGAGAAAATCACAGAGAGTGGGGTGGGGGAGCAGGGATCAGCCAGTTGCACATATACTGCATAGCAGTTTCACCGGGTCAATATATCACTAGTTTGTTTGATCATGTCATGTAAGACAACATCAAAATTCTTACCAGGGTAAAATATCACAGACTGCTCTCCCTTTCTTTGTCCACTAGATGATGATTTTCCATTGAAGAAAGTAAACAGATTTGTTTGATGCAATTTGTTCTTGTGAAATTCATCTGGTTGCTTTCTTCTTATTTAATTATCCTCTAGGTCTTATAAATTGATTCATAATCCATTTAGAGGTTTTTTTCTTCCCTGGTACTGCATATTGTGCTCATTTTTTCCTCACCCTTAAACTACATTTTCTATATACTGTTTGTTCTTCTTCAGTCCCCTAGGATCTAACCTGTCCTTCATAATTTCTCAGAAGTAATTAATGATTCAAAAAGTGCCTCTCACTTTTTTTAAGCCCTTGAGAAAAAAAAATACTTTAGACTTTGCCAATGAAAAACATCCAAGTTAACGAAAGACTCTTAAACTTTTTCTTTAAAGACTCTTAAACCTTTTCTTTCTGTGCCTGTGCTAAAAATTAATGCATTAGAAATCTAACTACAATGTTTCTTTATTCTGAAAGCCAAAATAAAGGCTTTAATGCTATCATTCACTCTTCCAGTTTGAAGTGATGGACACCTTCCTTTATTTCTCCCAATTTTCCACGAATGTCTTTCTTTTCATCTTCCTTGCCAGTTAGGCATTTTACTTGTTAGTTTGCATTCCTCTATTATCTGTTTGCTCATATTATCTATTTATTGTAGTCTTTAGCCATTCTTCTGCCCCTCAAATACAATCTGATATAGAAAAATTACCCTTGAGCACATAAGAAGTAATGGAAGTACCTTCTCAATCATTAGTGATTACATTTGAGAAATGATGGAAGAAAGGTGAACTGGCAGGAACTCCAAAAGAGCACACAAAACATATTGAAAATATAACTGAGAAACGAGGATCACAGGCAACACTGTGGAAATATTGAAAAAAAAAAATGCAAACCCCAAAACAAACAAACAACCAAAACCCACCAAAACAAAACAAACCCGACCCAAAACAACAAAAAAACCCAACCTCTCCATATGCTTCGTATCCCTCCTTCAGCACTAGGATAACTTGCTACTGTTTTTTTAACATATTCCATTTTCTCATAACATATTTAGAGAAGGTATGAAGAAAGAGCTTTATTACTGAGACTATTTTCCCAAAAGACCCTGTCTGTCATTTCCAGAAGACTGATTTTTCCTAAGTTTATTAACTTTACTCTGCTACTCTGTTCTTTCCCGTGGGGTTGTGAGCACTATCACTTCACAAACACTTCCAAAACATTAATAGGTCACTTTTAACTTCTCCATGCGTTCTCCATATGGAGTGAGAATAAAACCTAAAATAGTTACATTCTGTACCTCCTCCACCTTCTGAAACAAACGCAAAGCTGTCAGTGTGGCTTTGCAATGCCATTCAGGCTTGCTGTGACCTGTCATGCTGTTTTTCCTCAGTAACTGAAGTCTACCATTATCATGAGCTTCTGTTCTTTGGATAGCTATTTAAATTTCTCAGAAACAGACATATGACAAATAGGTGAACTTCTTGTTCTTCTCATGCTTAGTCAGTGACATTGTGTATTTGAGTAAGTTTGAAAAGCAGGGCAAGATCTTCATAAGCCATTGAATACATCAAGTGGAAAAACTTGCAGTTTCAGAATAGTCAGATTTTTCCATCTTTACTTATGCTGACAGTACTTTACTCCATAAGTAATTACGTTGATTTAGTTAATTACTCCAGGTTTAAGTATAAATAATGCCAGAAAGAAAACTTTGGCTGAAATAATGGGGGGGGGGGGGTGGTGGTGGTGTGTGAATCAGTGACATAGCACTTGACTTTTCATTTCTTAATCAAACAATTGTCTCTGTCGCTGCACTTGTGTGATTCACAGTTAAGGACTGGAAAACCATGTTAATGATTTATTCATGCCCAATGAGAAATATAAACTGGTTAGATTAAGTATTTTTAATAAAATACAAATATAGGATGCAAACATATGCAGATAAAGCACTAAGTTGGATGGATAACTACTGCTATTTACATAAAAGTGCAGCAGCACAGTTAATAAGTATGTGTAACTTACAATGTTTAATTAACAATTTAATTGGGGAATACCAACATACACTAGAGAATTCAAAGACAGGTTTTTCTTCAGTGTGATTTGACTCTCATAAACATATAATGTAAGAGAACAGAGATCAGCTAGGGACAGGAATGACATATGTAATCGGACACATCAGAGACATCTATGTCCTTCACTGTCCAACTCCTACTAGATTTTTTTATACCACCAAATAGAAAAGAAATATAACATTCTCAAGAATGTTTATCTAAAATAGCAAATTAATTTTGAAGTGCTCATTTCTCCCCACTCGCTGTAAAAGGAGTCTAAACTAGTTTTAACACAGACATCTACATGAAAGTAAGTCCTCTAAATTATGATTAAATTATTCCTCTACAAAGTACCAGCTCTATGGGTGCCCTCCTCAAATCTCACACATAACTGGGATAATCATTTCAACTGCAAAAGAATAATTTCAATTGCAGACATGATATAAAACAACACCTAATTAAGTAGAAGTCTGTGTAATCCTAAAGACTCCCAGTGGGTGAGCAGCACTGACATCTGAAGTAAAAGGCTGAGCTGGAGGTGTCAGTAAAGGCTGCTGGTTGAATAAGAGAAAAGAAGAGGAAGAAGGTTATCCACCTTATGATTCCTGCAGAACACTTGGTGTGAAGCCATACTAGGACAGTCTGCGGTTTACTGCAGTGTTTGTTACCGCAGCCAAAGAGGCTGTGCCATCCTTCAGAGTATAAAGATGATACAACTTCACCTTGTGTCCTTTTTCCTATTTTACATTTCACTATAATTACCCTAGACTCTACTTCAGCAAGTGTCACCCCTGTAACAGAGAAGCCAAGAACTGTGTTAAAGTAGCTTCACTATTAGTAAGCACCACTGGGACCCAACTTCTTTGCTACAGCAGCCACAAAGCCCAGGTTTCTGCCACAAAGAGACGTTAGACTGCATAAATAGGATAATTCAATCTACGGACAGTGTAAATTCAGTGCATCCCAAAACTGCGTGTGTGCAGATCCGACTGCACTACACTTGCATCCGGAAGCTTTTTCTCACAGACAGCAGATCTTCTCTGCTGTCAGGACATGACAACAGCCACATCCCAGTTGTCCTCTTGCCTGAGGGCTTAGATGACATGGAAGAGGCTAGGATGCATCCCAGTGAATAGTGCTAGCAATGACGACCCACCTCTGTACGGCACCATTGGCAGGGGAAAACCCCTAGTCACGAGACAATAAATGCATACCTCATATCATCCAGAGGAACCACAGGTATTCCAGGAAAGTTGGAAGCTACCTTGCCAGCCTGCTCCTGAGACTTATCTGGAGGAACATGGAAAAGCAGCAGAAGCAAGCTGAGTCAAACATTTGGGGCTAGAAATAGTCCATTGGGCTGACGGCTGGTCCTCCCTGTTCTTTATATGCAGTAACGTATTAAAGAAACTTTAATGAGCTATGTCTTCAAGGTACTCGTGACATACAGCAAATACCTACTACAAGGTGTTATTGGGATCCCAGAGGTTAGTAAGGTCAAAGCTACGTGAATAAAGGATTAAACAGACATGACAGCAGAGGGAAACTCTGTACATGAACAGATCAGAGAACAAAGGCCTTGTGATTGCACTTCAAACATATTATCTTGGAAATTATCAGTCTTCATATTTTATCAGTGCTTTGAGCTAGGGCAGAGAATAATACCAGGATGCTTTTATGGCAAATCTAATTAATTGGCAACAGCATTTTGAAGACTCCTCAAGTTCATTTTCAATTTTTGCCACCTTGTTGAGAAGTTTTTAGCCATTTTCTTCATTAAGCACTGAAATGAAGAACTTTAAACAAACAAACAAAAACAAAAAAGAAAACCCCAAACCCACAACATTTAGATTCCTAATTCTTATATGCAGCTAACAGTTTAACAGAAGATTAATCTCAGTCTGATATCACAGTTCTTTTAAACTATAATTACAGAGTAATTCACAAGGGCACTTTCCAGGAGTTAGTGTAAATGTTAAAGGAAAGAATGCTACAAAGTCTCTGAGGAGTTCTATTTTTTTGTGAACCTTGCTAAGCTATGGAGAATGCAAATTGATGTTTTACTAATAGCTAATAAAAAGGCTAACAACACTGAACTGAGGGTTCTCCATAATAATTTAAAAAGTAATGGAATGCCAAGTCAAGCAGTATATGCCTGTATTTTTCCTACCCAATGATGATTTCCCTCAAGCTTGCTAGTTTCCTGTCTGCCTCCCCTTTTCTGTAACCTTTTAAATTTCTTTGGGAACAACAGGTTTGGCAAACACATATACTTCAAAGTCAAGCCCTACCATCATTTACTGAGTGAGTATAAATCACCTGGTAAATACCTAGAATGGATTTTCCACTGCCTTGTCAGTCTGACCGCAAAAAATGAAAGATGGTAGATTCAGACAGAAAAAGACCATGGCAATAGATTTAATAGATCAGAACCTGAAAGTGGGCTGTCTTATCTACAATATGTACAGATTCACTAATATCAAAGAGATTATTACACAGCATCAGGCAGGTATAGGTAAGTAAACTGTAACTGAATAATCTTACTTCTGTCAAATTCCTCAATTCTGATCAACTGTAGTACCTGTTGCATCCACAGTCAAGGAAGTACCCCACACAAAACCAAAAAGTTATGAAAAGCCCTATCAGAATCAAAATTGCCAAATGTGGTAAAGAACAATTACAGAGGCTTAAACTACACTTGCATACGGCACTGGGAATAGAGAAGTCTTACAGAATGGGATAGTTATTTCTTTTGTAATTTGTGTCTTTTTAGCAGTTTTTGGTATATTCAGAAGAAGAAGCTGTCTCTGAACCTATTTTATTACAGTAACTGGAGGAGTGCTGAATTTTACACAAAATGTAATACACAGATCGTATGTTTTTCAGTATAGTATAGGAAACAGAAGATCAGAACAAAAGAACTCCATGATCAATGTAAGGCTGATGACACGGTCAACCAGTTTCGAAGGGGAAAAAGGAAACAAAAATCACACTCTTGGCAAGAGATATGATTATTATTGGGGTCTAGGATAAAAACAACTAAACCATAAAGCTTAGATATAGCCTACTAAAAGACCTCAAATTAGTCAGTGAAAAATCCACTGTACTGCCAATGTCAGATAGACCAGGTCAATGATTATGGAAAAGTAACAGTTGTCTGACATGACAGACATGACACAGTCTCCAAACTACTGTAAGAAGAGAAAACAGTGACATAAAGCAAATGGAGATCAAAGTCAGAATATATATATATATAAATATATAAAGAAAATACACCAACATGACAGAGAGCCAAATGTGAAGAAAACTTCAGAGGGCAATACAGCACTTGGGACTTGGAAAAAGCTGTTGTGAAGAGCAAGAATAGCATAGATTACCTTTTTGGAAGACTTGGGGTGGTAGGGAGAAGAAAAAAAAACCCTGAGAGCCCAGCAAGGTCAAACAAGATTATATTCACTAGTAGTTTAGAGGAAACTTTAGCAGCATTGAGCAAATGTTGAGTAGGGGACTGTTTGAACTATCTATCAAAAGTAAATAATCTTTTCTTATTTTCAGTCCTGGGCAGCAGAACTTAGAACAGATGACATTCAAAGCGTAAAGTAGGGAGCTAATCCTCATTAAGAGTACACTCAAATGAGGGGCAAGGGAGCAAAGCAATTGTGTGAGAATTTATAAACAACTTCCATAGGTTAATGAAGCTATTGAAACTTGTTGCATATGGCAGAAACAAAGGCCAAGTTAAACTCTTTTTATTTTTTAATGTCTTAGAAGTAGGGAACGCTAATATTCATAGTCATTTGAAGAATGATAGGGCTATTTAAGCAAATGTTTCCCTTAGATTCATACACAGAGTCTTTGAGTTGTGTGTAATACATGAAGGAAGAATACATTCATGAACTAAGCTGATAGACTGATCTATGACAGCCATCAACTTTCATTGATACAACCAAACTGTTACAACTGGATGTCAACAGAAGAAAAATAACTTAGCCCATACTACAGTATGGCAGTGTATTTATACTGCATGATCAAGTATAATGCAGAGATCCCTGACTTAGCAGAGAGTCAAGAGCACTGTGTTGTTAATGATTCAGAGAGACATTTGTAACAACTTGTACTCAAGCTAATTATCCCTTTAAGAGGCAATAGCATTTGTGACTCTTTAGATTCTAGGGTGCATATTTCTGCAACCTGTTTTGGAGTAAACCTGGAACCAAGCATCCTCAACAACCATGACATAGACAATTTGAATTGGCAAAATTAGAATACATAGAAAACAAGAAACTTAAACACCTTTTGCCTGCTACTTTCTGTTAAATTTAAAGCATTCTTCAAGTGCAGACTGCTTGTTGATCTTCAGCTAAATTCCACCTAAGAGGAATTAGCTCTGAATGAAACATTCCACTTTCAAGTGAATTTAAATAGTACAAATTTAGAATCCTATGAATTTGAATTGCTGACAGATCTTTCAGAGTAAGAAGAAAAAAGAAAAACAAGATCACATAATGGACATTAGTGCAATACTCTTGCCTGCACAGCTAGCAGACATAAATGCACTCTTTCAAATTTACTAATAAGCAAGGAAATTTACTAACAAGCAAACCTGGGTCAGGGCAACCCCTGGTATCAAGGTCAGGTCTGATGGGGCTCTGAGAAACCTGATCTAGTTGAAGGTGTCCCTGTTCATGGTAGAGGGGGTTGGACTAGATGACCTTTAAAGGTCCCTTCCAATCCAAACTATTCTATGATTCTGTATTCTGGTAATAGTTAACATCCTAATTGTTGGCCTTTGCTCTAGTCTCAAATTCTGAAAACTGCTTTCCCTCCATAGCTTTTCTCCCACAAGAGCTCCATGGTTCTCCCATACTGATCCAGAGGCTAGCATGAATTGGTGGATTTTGTGCATGACCCAGCTTCTTCCATTTCTTCTGTTTCTGTGGTTAGAGGCATGGGCACTATTGCTAGGTTTAGAACAAAGTGGACTACTTCTGGCTTCTTCCAAAAGCACCCAGTGACCAGAGACTAAAACACAGCCCAAAAGCTGTATTGTTTCCCTTCTTTCCATTCTCCTGTCCCCCATGCCCACAGGTAGGTGACAGCAGGGAAGCTCATCAATAAATAAAAATATTGAACTCGAGTTTCAGCTTTAATGTTTGGTTGGAATGCAGTTCAACAGATTACCACCTGAATAGATGAGTGTTACTAGGAAAAAACCTCATAAAGACCACCTAATTTCCAGTAGCTGGGCTGGTTTGGTTTAGCCCCCAAAATATCTTTAGTAAGGAAAGTCCATACTGCATCAGATGCTTTCCTCACAGAAGCAGAGCAGAAATATTTCCTTACTAGCCACTGTGATCTTGTATGTGGGTAAGATCTCACTCTGGTGATTTGTCCCATTTTACCAGGTATTGCAGAGAGCAGAACCCAACCTGTATAACATACTGGGCTTTCAAACCCACTCATAACAGCATATTGAATGTTTTTTCATTCTAATCACTCTTCCTATATACAACTGAATGGGCACACCCAAGAGCTAGCATTACCAGCCGCTGCATCACCAGCTACTAACACTACAGAGATAAGGTAGGTCTTAAGTACTTAAGGAGAAGACAGCAGAGAACACTTAGAAGTTCTGGATGCCAACTTGCAAAGCTAAATATGGACGATGGTGAGGAATGACAAAAGAACAGATGTTTACTTGCTTTTTTGTGTGTGTGGTTGTTTCTAAGGGAAAGCTACCTGCCTGATCCTCCATTTTCTTTGTCTGCCTTACCTAGATATGCCCCACACCTGAGGGCAAGAAGAAAGATGAGTGAACCACAAATAACCTCCATGTTAACCTCCATGAACCTTTTTCTTCTACTTCCCATAAGGTGTCTTCAAACTTTCTTGAGGCTTGACAGCAAGTACAAGGAAGCTGAAATGCACACATTGATGCTTATGCTACTTCAATAGACAAGTGAAGAAAAGCTCCATATCCTTTCAGTTGCTTCTGAAATGTCACTTCAATACTCTAGATCAGGGTACTACAGTGACTTAGGTAATGGCCCTGTTGGGCTCAGTGATTCTCTATGTCCCCACCCTTTTTAAGTTTCCACCAGTGTGAATGGAACTGCCAGTCTCTGTGGAGAAAGCAGTCATCATTCCCAATTAACCTACAGAGGTTTGGTGTCTTTGAATGCTCACACGCAGAGCACACTGTTCTTAAACCATATTTTGGATGGCAGGCTATAAGTCAACACAAAGGTATCATTTATATTTTTCCTTGTTTGCTGTTTATGAAAACATTCATACATCAAATTGGTTATATGGCATCCTCCAGAGATGTTCAACAGCATTGTCCTTTGCTGCTGGGCATGTCAGAGTTTAATGGGAGTATATACTTACTAGCAAAATGGCTACCTACCAAACAACATTAATAAACCTTCAGAGTTTCGATCAGACATCACACTTCTCTAGCAAAAAACATAATTCAAAGCCTCAGTTGCCAGTTAAAAGCCTTACACATTACAAAATCTACAAAGAGCTTTGCAACGTGGAAATACAGTTTGTTTGTTTTCTTCCCCCTGTGATCTGCTCTTCATAAATTGCCTGGCATTCTAGAGAGACAATCACAGTAGCAATAGTACTTATTTTTGCCCACTGGCACAAAGCAACAATGGAAACACATTTTGTTTTGTTCTTGTTCTGAAAGCAATTCATTTCTCTACCACAAATTCACAGCTGAATTTCTCTCTTTTATTCATAGCACCATCAAATGGCAGAAGATGGCATCGTTCCATGAAACTTGATAAATGATGGACCAACTTTGTCACCAGGCTCCTGATACAAAATTTGCCAAGACACGAGAAAGTTGTGGACAATTCTCTGATTCAGGTCTAACATGTTTGTGTATCTTTTGGAGGAGTTTGGATGTGCTCCAGTAATATACTGCTAGTTTAATGTATTAAATATGAATAGGCCAGTTTGTATATTATATGTTAATAACAGGAAAAAGCAAGGGAGACCTTTGGACACTAAGCAAACCTAAGTAAATAGTAATAAAATAATTAGCAGCTTGGAACATGTTTGGTGAGTTACTTAAAATATGTAATATTACTTGCCATTTCTATATCAATAACCTATCAGCCACACTAATAACCATGTACCATACTCCCTTAGAGCCATGGTTTCCAAGCATAATCCTCCCATAGGATCAAAACCACCCACCTTCTTATTAATCTTAAACTCTACTTTGTTATATAATCTATTTTTAATCTAGATTTGTACAGAATGCAGCACAATAGTTTTCACAAATTTTCCAAGATACCACTAGAACAAAACACTTATAATAACACTTTTGATTTACCCAGTGTATCAACAGGTTTTCTTACTCTGTGCCTTGATAATATTTGTCCCAATGTATTCCTTGACCAACTAAAAGCATCAGTCATCAGGGTGAAAAACAGGCATTTAAGCACATCAAGTCTTTATCAACTTCACTGTCACTTTTCAGTACTTCTCTGTAGGAGACCACTTATCTCACACACTTCTCTATCTATCACAAAATACTCCTTTCCCCATCTGTCCATTTGTCTCCACAAAATTCCAAGGCATCAGAAAAATTCAATAGGGCAAACACTCTTTAAAAATAGCTCATGTTGTATTTTACCAATCCTTTCTTTGCATAATGCTACATAAAAATACCTTTCACCATGGAAAGACTGGCCACAAGTGTATAATGAAAGTGTATTTAACACCCTTGGGATGAAAAAGCTAAGCTATCTAGGCAAAGCTAGTTGGTCATGTTCTCTTTCCCAGTGGAGAGAGACAGGTATCTCCAGGGGTAATTCTGTGTCTAAAAGATGTTGGATAGAACCGTCAGCAGTACCCTTCTATTCCCTCGCTGCTGTAGAGCAAGCCTGGGCAGCTTGCCTAGACTATCTTTTAGACAGAAATTTTTAGAAATGAGGATCCAGCCCTATCTCCATTAACCTGAATTATCCCAGAACTATCATTTAGTTATAGAAAGACTGGAGATTTTCAGTAATCCACCCTCCTCTCCCAAAGTGTCAATGAAGATATTTGAAAGATAAACTGCTCAGTTAAATAATCTCTAATGGATATAAATATGTTTAACATTTTGTATTTCCTGCTGAAGTAGAATATTCATTTAAATGAACTCAGAAATATTCGTGTAAATATGCTGAATATTCATTGAAATATGAAATATTAAAATAACATTCTGACTTCTTTTTTTTTTAAGTGTTAGTGGAAAAGACATTTCTAGAAATAAAGGTTGATAGTGTCCAAATCACTGGCAGAAAGTTACTAGGAGTTTAATAGTGTCCAAATCACTGGCAAAAAGTTACTAGGAGTTTAGTACTAAAGCCATTCGTCAGTGTCCGTGTCCCTAAACTGTTCCTTCCCACACTTGCTCAAATAAAAAGTGGAATTGAATGGATAATTGTTAAGATGGGTTAGGATAGGAGTTAAGATGGGTATCTCAGAATGATAAACCCCTCTGTTACTTTATTACCTAGATGAAAGTTTTCAAGGAACCTTTTACCCCCTTCAGAAAAGATGAAACTCTTAGCTGAATGTGCAACTTTTGGCATCCCCTAAGAGTTTCCTTCTTTTCCAGTACTTCTAGTTATTAAGTTTTGAATCTTGACCATCATGTCTGGCATTGTGGCCCACACAGCATTAGTGACTTATTAGAAGTGCTCCTGGGTTTGGTTCAAAAAGGCACTGAAAATGTATGCACTTCTGACTGTTTCTGTGCTCTTGATATTTGTAAGATCATCACTATTTTTTTAAGAAGTCATTGATGCTTATGCTGCAATTGACCAATCTTATTTTTATGGCATATTCAGCACCAAAGCAAAAGCACAGAAAAATATTTTTAAAGATTTGTTGGGGTGTTTCTTGCTACTAACAAGGTGAAAGCAGCCACAGTTTGTCATGCAGAAATATATCTTATACTCCAAGAAGTCCACTGGAAAGGAAACTACAAACCCTGGTTTAAAATTGGGCTGAAATCTCTGTAAGATCACTGCAGCAAAATATATGGGTTTATGAGATCCCAAGATATAGCTATAAAGAATGATGAGTCTGGCAAAAAAACCCAAACATATATAACTCTTTTTTTTTCCTGCTCTGAACATCTGTAAATAGGTAGAAGATACCTAAATCTATTTTTTCTGTAAATCACTGTGTAAGCAGTGATATACACAGATCCACAGCCACCTTTTTTCTTCCCCCCGCCCCCCTCCAAAAAACCCAACGCAAACCAGAAGTGAATCTTAGACTACCTGAGAGAGCAGGAAATCAAAACAATGTTTATTTTATAACATATTTATAATATACAAGTAAGCTGAGAGCGCAGCACAGGTAAAGCCTGTGAAAGAGTTAATTACATACTGTTAGCAAGCAGTCTCAGCCCTACAGTAAAACACTTCAAATATTGGGAAGGTTTAACAAGATGACAGGAATCGATAGGTTTCCTCAGACACTAGAAAAGACGCTTATGGAGGTGAGCTGTTAAGATTTCCTCCATGGATTCCCACTGTTATTCTCTCCATATTCCCATTTTCTTTCCCCTCCTCTCTCTCACTAAAGGATTATCTCTATTGTTCTCGTTCTTCTGTGAACCTTGTACCTCCACATGAAACAGGAAGACAGGGTTCTTACTGCTGCACCAAGCAATACCTCAATTCAAGCTTCATTACTAGCTCAAATCTTAAGCCAGATTTATCAGCATGTTAGCCAAGGTTAATGTTCCTACGTGTTAACAACTCTGGACCCAGTCATGGTTTGAGTGTTAGTGCAAAAAGCGTGCAAAGACCAAAGAGGAAGCTTGACTGTAAATGGAACTTCAGTAGTTCCTAAATTGTGTGCTTCCCTCATCTTTCCAGATAGGGTATGTTTCTTACCCACAAGATTTATTTATTTAAAAAAAAAAAAAAATTAAAAAAGGAAATGTAGCAATACTGACTCTTATTTATGGGACACCATAAATCATTCTTCTGTCGGCATTTCACACATTAAGAAGAGAGCACTGAACCAGTCAATGTGTATCAAAAACCTTCTTGTCTCTGGTCCTCAATTGCCATTGCTATTGTGAAGTCAGGGCAAGTCCCCAAGATGGACCTTTTAACAAAAAATGCTTTACTGGAAGTTTACTTTTCCACTAGCTCCCAGTGGATGGTTCTGAGTGCTCGCAAGACGACTATAACATGGCTGTTTTAAAAGGGCATTTTCAACCACAGAGCAATCAAAAATGTGTGTCATTTTAAGGTAAAGCGTACCTAGGCAAGCTTTTCTGAGGGTATCTTGTGAAGACCTGTGGCATCTGCAAGGATATCATAGGTGCCTGACTGCACTTAGTTTTCAGCCTTTCTCACAAGGACCTTCGTTCCTCTGTGAAACTGTTTTCTATTAAATTGACTGGTATGTTTCTGGCAGTAAGTCTATAAGGTTACATAATTAATTTGGGGTTTTTTCTTCATTACATTCATGGATATTTTTCAGAAGTTTTTATATGTCAAATTCTAAATTGATTAGCTTTATGACAACAGCATATAAGTTAATCACAGGGCAGAACTAACTTCCTTCATCTTTAATTAAAACTTAAATGCAGCAGAGGTGAATCTAAACATTCTCGCCTCTCTTAGAATAATTGTTTTCTGTACCACTAAAAGACAGCCATATATGGAGACCAGAATCACGAAGTTAAACAGTTGGGCTTAATGTGACAGCCACTTCTTGCTCTCAGCTCTCTTGCATCAAGTGGTTGGTTGCCATTTTATGGTGTTTGCTCTTGGACAAAACATTGTTAAAGACACTTTTAGGGCTAAGTACTGTAGTACTCAGTTTGACGCTGCTGGAGGCTTAAGTGTGAACATCCCAGGAGACACACCATTTAACAGAGAGGTTAATCTGTTATTTTGGAGAGAATAGGAGGGCAGCAAGAGGGCAGAGGGAAAGAGGGCAGTCAGGAAGGCAAGCGAGAAGTAGCAGGGTGGAAAGACACATAGGAGAAAAGAAAAGAAGTTAACTTTGTAAGAACTTGAAAAGATTGAACAGCAAACACTTTATTCACATGAAAGCTCCGAATTCAGTTCTCTTTTAGTTCCACCCACTCTGCCGAAATATTCTCTGTCTGACAATAAAATAACTGTCACACCTCCATGCCAAGACTTGAGTAAGTCTAAAAGAGAGAAGCCACATTTTAGCAAAGATTTGTCAGAGCCAGGGTATCCTTGGGCAGATCCTAATACAGCATTTTTAAGCCCCTGAAAAAGAGAATCTAAACCCAATATAAATCCTCCCTGTTTTGTTCCGAACCAACCAACCAACAAGACAAAACCACTTAATCACCAGCTAAAGACTCCGAACAAGAAATGTAAGTGCACTGTAGTGAAGACTAGCTAGAATATAGAGTAAAATAAAAAAAGAGAGCAAACAATTCTGAAAGTTAATCAGCTCCTCATAACCATTTACCTATTTATCATTACACTCCATTACATTAACAGAGCTGCATTAATGTTGACTCTTTCAGAGTTATCAAAGTATATGAAAAATGCAAAGTAAAAATTTACTGAGAAATTATATAACCCCATTGTTTACTTCAGGTATCTATTTCAGAGTAAGCAATAGTGATAGCGCTCCCTCTAAAAAGAAAACCTCTGCAAAGATAGACCCTCAAAATTCAAACATACTAAGTTATGCTAAATATTCCTGACATTTTAAAAAAGCCGGAGCGGAGTGGGGGAGGAGGGGGAAGTATATTCCAGCATGTACTCCTAAACTATATAACATTTCCTTCCAAGAAACAGATCACTCCCTACAAGTCTGCTCAAAAATACCACTATTCTGATATTCTGGTTCATTTTGGAATGAGATTAGATAAGTATGCTTAAGGTATTTGCCTTGAAATTGGAGTTCATTAAGTGTACTTCACTGACAACTGTCATAAAAACAGACCTTCATTTTAAAAAGTGAATCTTTAGAGAAATATTTCACCCCTGATATTAGAAATTGTAAGATGAGAGTGACTGAGGTTTACACTCAGAATGTGAAGGAGCTCCTCCTGCTTATTCAGTCTAACCATGAAGGCTGTGATCTGGGTGCTAAGCAGTGCCAAATGCAGTCTTTTCCTCCTGAAGGACTTCCATTGAAAGAAACTACAAAATCCTTTCACATAATTTCCTTAAAAGTATTTATTAACCTTGTGCCAAGAGGTACAGTATCCAAGAAGTACCAGTATCCAAGAGGTAAGTGGTTAAATACACCGGTATCAAGCTGTGTAAATTCAATCCCGAGTGCTTAGTTATAAAACCTTTTCTTACATACAGGATGAACAAACTATTCTTTGAGATTACTATTGACACATTATTTAAAAAGGAAGGGTGATAGATCACTCTTCTGTAATTATAGAGACACCTGACTTCAATCAATAGCAGGCAAATTTTATCCAGACTAATGCTGAAGTTACTATTCAATCATAAGAGCTGTCATTTCACTTGAAAATTACTATGGATTCCATGATAAATGAAACATCATGGGGAAGATCCATTAAACTTGACAAATTCAAGAGGAGTGCCAAGAAAACAACACAAATCAATATTTGATATTTATCAGTTTGACAAAAAGCATTTGATAGAGAGTGCAGAAGAGAACACTCATGGTTTGATATGTTTTGTTCTTAAAAACATAGTCATATAATACCTCATCCTCACAATGTCATGTACCAAAAGATAATCTTTGAGAAGCAAATCTAAATGACATGGTCTACTCTCAGCAGTGTCAGGTATGTCTATGCTGTTGCCCTATGTTTAATATCTTTTCAGTTTGGGCAAATAGCAGGGAGATCAGACCTCAGTGCGTCTGCTGTCTATGATTCAGATGGCAGACTGTATGAACTTTGCAAAGGGCAAGTCAAAGCCAAACACTACAGCATCTATTAACAATGTTTTGCTGATGACTGTGGAGTACAAATAGCTTATTCGTAGACAGAGTGTCTTTAATCATTCCTCTGAAAGTGCAAAGCACTGAGCAATTTATGGGCCAAATCGTGACCGGCTTATAAGTAGCGTGGGGGCACAAAAGCCCCGAAGGCTAAATAAACCAGCTTTGCTTTCAGTTTTGTGATCCTGAATATAGTGAGGAGCCGTAAGCAATGTTCTAGATATAAAAGTGAAAGTTGATTAGAAGCCAAAGATTTTATACAAATAACCTTCTCCTGCATCAGTGCCCCCTTTCTCTTCCTACCAGAGTCCCAAGGTACAGTAAAATCTTGGGTGGCTGCCTTAAACAGAGAAAAGTGCATATAGAGATCCTCTTCTACGTGAACATGAAAGGAAGGAAGTTTGGCCCACTGGTCTGATGAACAACTCCAACATTGGCCCTAATAACCACTGAGACATCTCACGCGTTGGGATGCTAGAAGCTCAGGCATAACGCAGTGTTCAGCATACAGCGAGTCCTCATGACTCAGCTGCTGTGGTCAGCGGTCCACTTCTGCAGAGTGACAGAAATGTGAAGGACAGTCACTGCTATTGCTGTCATCAGTTTTTCTCCTTCCTCTTCAGGATGTAGAATGACCTACACCACTTCATACTTAATATGACAATGTGCTACAGTTGGATTAGAAGGGTCTAATAAAGGGTGTGTGTACATGTAATATATGCACATGATGGTTTGATGTAAATAGCCTGATTGTCTGACGAAGTTTTGTGTACCTAGGCCAGGAGGTAGAGTATTCTAGCACTTAACTTTAGTAGCTGCACAGCCATAGTCACCCCAGTGCCACCATAACCACACTGCAGCATTTGGTTTATCTAGTTTAGAAAAAAGATTAAGTAGCCCGGCCTTTGACTGCTGTACATTCTCACCATTAGTTTGTACACTTGTTACACAAAATGTGTTTATCTGATCACTTACCAACACCATAGTATCAGCAACTACTAAAAATGATTCCTTATCCATACAGGAAATGTAACAGAACTATAGCGTACAAGGTACATTTCAAAAGACTAGAAAAGTCTAATTTCTAATGATTATATCAGAGCACTGGCAGAAGGGCTTTCAGCATCAAAGACTTTTTCCAGGGCAAATAGACCTCTCTCTAAAGCTGTAAGACACTAGGCACAGTTAGGCAATAGCCAGGTTACTCAAACATCAGAAAAACTATTTCTCAGTTATGACCTTTATTTTCAGCTCAAGTCAGGTAAGTGATCTTTTGAAAACATCGGTATCTCTTGACTATCCGTCCACTCAGCAAATCCCCAATACCATAGCTTTGGTACAGCGAAAGCATTGCAACTTTGCAATGTTGAAAGAAAAACCACACTGCCCCCCCCCCCCCCCCCCCCAATAAGAGCTTCCTGAAGTTCTCAGTGTCAGATTTGTGCAAAGATGTCACCAGTAAAATCTCAGAATCACTTTAAAGAAATACTCATATAAATTTGATTTTTCATAAAATTACATACAGTATTTCAAAGGTCAATAAATAAATATGTGCAGCTACTTTGAAGAACTATTAAATAAGGTGGAATAGTTTCCATTATACGGTAAGTGACCCTGAGACTGGAATCCAAGGTCAAACATGAGATGATCATCCTGATATAGGCAGCAGGAGACACAGGTCTTTTTGATATAGATACAAATAGGCTGAACCAAAATGTACTAGGAAATTGCAAGCAAGGCTGGACAGAAGGTCAAGTGGGGCATCAGTGAAAGTTGTGCCATCGATTTCTTTGCATTCAGGGTTTTTCCCACAAAAGTTCAAGAGAAAGAACATTTTCTTAGAAGAAATGAGCATGCAAAAAGTAAATGAAAACAAAACAAAACAAAGCAGAGGAAGTTCAGAAAAATAGATGGTTCATTAACAGTCTGAAATTAGGGCATTGGCTATAGCAGTTACAGGTAGTGTTATTGATAGTTTTCTCCTATTTCCACTAATTTCTGATCTTCAATTCTTTAGCAGAGGCAACATCTGAGTGAAAGGTTATCATTTACCTGAGCTTCCTACTTTGCCTGATCTATTAAACTCTGTTTGATCTATTAAACAAAAAGGCAAAAGATGAGTTAAAAACCCATGCATTTAATAGTTTGAGGGTTTGTCAAAGACTCAGACAGGGGACTATCCTGTTCTGGGTGGGTTTCTCCCTCAGTAGTTCATCTTAGACCTCTGTCAGTACAAAACTGTGTCAGACTAGTGAGGCAATTCTAGAATAAATTTGGAAAACACTAAACTTTATCATTTGAAAATAATAAAAATAATTAAAAGATTTAGAGGTAGGAAGGATGCCACAGAGGGGTGAGAGAAGGAAATCTCTTTTCCAGAAAACTGAAAAAGCCTGGAGCTTGGAAAAAACTCATTCTGCAATAGGTCAAAACTTCTCTTTAGACCTAAATCCCAATTTATTTCAATCCAAACCAATAGTTTTTCTTTCATTATTTTCAAATGTGTAATTTCAAATGTCATAAATTCTTATTCTAAAAGAATTAATAGAAATATTTTCTCATTTCAAAGCAAAAATGTGGAACTTTTAAAACTTGTTCCAAAACAAACATTTGTTCTAAAACAAGCATTTCTCAAAACCAACTCTTTCTGTAATAAGTTTTAGTCTTGATGAGTCAGCATTGTCTAAGACAGGTGCATAGCAAAATATATTGCCAGCTCTAGTTGGTCATGAAGGTTGCTTCTTAAGAAACTAGTGGACTGACTGACTAAACACTAGAGGAATTCTTCTGCTTCTTGTGCCTTTGAAAAAAACCACTCCCCATAATAAAATGTGCATGGTCAAAGTGTAGTAAAAGTTTAATTGTCCCCTCGCTTTAATCTGTCTGCAGTCAAAAACTGACCTGAATGAGAAGAGCCTCTCACATCACTAAGTGATCTGTATGCACTTCTTTAACTGTCCTACAGTGAAGGGGGCAAAAATTAAGGTTTGCTTCCATTTTCCAAGCATATTGATTCCCAAATGTTCAAGCAAGAATTATGTTTTGCAGCCTCAGTTGTCTCTTTTCAAACTTG
The DNA here is from genome assembly GCF_900496995.4 of Aquila chrysaetos chrysaetos. Taxonomy (NCBI): domain Eukaryota; kingdom Metazoa; phylum Chordata; class Aves; order Accipitriformes; family Accipitridae; genus Aquila; species Aquila chrysaetos. The sequence goes on from NC_044007.1 coordinate 63,788,870, forward strand.
AAATGTCTTAAATGCACCTGATTTTCTGAAACTCCTGCTTGTTCAAAACACAAGGCATCAGAAAAGAAAAATTGCTAGATGCTTGGAAGAAACCTTGGGTGTTACACTGGAAACAATTGGATTCCTAAAGTATCTGAAGCCTAAACAGAAAAGCCACAGACAGACATCAGATTAACAACCAAAGACAATTTAGGTAACAGTTAGCAATTCTGCTTCCTTTCTTTCTTCAGTGTCAGTCGTCCACAGAACAGTTACTTTCAGTTTCATAAGACTATGAAAGCCTTTTCAGAATTGGGCTTGGAAAGTAAAGAGGAAGATAAAACTAAAACTATTTCACTTAACCTGCTACATAAGTTAAAAAGCAACATTGTCAGGTGTTTCCATTTTTATAATGGACAAAATGGAAATAACAGAAAAAGGAAAATCATTTGACTAGAACCAAAGTAATTTTAATTTCAACAATGAGAAAAAGTGTTTTAAAGTTTTTATCATAGTTCTCAATAGAATATTTTTCTCACAAGTCTTGGATCTTGTCATGGGATATGAGCCAGGGTAAGTATTACTGCTGAAATTCAAAGTCCTTTACCCTTGAAATTTATTGGCCTTACAATGGGTGGTATTGATCAAAACTTACCTACTCCTGTATTAAAGTAGTAGGAACTATTAACTGCCTCTCTTCTTTTAGAGTAGACCTTAAATATCCTATCTGTATTATATTTAAATACAGGTCTTAGAGGAAAGAATTATCTTCAGTTCACCAATACATTTATGACAGCCTGGTAGGCTCCACATTGTATTTCACTAGCTGTACGGTCATCTTACAACTTGCACTGTCATCTCAAACGCAGCCCCAGTTCAGCAACATCTCTGAAGAACGACAGTATTTCTGGAAGCTGAAAGTAAGCACATGCTGCTTTGCTGAGCTTAAATCCTACAAATGGATCCAAAGCACAAGCAGCAGTAAATATAGAGATTTTGGCTGTCCACCAGCCCAAAGGTTCATAGTTTCACTGAGGCACAGCACATACCCTCTTTCAAAATGCTCAATATTTCTGAGCTAAACACTGATAGTATTAATCTTTGCACATTGTTGCTTAGCAAAAAAATTAAGTGAATGTCCAAGGGAAGAAATTTTTTCTTTCTCCTGGCTGACTCCTTTTAACTTTTCCTCTCTCTTTGCTTTTTTTCCTTTACCCATTGTAAATTGGACAAAGTTGTGAAAGAAGAAAATAAACCACTATTAATCTACCAGTGAATCTCGAAGAACATAAGCAAGCCTTTTGTACAAGTTAATGATACCCAATTGATTTTTAATGAGAAATATATATCAAAGAAGTCACTTAAAAAAAATCTGATTTTACTTAATGTTTTGCAAGATCATGTATTGTGTATTTTTGCTACACAGTTGGAAGATATTATGTTCCTGAATATTGCAAAGCAAACACTTCATCGACTGAACAGTCAACAGATGATCATGGTCACAGTTCAAACAGACATAGTGACAACACCCATACCAACAAACCCTGCCACCTTCTCCAAAACCATGTCACAGGAAGCTCAACTGCCTTGCCAAAATGTTTCTTTTTATCAATAGCACAAGGTTCCTATACAGCAAGATGTTTTATCTGTCATTCCTGTAATTTAACGCAGAATATTTGCAAATCATGGCAACAGTCACTTTCTGCAGAACAGTCTGTCACCAAAAGAGTTAATCTGTAGCAACGATTTTACTTTGAATTTTTCATCTGGAGAAAGCAAATCAAACCTTGTGCAACCTTAGGAACACTTGAAGTGAAACAGGGATAGATTTGTTATTTGGAACTCAAACTAAATATTTTGGGGTTGAAAATTATGCATACCTTCAGATCATAGATTAGTGGTTGACTTCTGTCTCATCAGCATGTTCCTCTTCAGAACTTCTTTCTCATGGCTTCCTCAGGCAGTCAGGCCAGAATGTTCTTTTACTAAAAATGATATATTACATGTCACTCTAAATATCCTAGTAAGAGCTTCTCTTGGAAGAATTTCCAGCAATATCTGCAGTTCTTCCATCTTCTCAAAGTCATTAATTGCTCATGACTTTCCAGTTCTCAAAGTTCCCTAAAAAGTGTAATATCAGCACATCTTGACCATGAACTTGAACTGCATTGCAAGACAAGAAGGTAGATGGGATTTTATCATTATTTGAGTAACCTCAGAGTGTGAATTAGGGACTGATTTTCACATATTTGCTACCTCTTCTACTATCCTGGCATATAAAAATAAAATATTTGTTGTAGTAAAAAGAAAAAAAAAATTAAAACCACAAAGTAAAACAGAAAAGCATTCCAGCTTGCAGCCATTGGTTCAACATTGGTTTACTGCCAATAAGAAGAGAAATTTTTAAATAGACTTGGCAATTAGCTTTTCTACACCGAGATTTGAAAAATATTTGAGGAAAATAGGTCAAACAGAGGAACTCCAACTTTCAGGCAGAAGAAACCTGTCACAAACAACATTCTGTCGGGAAGAACAATTTTCCAGTAAAGTTCATGGCCTGTAATATAAGCTTCTATTGGTTCATTCTTTCATCCAAAAACTGTGTATCTATATTAGACAAAGGAATAATTGATATAAAATAAACTACACAGTAAACTTCCTAACTTATATACTACAAACTAAAATCTAAAGGCTCTGATGCTCAATAGGCCAACTTGAAAAACGGCCATTCTGCTTAGGGAGACCTATTTCAAAATTCCCGAGAGAGTGTGGGCTGGGCATTACTATCCTAGACTACTTTTATCATCTCCCTTTCCTGTGCAATTACCTCTTAGAAGTGCTGAGGATTCTGTCCTGGCTGGAAATGAAGTGTAAAAAAGATAATTTTTCTGTGAAGGGAAGAGAAAGTGTGGCTATAGCAAAAAATCTATTAAAAAATGTTTCTTTCTGACAGAACTAGGGACAGATTCAGTCAGTTTTGATTCTTGGAAGAAGGAAAGTCTTTCTCTGAGCTACTATACCTTTTTACTTAAATCAATACATTAACCAAAAAAATCACTTTGCTGATTAATTTGCACCTCTCTCAAATTATCATTTTGTCCTTTCTATCAAGTTTTTGCTGTGATGGACCTTAAAAGCTTAAAAAATGTTTAGACAAAATGTCTATTAAAGTTTCTTAAACCTTGGTACTTCATAATTGTAGATGTCTTCACATCAAATGTTCCTTTCAGATGGATAATGTTCTGCCCGTGAGTCCAAGCCTCTGCACTATTTTGACATTTGTGATACAAGGTTTAAAAATTATTATACTCTTCATACCTGCAAAAGTCATATTTTAATGAGACAATTCTGCTTGTATGTCTCCCTCACAGTATTTAGTTAAAGCCAAAAAAGAGGAAGAAAAAGATCCTGCACACAACCACCACCCATGCTAATGATATACGTCAGTTAGTTATCATTGAGGTGTTTTGGGTAACAAAAAGCTTCATTTTCACTATAAACACCACTGAAGTTTTCACACTGAAATGCTTGGTATTTTTGGCATGAATCATAAAAAAAAAAAAAAAAAAAAAAAAGCTACATTTACAGCACCTAATGGGACTTCCGTAAACTTCATAGTAAAAACATATTCACACAGCATACTGCCTGTATGGAGCAACAATTTTCTGATAAACCTTTTTCACAAGAGGCTCTTGAGCACAAGCAATGCAGAATGTAAAATGCATCTCACAGCATTTAATAAAGTTAGAGATATTTACAAACTAAGCACTTATCTCCAGAGTGGTTTTGTCCCAAAAATCATCACTTCATATTAATACTTTTTATCAGAAAACTGAACCAAATTCAGGATATGCAATGCGAACAATAGAAAGAGGCCAAACATCTCATCACAAGGCTCTGTTTACAGAAGGCTAACAGGCATGACTTAGAGGGCAAATTAATAAATGGTGTGAAAGTTTTCATATATAAGAGACTCTGATAAATGAGTGCTTATTCCCTCTTTAAGGTCTGAAAACAACTGTGTAACAAATTTGAAATAAGTTTGTCAGTTGGCAGACTTGCAGCTTTAACTTTTTTATTTTACTTTTAATATTTTTTACTTAATTTAAATTTAATTTACTTTAAATTTAACTCTCCAACTTTTTAGCAAAAAAACAGTTAGAGGTGAAACCAACAACTACGTGTGGCTAAAAATAAAGTGGAATCAAATTTTGAAAGGAACAAGCATATTAGCATCCCAACAATGTGCAGTATGTAAGTATTTAAAGTGTAAACTTCACAAGGACATCAAAGCAATTTGGACAACATTTATATGACTAAAGTGTCTTCCTCTCTGAAGCCTACTCAAAAATACTCTTGTTTCACACTGAAATGTCTCTAAGTCCTTTTTTGAACTCTCTGGAAATACTGAGCCAATACAAAACACAAGTGTATTGGCACACCATTTACTACTACGCAGATAGATAGATATATAGATATAGATATTTAAAAGTGATAACTAAAGGTGTGAATAAAAGCATCTCCTGATCATGTTGTATTTGCATGCTAGTCAATGATAAAGCCGCATTTACATTAACAAAGTATTTCCAGAATTCTGTGTGTACTTTCTCTGACCTGAAGCTAACTCAAACTCTTACCTTTGCTTCTAAAGTATTTCCAGAGGCATGCCGTCTTTGATCTTCTCTAGCTTTATAAATATTGACAGTAATTTTCTCCTTATCTATCCAACCAAAAGCAGAACTTAAAAATGCAAACACTAGCCTCTTCCATAAGATTCCTTCACAGATGGTGTTACACTGTCTCTGGGGACCAGCAGCACCTTCGTGCTCATTACTCTGGCATGCATATCCCCTGTGGTTGACCAAGGAAACTGGAACCTTTCCAGCTAGCCTCTCACAGTGTAAGCGGGATACAGAGTGGACAAGTCTGCAATGCCCAAGATTGTAAAAGAAAGGTAACAACCAAACCTTTTAAAGAGGAGAAGAGGGCAGGGAATGGTGCATTTTGTGGGAATTACACCCAGAAGTCTTCAGAGCAATTGGCTTAAAATGATTAGGAGAGCTAATGGAGTAGAATATGTATGGGGATTTCATCCTGCTTATCAGCGGAGACAGTATTGTCGCTTTGGGATTAAATCCTAATAATGCGTAAATACACAGAGCACATTAACCAGGTATCTAATTATCGCTAGCTAGAGAAAACTGCCTTTTGCAGAGTGACAAACATTCAAAATCTAAATAGGATGGATATTAATTTAGTGATTTGAAAGACAATGAGCAAGTTTGAAAGCTGCATGCCATAGCCATGTAGACATAGCATCTGTTTAACCTAAGTAACACAACAGTAAAAGCATGTGTGACAAGGTGAGAAAAATCCATTCTGTAAGGGCTAGACCTATTTTGACGAAGTTATTGGACAACATCCAAGGATAGCAAGTTCACAGCTTCACACTTATTTTCCTCATGGTACAAAACCAAGCATAACAATAATTCATAAGACAGGGAGTTTCAAAGCAGAATGATTAGAGGGGAGAGAGAGCAGCCCCTGCCTGAGCTGATAGGTTTGACTACGTGAGCCAGCAAAAGGGCTGGCAAGAAGAGACAGAGAGGATGGAAGCTATTTGCCAAAATTCAGGTAACAGACTTCTAAGAAAGCATGAAAAGTATGCAAGAGTCTTCTATCACTTGTTTGCAGCCAAAGCCAGTGAGATACCTTCCCCATCATTAGCACTCATATATTTGCTATAAGCCAAATTTCATAAGCAAATTTACCGGGCTGGTAGATTCACCTAATCAGCTCTGAAACAACCTATTGATCCCAGGTTTTCAAGGGAAACACTTTTAGCTCTCTCTGACATATGACAGAGTATAGCCAAAGAAATCCTGACAAGAAATTATAGAACCTGTTATCTACCAGAAACTATCCAGGAAGAAAGTCAAACATTAACAGAGAGTTCTTTAAAGGGCATAAAAGAATGCATCAACCTAATTATGTCCCTGCACCAAGACCCACCAAAAGAGCATTTTTCAAATACATGATAAATGATTTTTCATATATATGAAATTTTTTCTCCTCCCCATCCCCTTCTTAGCAGAAAAATCCCTAATAAAAAGATGTCAGAAAACAGATATTGGCTAACACTGGCCACTTGCTTTTACTAGACAAGGTGGCTGTCTCTTCCTTCTTCCAACAGAAGCAAAGCATATTGATTATATTATTGATTAGGTGATCTTTGTAATCTCTTCTAGACTTAAAGTCTACACAGTTACAGAAAATTTAAAAACACTGACATGAATGTAGCAAGAATATAGACAGAATGGAAGAGACAATCCTCAACAAACTTAATGATTTCTTCGTAAAGCTTGGTTAGTCAAAGATTATTTAGTGTAATATCCTATGAGCATATCATTTAATCTTTAATTTTTTCCTAGCTTTATGGCCATGCAAAAGAGGTAGCTAATTTATGAACTGACTCAGGAAACAAAGCACAAAGAGGGACACTAAATATTACATATTTTGTTTGCTTGCTTGTCTGCCCTATCTTGTTCTTTCATGATGCTGGGAAAAGGAGATATATGAGCTTGGACTTGAAGAGGAAGAAATATATTTTTTGCAAGTAATTCCAGAAATGAAGAAAAGTTTGAGATTATTTAGCAGGTTGCTGAAAAGGCCAAGAAACTTCTGAGATTGTTTTACAAAATGCACTGACTAAGGTTAAGCTGAATTAAAGATTAAAAAGTCTTCCGTTTCTTTAGTGTTTTTCTAAATAGGCTTCCTAGTGTTTGAAGTTAGGGCCATTCAGGATCTAGCCAGTTCTGTTGACAAGCATTTTACACTACTGGGACTGTCTCTCTAAATTCTCCTGTCAAAAAAAAAAAAAAAAATATTCTCAGTGAATACCAAGCAGACATGATTTAATTCATAAATGGAAAAGGTTACGTTAAAGGAAAAGATGCCAAAAACATGCAGCAGCACATTCACTGCAGTTTAGTAGTATTTACACATTTCTATCAAAGTTGGGTAGACAATATATCATCTTGCTCAATAAGGAGTATTCTATTCAACCCTAAGTACACTTAGACCGTGCACACCCAGACAGCATTGGGTACAGTGTTGTTGCAGCCCTATTTGAAAGCTGTAGAAGAATTATGTGATGTAAACTTCAGCTCTGGGTTGCTACTCAGTATTCAGAGATGCTCATGTATTTCATGGGAGAGAAGAAAAAAAACCCCAAAACCACCAAAGCAACAGAACAACAGAAAATCCTTTAGTGTAGACACATAAATTAGTGCACATCCTAGACGAGAAGTGGAAAGGTGTTAGTTACTATTTCAGCTGCAACAGGTAGGAAGTGCAAAGTGGTAAGAGGAGTTTGCTGAATCTAAGATAGCAGGAAGCCTACCGCCAAGTCTGCTGTTATAGTCTTAAGCATCAGAAACTTGGATTTCATTCAGACATCCCTTCTTAATTTGTATCCATTTCAATTTCGTGGTTTTAACCAGGCTCATTCCCAGATTAATACAGTACACAATAAACATTGCAAAAATGTGAGTTATCTACCTTTTCACCTAATACAGCTTCTCCTTGTTCCCTCCACCTTACTTGGTGATAGTAACAAAATCTGCAAATAAGGACAAAGGAATAAATTCAGAGAATGAAAATAACATCACTAACATTTTTTTTTTAGGAATAAATATTACTCTGAACATCTCAACTCATCTTTCTCAGATGTTTAATGTTAAAACTACAGTTTAAGTAATATTGAATCGGATATTAGAAAGCCATGCCAATCTGTAAAAGAAAATTAAAAAATAAATCTAAAGCAATTTTAGAGGCTTTGGATTCTAAGATTAGAGGTAAGCCCTGATATATATTGAGGAAAAACAGAAGGATTATTTCTCAATAAAAATCAATCCCTGGCAAAAAAAAAAAACCCCAAACTTATGGCCACATTTGCTACATCTTCCTCTGATTATTTAACCTTTTCATATGACAACCAATCAGAAACACAAAGGAAACTGTTTTCAAGACTATTAAAAATGAAAAAAAAAATAAACTAAACATACAAGTACAGTTTCATTAAGGCTCAGATCCTTATATTTACATAGAAGGATTTCTAAAAAAAGAGATAAAAGATTAAGAGACTTAAATAGAAGGTAGGTTATGTACCCAAATTATGACTTGTGAAATCCATTCTTATAGGCTTCTTAGGATCAAGGGCAGATCAGTTCATTAAAAAAACCCAAACCAAACCAACCAAAAAGAAAACCTCTAGCAAACTGCAAGTAGGTGTAACATTGTTTCCTACCTGTATCCTCATTTTCCTGTACTTTGGGAACAAGTTGCTTGCAGAGCAAGGCTTCTCACCCACCCTCTCCCCTTGTCCCCTAGGGCTAAGACAATTACCTGAATACAGATTTCATAGCGCAGGAACACAAGCAAACTACTCAAGGCACCATGTGCCCTGTGCTCCACCACTACACATTACAATTGCTAGTCACAGAAAATGGCACAAACTGTTGAGGGGAATTTAGGAATTCTGCAGGAGATTATTTGCTTCTTATCACATTTTACTGTCCTCCTCAATACAAAATGTAGCAAGGCATCGTGACGTACCAGCTTCTCAAATTTTGTTAAATGCCAAAAGACAAAGGATAGCAGCAGCAGAAAGCTGAGAACAAGGGAACAGTTTGGGGAAGGGTCTTATCCACCAGGAACTCCCCCATCCATTGTCCCTTCAGCTCAGCCACTGTGATTTTGGATGGCCTGACCAACACCAGAAACATTAGGCTATCAGACAAAAAGGTCTTCTGCTTACACAAGAAGAATCAAGACTCATAAATCCGTTTTTATGAAAACGGTTTTCTTTCACCTATATATTCATCCAATAAATACCTTGTACTATTATGTGCAGTCAGTAAGTCCATAATCAGCCGGATAATTTTTCTGTATCTCAGGTAAATTCATCAAAGATTAAACTTGAAAAAAACTTGGTTTGGTATCTTGATGCACTGTTTACCTAGATTCCGCTCATGAATGTCCCTCTCTGTACATTTTCCTCCTTTTGCCAAACAATAGCAGCATTCACAACAGATGCTCTTCAACTAATTAATAACAGAAATTCAATGACCTATCACTCATAAATATGTTAATTCAAATTAGGAATATCTGAGGGTGTGTGCACGTGTGTGTATTTGATCAGCTGTACTGGAAGCAGCTAATTAATGCCAGTTATTAAAGCACATTAAGTAAGGTTCTCCATATGCTTCGCTTGACCTTTTTGACCAACAACGGATGCACAGGAAGCCAGAAGCTCAGTGGTCAGCTTCATAGCAGTTGTTAAAGGAGCAACTGTCAAAATCCACTGATCATGCCATTCTGGGAAAGTTAGCGAGTCTGCCCCACAAGACTGAAGTGTTGAAAAAGGGTCTGAGAGTAGGGACGCAGTGCAGTATTTGGCTTAAACTGAGAAGTTAGAACTGTAACATGCCAGCTGGTATACCGGCCTTGCATGACTTTGGATAGCTCTGCTATACTCTCTTGGCCTTACAACATGTTAGGGATATGGTCCTACTTCAGGAGAGACTGAAGGTTCCTTAGTAAAGGGGAAATTTTAATATAAATTACCACTGATGAAAAACAAAAAAAGAAGAAGAAATTTGAAGATGATTATGGAGTGGGAAAGGAGAGTGAGTGAAAGGTAATCAAACTCACTGTTGTACGAAGTATGCAGGGCAGCCGTATCAACAGATTCCTGCTCACTGCTTGCGGATATTGCCAGCACTTCGCTTCTACTGGTGATGGTCTGTTGTGACTGGATGGATTCCTGGCTGTCTTTCAGCAAAATGGTAAGGCACCTCAGACAAAAAGTGACTATTCTGTGAGATGATAGTCTTTTAGTGCTATAACTTCTGGTATGTTTTTGTTGAGTATATTGAGGATTATTACAGATTGTTACTTTTCTATTTAAGGCAGCAAAATAAATATTTGTCTATATATTAAAAAAAAAAAAACCACCACAAACAAAACTTGAAAAAGTGTCAAAAGATTGCTTCCGTAATCATGGAGTTGCTCTGCAGAATATTTTATTTTTACATATTACTATTTCTCTTATTTTATGGAATCAGGTTCCAGTGTTAGTCTAATATTAACACAAACAAAGAAATCCGGTTGCTTAAATAACACCTTATAATCTTCCCCTGAACCACAGCATTCCCCAAATGCAGTGCTATTTCATTTACTGTGGAAACCTATACCACCATTATCCGTATCACTCCAAATCAGTCTCCAATAATCTCTCTGCTGCTACTGTCAAAATACAGTTTTATTTTTCAAGAAACACAAACAAAGAAAGGGAAAATGAAGGTACATTCCATATTGAAGCATCATTCCAGCATAAATGAACAAATAAAAAGGTAGTTCCAGCATATGGGTAACATATGTTGTAAAAAGCATCCAAGGATAAAGCTGTAGTTTTGGGATCTTTTTAAACCTACCTGACTGCTGACAAATAGGAAAGTCCCACTGACCCACCTCTGCTTTTTCTCCAGCGTTCTTCTCCATCCTCTGTGCCCTGTACAGTTTATAGGTCAGGTAAAATAACACATTCAGCTGACCAAAACCCAACATTTTTTTTCTGTTCTGGTCAAACTGTTTCTTGTATTCCTTGATCTAATTCTCCATGCAATCTCATGAAGAAGAAAAGTGATAGAAATGGCAGAACTACCTTTTTGGATCCTGACCAAACTTAGATCTATTTTAAGCAATCAGAAGACTTCAGCTTTAAAACATAAATCTTGGAAATGGTGGTTTTTTTCCATCTGAATTAATTTAAAACTTGTTTGTGTATGTGTACTGAGACTATGGTGAAACATATATTGCAAACATATTTCAAAAGATTGTGCGACCATCTACCTATTTACAAATCTACCCATTTACATTAGTTCAGGTAAATAAAATATAATTTGGCCCATGATGAGTCTAATTGACATGCTTTATAATTATATGTGAAACTACAGCTAAAATAGCGGGAATGAATATAGAAAAATACACAGCTGGAAGATTTTAGACAGTGAGATATCCATCTGTGTAAATGTTTCTGTAGGGAATCCACAGCAGTGCTCACTCTCTGAACACTTTAAGTGGAAGCAGAAAAAATGGCAGACACACCACAGATCATGATCTTCCAATGCATTTATGAACTGAATCTGGAAGAGCTAAGGAATCTGTATTTTTTCAATCTTATATTCCTGAAGCAGAGCTAAAAGGGAATTGTTCACATTAAAGCAAATTAACCAAACTTTGACATGAAAAACAGTATTTAATTCTTTTTTTCCTGCTTGTGAAAATTTCCCTAGGAAAGAGATGAAAAAAGAAAGGTTAAAAAACCCCCAAAAACATAACAGTAGAACTCAAGTAGAGAAACATCTTCTTAGGTTTAACAGAAAACTGTTTTCAAATGAAAAATTACAACCAGCTGTAAAAATAATGTAAAATCATTCATTAATATAAAACCTAGAAAGAAAGTACCGTTTAGAGAAACCTAGAATAAAAGTTCACTTGAACTTCTTTCTGAAAGTGCAAGTTAATATGAAGTTTTTAACAGCAGTGTAGCTTTGGCAGAAGTCAAATACTTTTCAAAATTTGACACATTTATGTCAAAAGAAAGTAAATTATTTTTGCTATTGGTTGGTCCATTCTTGTCAAAATCCAACTAACTTTCCATTATTCTTCATTCTTGGAACATCATTCCTGCTGTTGTCAAGCAAAGATAGAGCTGGATGGAAAGAATGAGGTTACTGGAGTACAAAGCACACCTTTAAAAAGAAAAAAAAAGGAACATACACACAGAGAGAGATTTAAACTTTTAGATGTTCACAAAAAGTTACATAACACTGCAAGAAGTATTGTTTTCAAGAAAAACAATTAGGGGTTTTGACTGAAATCTTTATTCAAATAAATCAATGATTAAAAGAATCATTAAAAGAATAACATAAACTAAGGATGAATCAAAACCAATGGGAATTTTCTTGACTTGCTAGAACCAGATTTTATATTGCCTAATAAATCTTCCTGTCTCTTGAGCTGGCCAAGAGAACTATGTCAGGAAAAAAATGGACCCATTTGTTCTTTCTTTTACTCACTTCAAATAGAGCTACCAGTGCCTCCATTAAAAAGTTGCTAGAAGATAATACTCTGTTAGCACAGCTATAGCCAGTTCTGTGGATGGAGACACAGTAAGATTTAATCCTAACAACTGATGTGTAACTGGAGTCTCCTGCAGGCAAATTATTAACAAAAACATGCACTAAATGTGTTATTACCGAATGTGCACTACTACTAAAAACAGCTAAAAACTTGCCATACACAAAGGCAGTTCTTTGGTAGCACAAAAGACATAGGATAATGGAAACTATTTTCAGCTTGTACAAGAAGTCCCCTTAGCAGCTTTCACAAGCACTTATTCAGAACACATTAGTCACTGTAAATACATATAGGAAAAGAGGACTTCTTCATTGTTATTAACCAGATTGCTTTCATAAACAGTTAAAAACAATGACATATAGTTTTCATTAAAAATATACTTATTCCACAAATCGTAAGCCTTGTGCTTCTGACTGAGGTAAACCAACAAAGTACTTGGACTTCATTAAAATTCCCTTGCCCATTGACAGTGTTGCTTTGAAATGTGTCTAAGATATGCTGTTTCTTCTCTTGTACAACTTAAAGTTAGAAAAATCCAAAATTTTATTATATAAAAACAATGTTAAGAATGTGAAGATAATTCTGTAGAGGACAATTATTAAAAATAATGTTGGCACATGTTACACAAATTTTAAATAATTTGTATGTGTCATGTTTATGCCAAATACTTCCTTTACTTTCCCATATACTTTGGTCACAGCATTATTATCTGATCTAGGTAATACATCATGGAACAGTGACCTTACTCTGAAAATGCAATAGTAAAAGGAAAGCAAGAAGCTACTACATTTAGCAACTCAGAGCTGTGAAGTGGCCAGTTTCCATAAGATGACAATATTACATAGCAAGATATTTTTCTTGGCTTTTTGCAGGAAATAACAGAGGTGGAATCCTATATTTTAGACACATAGCAATACTCTATTTATGGAATAACAAAGTAAGAAGCAAAAGAGAACTTCAAAAGAAGGGGCTGGATGTTTGGAAGAAAGTATTCTGGTGTCTGGTTGACAGCAGGCTCAACATGAATCAGCAGTGTGCCCTGGTAGCCAAGAGAGCAAACCCCGTCCTGGGGGGCAACCACAGCATGACCACACGGTCAGAAGAGGTGATTATCCTGCTGTATTCAGCATTGGTGCAGCCTCACCTTGAGTATTGCATGCAGTTCTGGGCCCCACAATTTAAGAAGGACGTGAACATCCTTGAACGTGTCCAGAGGAGGGCAACCAAGCTGGTGAAAGGGCTGGAAGGCATGTCCTGTGAGGAGCGGCTGAGGACTTTGGGCTTGTCTAGTTTGGAGAAAAGGAGGCTGAGGGGTGACCTCATTGCTCTCTATGGATTCCTGAGGATGGGTGGGAACTCAAAGCTTTGTCACAAGAGGTTCAGACTTGACATTAGAAAACATTTCTTCACCAAGGAGGTGGTCAAACACTGGAACAGATTTCCTAGAGAGGTGGTCAATGCCCCAGGCCTGTCAGTATTTAAGGGGCATTTGGACAACACCCTCAATAACATGCTTAAACTTATGGTCAGCTCTGAAGTGGTCAGGCAGTTGGACTAGACAATCGTTGTAGGTCCCTTCCAACTGAAATATTCTATTCTATTCTATTCTACTCTATTCTACCCTAAAATCTAGCAGCACTGGTTAATAAGGGTCCAAATAAAGGATGACGTATGAATAAGCTTTTGCAGTTCAGCAACAGAAACTGGATACTAACCTAGTATGGAATCTGTACGAGTGGCTGGAAGGTAAGCTCCAGCAGCTACATTTAAAAACTATGATACGTCATTGTGGAAACACAAATATGCTTTGTCAAGTCTGTGGATGACACCAAACTGGAGGAGCACTCAATACCCTGGAGGTCAGGGTCGTTATTCAGAGGGACAATGATAGGCTGGAAGTACAGGCCCATACACACCTCGTAACCATCAACAAAGCCCTGCACCTGGGATGGAATAACCCCAAGCAACAGTACAATGTGGGTGGTGACTAGGCAGCAGTTCTAAGGAGGAGGGGAAAAAAAAAAAGAGAGAGAGAGAAAAAATTGAAGGTCTCAGTGGACAACTGTCCTGGTTTTGGTTGGGATAGAGCTAATTTTCTTCATAGTAGCTTGTACAGTGTTATGTTTTGGATTCATTATGAGAAGAATGTTGATAACACACTGATGTTTTCAGTTGTTGCTAAGTAGTGTTTAGATTAAGTCAAGGATTTTTCAGCTTCTCATGCCCAGCCAGCAAGAAGACTGGAGGGGCACAAGAAGTTGGGAGGGAACACAGCCAGGTCAGCTGACCCAAACTGGCCAAAGGGGTATTCCATACCGTATGATGTCATGCCCAGTATATAAAATGGGGGGACTTGGCCTGGGGGGGCAGATCGACGTTCAGAAACTAACCAGGCATTGGTTGGCGAGTGGTGAGCAATTGCACTGTGCATCACTTGGTTTGTATATTCCAATTCTTTTACTATTATTATTGTCATATTATCATCATTGTTATTGTTTTCTTACTTTCTGTCTTATTAGACTGTCTTTTTCTCAGCACATGAGTTTTACTTTTTTTTGATTCTCTCCCCCATCCCACTGGGTGGGGGGAAGTGAGCGAGCAGCTGCGTGGTGATTGGTTGCCAGCTGGGGCTAAATCACGACAACAACATATCTTCAGCCTTTTGGCAATAAAGGCTAACTGCATACTGGGCTACATTAAGAAGAACATAGCCAGTTGGTCAAAGGAAATTACTAAAATGCTATTTTCCTTCTCATAGCACTTCTGAGGCCACATCTGGATTAGTCTGGCAGATGCTTAGGAGGCTGGTGCATACCACTATATGGTGAAATTAGGGAGATGGGTTTCCTACTGTCACGGAGAGAAAGACAACTGAGTGGGGAAACAGTTGTGGCCTTCAGATACCTAACAGGTTATTAGAGAGTTAGCTTCTTATAAATCATGATCAGATACACACAACAATAAGACAAGATGTGATGAGTATACATTACAAGGAAAATTTCAACTAGTTGTAAGGCAAAGAAATTTTAGAATACAATAGAATTTTTCAGTTGGAAGGGACCTACAACGAACACCTAGTCCAACTGCCTGACCACTTTAGGGCTGAGCAAAAGTTAAAGCATGGTATTAGGGACATTTTCACAGTGCGTGGTTACGTAATAGAACAACTTTCCCGGAAAGGTTATGGAAACATCATCCTTGGAGATTTTCTGAAAAAGGGGTTGGAGGACAAGTCACCCATTTTTTAAGGGATTGATCAATTTTGAAGTTGGTCTGATCTGAAGTGGAAGTTGAACTAAACCTTCAGAGATGCCTTCTAATTTAAGTTATTCTATGACTCTGTAAAACGCAAGACATGCATTTCCTATTTCTTCAAATAAAAGATAGTTCTATGTGTCCTATTGTCCACAGTTTTGTCCAGGCTAGCATCAGGTTGTTTTTAAATAACTGACTTGCTTCTGCAGATCATTGTACACACTAATAAAATGTACAGTTAGGAACCTCTTCTTAATGGTCAGCCTAAATGCAACTTTAACATCCTCTATAGAATCCAGGCAAAAAAAAAGCTATTAATATTTCAATATTTTTAGACATGTATTGATCCTTGAACTATCATTTGATGAATCTAATGCCTTTAATACTTTCTTTAGGCAAGAAAACCTTTATCATCTAAAGATATATTCCTTTTCTGTGCCCATGTTCTACAATTGTATCAGTGATGAAAATCTTAAGGTTTCCTCATGACAAGAAAGACATCATTGGCATAATTTCTTACATAATGCTGTTTTCCTTTCTCATTCAATATTATCACTTTTCAGCTAAAATTGTTGGTACTACTACTGTCCATTAAAGGGTTTGAGGTTATTCCCTTTTTTTTTTTTAAACCTGTGTGTTGGATTATGAATTATTATGCCACAGGTGCAATAGAATACATTTTTCCACACTGAATCTCATTGGTTTCTTGCCCATACTTCAGATCTCTCAAGACTCTCATTAGTTCTGTTCCCATCACTGTTTATCTTGGCATTCGCTGTTTAATATAAATGGCAAATTTAATTACTTATTTCACGCCATCCTCTAAATCATTAGCAAGGATTTTGGTTTGGTTTGTTTGGGTTTTTTTTATAATTGGGAAACAACCACTCCTGTGGAAGAAACTACTTTGCTTTTAAACGTATCAGCAAGATTATTTTAAGTGATCTTGTAGTACACGGCCTTTTTTAGCAGCCGAGAAATTTTGTGACATCATACTCAGAGTTGGATTCAAGCCCTTTCCCCAGAACATTGTATTTAATTCTGTCATACTAGACTGAAATAGTGCATGCCTAACCTGGGATCTTCTTCAAGAGCCCAAATATCCCCACAGTAGGATTCTACTCTAGAGACCTTTTGACTGAAAGACATACTTTGTTTCAGATTTTCTTACAGGTATTTTAGATCAGAATCCCTTCACTTTGAGTTGGAACAGCTTCCAATAACTGCCTCATACCTGGCTGGCCAGAGGCCCCCAGCCCTCCCCCCGTACTCACACTCCATATGGCTGATCTGTTTCTGAGCCTTTAAAAAAATTACGGGATCCCAAATCACACTGGATCCCTTTCCCCTAAAAGGGCCAGTAATTTCATAACAAACATGAAACTGTCTTAAACAGGCTAAAGGAAACAGAAACTTAAGTGTTCAGACCTGCATCATTTTATTTTGCACACCTAATTATTATACATCAGTTAGCCTAGATTAGATGCAACAAGATATAATATGAAATGACTGAAACACTCCACAGTAAACCGCAACACAACATGACATGATGGTGAGAATCATTTCTTCTCAAAAATAATGTTTGGAGAGATATAAAGTGTCTCCTAGCTGCAGAGGTTTCAAGTTTGTTACCTACTGCTGTTTTCTGAGCATGATAAATAGCTTGTTGTGCACAGGATTGAGATATAATTCCACTTCCCATGGCAAAATGCAGGCATTCTTATCCTTCTAGCATATATCTGGCCTCTACGCATTGCTGTTTTCAATATCCGCTGAATCCTAAGAGGTCTGAGCTAAGAGTATGCTAGGTAAACAAACAGATACGATTCTTTCCCAAAGGGACAATCAAGGAAATGATTGCAAACTATCTTCAGTTCCAGTGACTTGCTGTACGCTAACAATCCTTTAATTCCTTCTCACACCTCCTTGCTTTCAATACTATATTAAGATCTTTCATTTGGATCAGTTAAAGAAATTCAGTAGAGGCGACCTATTAAAATGGAACAGAGAAGGACATCTAGTTAAAGGAAAAGCAAGAATCTGCTTTGCTTTTCTTTATAAAGAAAATGAACAATTCTCAAAACAAACACATCATTAAAAATGTGGGTAGAAAAGTGTAATTATTCATTAAGATCTTCATGACATGTTCAAGATCTTTGCTAAATATTAAGTTCTATAACTGAATGCAAGAAGTATCCAGTGGTATAACTTCAAAACAAATAGGAGATAAGCAAATGAAATCCTCCTAAACATTATCAGAAGCTGCAAAGTTGAACTGATTTAATTAGTCTGATCAAGTATCAGAAGCAGAGGAAGAAGTTGTTAGATTCTTTTAACAATGCCACCCTCCCCACACCCTCCTCTTCTGCCTTATAACAGCTCTTTCATGCTTTCTAATCAGGAACAGATCTCTAGCTACAAATCATAGACTACCACATCAGGGCTCAAGAACAGCACACAGAGTACCTAAAGTGAAGCCTAACCAGAGTTTGCCTGTATAAATCTGAGAAAATTATGTTCCCTCTTGTCCCATATGTCTAAGAGATCTTCCAAAGCTGCTTTCTTTCCTGATAAAGGGTCACTCAAAGAGCCACTAGTGTCTCTTCCTGGAAGTGCTGCCACCTTGCCAGAGGGACACAAATCTCAGGGTTTGCTCCCCAGCCACTGCCATGAGGAATTTATAAACTGTGTGACAGCACTGCAGAATTCCCTATCTGCACACATGCTAAAAGTGGGCTCAACAGCTCTGTGTTCGGCAGCATCAACCACTTTTATCCGCAAGACCAAAAGGAAGGGAAGCCTTTTTCCCAAAAGCCAAAAAATCTAAGCAGTTGCTCAGAGTGCAGCTTCTGTGCCAATCTCACCTTTGAAAGAAGAGTTTAAGTCACATCTTTCATTTGCAAGATGAAGCCATAACAATTAGGCTTTATTCCAAAGCATTTGCTTTCTCACAGATTTGTTTGCATCTATAATGAAAAACCAGCGCTTTTTTTTTTTTTTTTTTTTTTTTTTTTTTCGTGGTCAAAGGAATTGGGAGGATAACTGATTTGGATGAAAACTAACGAAACGATTGTCCTTTCTCAAAAAAACCAAACCAATAACTAGCCAAGTGAAGGGAAAGCGGGAAACTCATGACAAAAACAGCCTGTTTATTGAAATAATTTCCTTCTAGTTTACTAAGCTTCAACTACATACATAATAAAAGTGAGCACTGTTAAAAAAGTTACCAGCACAATGGAAATGATGGCACTGCTAGCTGCAAAGGCCAGTGTGGATTATGCTTAAGCGCTTTTGGTGTCTCTTTAAAACCCATCTTCTAAATATAATAAATTTTTCATCAACAAGCTAGCCTTGTTGCATTAATTTAAACATTTTAAATCATGAAAGTTAAAAGCAGTGGTATAAAAGCACACTACTGATTTGGGTCTCCAGTTTGTTTTTCTTCCTCTTTTTAAAACTAAAGTCCACTTGCGGTACTCACATTCAGAATCTGTACAGCAGAGAGGAAGGCACGTATAAGGGGTACCCTAAGCTGGGATCTTCCTTTGGCTCTTTTGCAAGGCTGGCCTTGTTGAGTACATGCAACTGAAGGCTGACCCACTTCATAATTTGTAAAACAAACTCTTAAATCACAACCACATCCAAGATGTTACATTGAATCCCGGCAGTTTAAATGTCTTATACAGATGTATAAAATGGACTTTTAACCAACAGTGAAATGAATTATTACTGCACTCAGCACAAGAGAAAAAAAATTATACCCATTGCCAATCATTCACACAGCTCCATAAGTCACAGCATTTTTAAATATTCATCTTTTTTTTGAAGTTAAACCTGTTATCAAGTAATATTTTTTGGTTGGCTAGTTTATTAGTGCAAAATATTGCAGGAAAACTCAGGGAATTATTTTTAATGTAAAGCACAAATTAAAACAAAGCTGGGGCAAGGAAGAGGGTGGAGTCCATTAAACTGTGACAGTAAGTAGGGATCAAGGACTTTGTCTTTTTTCCTAAAATAAAAATAAAAATAAAAATTCTATGGATTTTGCTGACATCTTCTCAGGGAGTATAGTGTTACTAGGCTCAGAGAAAACTATTTCTGATTATTTCAAAAAAGTATTTTGCTATGCAGTAGTTTGAGTTTGGTATACAGTGTATGAGAAGGATCTTTCCCTCTAACACTCATCCTATTTTTAGAGTATTACTGAATTTTGCCCTTGCATGATCCATGCATCTTAATAGGGCCCCCCTAAGGAATTAGACAGGTAATGGAAATAAGCAGAGGGCTCCTAATAAGCAAAGACCAGGAGGTGTGGGAGTAGGAACCCTGAGAAGACAGCTCAGGTTGTGTAGGAAGCCTACCATTTTTCTCTCAGTCTCTTCTTTTGCAGAAACCCACCTGTGACAGGCCATCTCCTCCTCCTCCTCTCCCACACCTGGCAGACGGGAAGGATGCAAAGAACACAATGCTGCTGTTAGTGTCGTTAACGCCACCGCTTCATCAGATGCAGACACATGTGTTCACATTACTCAGTTTACCTACTGCAACACGGCACCAGGAAGAACCAATAGCTTTGGATCCTTGTAAGCCATTTCCAGACAGTGAAATGAGAAGACTAAATTAAGGCAGCTCAAAGGAAAAAGTGCCTTAGTAAATAA
Source organism: Aquila chrysaetos chrysaetos (assembly GCF_900496995.4). Lineage (NCBI taxonomy): Eukaryota > Metazoa > Chordata > Aves > Accipitriformes > Accipitridae > Aquila > Aquila chrysaetos. The sequence continues at coordinate 63,808,966 of NC_044007.1, forward strand.
CTTTATTGGAAAAATGCCTTCTAAAGCTTGTACATGGCCTACTGCACTCTCAGTAGCATTTTTCCTAATCTACAATTTCACTCTAGGTTATTTAAAAAGATATTCTTACATCAGTTTCATTTTAAAGGGCAAGCACACACACACAAAATGTGCAAGCTTTTCTTTTTTCAAAAAATAGAACAGTACTCAATATAGTCTTAGTTCTTTTATTATTATTGTTATTATTTTCCTTTACAGATCTTGCTATAAAATGATTGTAGAAATGGAGCTCACTGCTTTTCTTTGCATTTTTTTTTCTTGGCAGGATACAGTTTGTAATGCATTCCAGGATAAACCAATCTGAGAAGATAAACCAGGAGAAAAAATAACTGTGGAAGAAAACATGACTAGTTTTATGTTGGTGTAACTCCCTGAACTGACTTATTACGGGGTCAGTCAAGAATCTGTATTTGCGCAATGGCTGTAGTAGGAGGGCAGTAAGGTATGACCACCTCCTTCAGAAGTCACAAGGAGCCTCATTGGCTTGACTGTGTCACAAAACCATAACCTCCAGCCCCTCTACTCGAAGCTGGGAAGGAAGCACATGAGCTATTTCCCCACACAAATAAAAGTGCAGAGAACATGGGGGCTGGTGTCCAGTAAGACTTGCCCTGATCAAGCTCTAGTCAGACCTGAGAGCTCAAAAGCATTTCTAGGTGCACCAGCCTAGACGTAATAACAACAAAAGTAACTCTTTATCCTCTCTGTGTCTCACAACAAATCCCAGCTTTACATCAGGGACATAGCTAGCCTGTAGAATTTGCAATAGTTTAATTTAAAAAAAAAAAAAAAGAGTACGCTTTAAAATGTAATAAATTGTGGAAATAGCAATATCTATGTCTTAATATAGATATTTCATCTGTAAATACTGACTATCTTTAGAAAGTAATTTACACATCAATACATAATGCCTTAATAAATTGAAAAAAAATATGGCATAGACTGGACAAGTGACTTTCTGAGGACCCCTCAGCAAATCTCTCAGTGGCTTAGATCAGCTTCAGGTGCACATTTACTAATCCCAGTCCAGAGCTTTATCAAGAAAGCACACTTGCTTAGGGAGAGTTAGAAAATTAAGACTGACATCAAGAAACATGTTCCTTGGGCCTAAATCACAACAGTATTGGTGAAGACTGAAGGATTTCGTGTTTTCAAGCTTCTTCTCTGGCATTACATATTCTCTTTGTATTTGATTTCTCTTGTCCAAATAATCAGCAGATTTTCTACAGTAAGCCCTCACAATAAGAAACTTTCTTATTGCTCCTGTAGCTTTATTACTATATGCTGGTCATCAGTAAACGAATTACTTCTCTCTCTCTGATGACACAGGGTGCTAACATCAGGCAAAAGTATATGATTACCATTACCACAGGCACACTGTCTACTTACATAGAGAGAGAGGGGAGGACGGAGAGAGAAAGAGAGGCAGAGAGGGACATAGATCTTCAGGAGCTTATTGACTTGGCTTCATGAATGCTGGTAATTACAACTACTGAAATTCTCCAAGGAACTGAAGAGAATTTGTTCATTATTTCTCTTCTTATAAAGCAATGCTTTTTGCACCCCCTCCCCTTAATGCTATCATCCAAGTAAATCTTCTTGACGAAATAAAATGATCCTCTTCCTTTGCCTCCAGTGAAAGAAAGCAGAAAATAAGCAGTACTTCTCCCCATTACAGTAAGTGCACAGGCATTACTTTACTACTATTAGTAGAACTGTACTATCTTCTACCTGTCTTTTTATTTCTGCAGTCAAATGTAACACAAAGTCTTCTGTAGCTTTTCAAGAGTAATTTTTAAATTAAAAAAAACTGAAGGAATAACTACCTCATAAAGCATTTTTCTCTAGTACCTTCCACTTAACAACTGGCATCCCCCAGTTATGAAAAACATTTAAGCAAACATCGAACATTTTCTTTCCCAGTCTCAGAGAAGTAAAAGAAAAACAAAAGATACATTTAAGAAATAATTCTTAACAGTAAGTAGCGTTTAGGTTCCTCATCTCTTCCATTTTTCTCCACCACAAAAACATTTATTACACAAAATCTTAACCTGACTGAAGCTCACTTTCCCTGATTCTGCAATGAAAATCCCTAATATGCAAACAAAAGCTTACTTATTGCAGAAAAATACATTTTTTGCCAATTTTTTGAAATACAAAGATTCAATCACATCATCTGTTACAGTTCTTCCTAAAGTGTCACTCACCAGTGACTGCTATGATCTCTGAACATCGAATTAAATAGTCTATATACAAGATAGGTTTCTTGCTTGATGAGGCTGTGCTTCTCACCTGTCATTCAGAGGAACCCACTGTAAAGCAACTTTCCAGTTTAATTGGATTAGCCTGCAAAAATATCATTCAACACATCCTTTTTAGCCTTCCTTTTTCACCAGCAAATTCAAAACTAAGTAGATGATTAATTTTAAAAAGGAAACCTCTCACAGAGATCTACAGGCTAAGAAAACAAATGACCCAGTGGCCCAGTATAAGGAATCAGTAACAGTGTAGACACTGCCACTGAAAGACTGGATTAACTGAATTATTTTTCCCTGTATTTACCAAATACAGAGATTGATATATCCCACAGACGCATATTCCTAGGGAAAATGTGAAATGTCAAGGCTTTACCACTTCACCAGAGCAGATAATTAAGTAATTAGAACAATTAAACGTTGACAGAGCACCAGCGACCCCCAGGTGAATTACAGCCCTGAATTATGAAAGCATTAGCATGGGAGGAGGGAAGACTTTGGCACATATGTAGGACAGATTAAATGCAGTTGTAGGATTGTTTTTACAATTTATGCGCTTATCTTCCAGATGCGCTCAGCAGTCCACAACTTTTATTGTCAAACTGCTTATTTAGATGCCTGGGGGGAACTCATCTAGGTACATTTTCTCTCTGAAAAGCCAGTGAATTAGAAAGCAGGGAGTATATAGTCATCCGTACTCTCACCATTTTACACCGCATGAAAGGGCTGAAATAGTATAAGAGTGCCCTAAAAGATCTGTGTCCACCTGAGTTAAATACATCCTTCAGCCCAGACACCAGGGAAAGCTGATGTTCAAGGGGCCCTTTGCAAGAAACGTACACAGGACATCAATGGCTCAATTATGCCAGAGGTTCTCAACCTCTGTCACATCCTATGTTGAAGACTGTCTGCACTTCAGTAACTTCAGCTCACGCAGAAACACCCTATTTGCTAAATAAGAAATATGAGCAGTATAGCCATCACAGCACGGAGTTCAGGGTAAGCTTCCTCTCCTACTATTAGGGCAGGCTTGCTTTACTTAAGGGTTGGTTAATTTTTTTTAGGGGGGGGGGGAGGGAGCGTTGGATTTACCACACATCGGACTGCCTGCTGTGATGAACCAGCTCCAGGTAGAATGAGCTGGTGTTGGGGAATGGATGCATTATCGGGATGGACAGCAGGGACAGCAGCGCAGGGACAGCCTCAGAGTACAGCAGCGATGGGTAACACGTGTAATTCCCAGCAACTGTCGGCTGTGAAGACTGCAACTACCAGATTTGTTGCAAGCGAGAGTGTGTGAAGATGTTATAGGCTGCAATCCTTTCTAAGTGCAAAGTTGTTTTAAAAATGAAGAGAGAGCAGGGAAAAATGTTATGAGAGAGATCTATGGGTACTCACCAAAAAGTCAATACAAAAAAGGTCACATACAGGAGATTTCACACTTGTTTCTCAAAAGCACATTTCATATTCTTCTGTTCTGAAATTGTTAATAACACTACATTTCATTGCCTTAACAAAATGGGAAGCAAGGCCCTAAAGAAAAAAAGATTAAACACTATTAATTATTTGTTTCTAAAATGAAATAAACCATTTTCATAATCAAAATATAGTAAGAAGGCAATTTGAAAAATAATAGTAATATGAAATGTGCTATTTAAAACCTAATTATAACCTCTGACATGAATTTATATAAAATCCATATTTTAAAGGGGGGATTTATTTAAATCTGAATTTTTAGAATTTTACACCTTCAAGCCAAACCATATATTGATATGGTTTAACACAAATTACTTCATTTAAAAAAAAAATATCTAAATTAGCTGATGTCACAAAATGGGTAGAAAGTATCAAAGATTATAGGGTAAGGAACAAACCTTTCAGAATGGTTTCTGTAGGTTAACCATGTGGGTGGATAAGTAACTCTCAGAGTTCAGAGTAGAGAAAGAGTAGCATCAATGTAATGAACAGAAATAGGTGGATGGTTCCAGTTCAAATCAGAACATCTCCCACTTCATTGCGGCTGCTGAAAATGATTCATTCTATGCTACATCATTTTACATGCCATGGCCATTCAGTAGGCTTTCCTTCCTACTTGTCAAAGCCATGCACATATTCAGAGGAGGTGGCAAAGAAAATGCTCTTTTGATTATGCTCCAGTACCCTTTGCTTTTGTTAAAAAAAAACAAAAAACAACCCCGCCCCAAAACCCCAAACGTAACCAAAAACTAAAAAAAAAACCTCAAGCAAAACAATAAAACCCCAAAACATAAGTTTGGAAACAAGGAAGAATGGGGAAACTTAAGCCTAAATGAAAGTCATACAAGTAGAGGGGAAAATACAAAACTAAAATATGAAATGTGCAATTGGGAAAAATAGAGGGAATGTGGAACAAAATTCAAAGAAGGAAATTCTGAAAAGAAGTAGTACTGAGAACACTTACCTTGCATTTATATATCAGGCCTTAATTAATAACTAGGTTATATAGCTGCATTAATACCCTAGTGAACGTTTCTCTAGAGGTTTCCACTGGAGAAGGGACCAGCATCCATTCCTCAGGAATAGCTAGAAGAAATAAAAACCCAACAACCCTACACCACTGTCCCCCCAGAATCTACGCAGCTCCTGAAAAGACAAGTTTTCTCACTGTATAACAGCACCAAATCAATTAATGCCATTATTTTGTTTAGTAAAGAGCCTAGAAATAGGAGTCTTCAAATAGTCATACTACTACTTTACTAACAATAACATTAATGCTCCAACACAGATCATTAGTTTAAAATAGATAGAAAGCAAAAGCTGGTAATTCATAGCTCTATGAAAGAGACCTTTCTGAACTTGCAATGACCACTGACACTACTGAAGTATAGCCCAGTTATGACTGAACGGACCATACTTTGCCTCTCATTAAACCTCTCATTAAACCTCTCGTTATACTTAAACACATACTGAAATCGATTTTTACTGAACAAGGAACGCAATCCTATGTTTAATTCTCAGCACATGCTCTGCCAGAGGCAGCAGAACTAAAGTCCATATCCTATGTAGTAAAGGAGGTTAAATAGAGTTAAGTGCTTTTTTAGACCATTATCTTCCATATCTGTTGAATGACTTATGAATATGAGAGTTTGATTACTACTTTTCAGATCCACCCTGTATCTTGTTTGATGCATAAGGCTAGTGGTGTTCTCTTTTAGAATAATTGCAAAAACTGATTTTCAGAAAAGTTTCTTATGCATTAATATTTTGCCGGCTTACAAACTAAGCAGAAAGAACAGGAGACACACGCTTTTTAATTGGAGCTGAGAACCAAAAATATGCCTAATGGCTATAGAGAATGCCCAGTGATAGTGGGAAATTAAATGGAAACCTAGGGATTTAATCCAGTCCATTTGGCAGATGTAGCATAGCATGATGCATTGCATGTGGGGACTAGGTGAATGAATAGGAGCACTCTGAAATTCTGGCCATTTAGTGAGTCACACAAAAATCTGACTCATAATTCATACGTAAGTCTTTACACAGTACAGCAATCAAAGAATCAGTACCAAGAACTGGCACTTGAACTTGGGGGGGGGGGCGGGTAAGGGAGGAGACACAGAAACAGAAAGACAGAGAGAGAGAGAGAGAGACAGAGACAGAGAAGAAATTAAGATGGTAAACAGAGCAATAAAGTTCAACTACAAATATGATCGCCAACACTGAAATTTACAAAGAAGAGATTAGTTTATCAGTTCAAAACTTAAGCAGATACCGTTCCCTGTATTTGCAGCTTTGAGAAAACTGGAGTGGCTGAAGATTAGCAGCAATCACTATAGTCTTCTAACAGACAGCAAGTCTTCTATTCGTCATAGCAAGAGAGTCATATTATTACTTCTTGGAATGAAATTTAGTGGTAGTACATCGAGTCCTTTGCAATAAAAAAAATACTAGCAATGCAATAAATGTGCAGGAATATGCATTTCCTCTTTGTCACAATCCCACTAAGCCACGTAGCAGAAAAACAATAAGTGCATGATTTTAATGGCCAGATAGACCAAAAGAAAGTTTGGGGGTTTGCTCTCATGCTCTTTACCCAATACTCTTAATGCATGTGAGCTACTCCTTAGTGTTTTATAAATAAAAATGTAGCCTCTCTTTCTGTGCATGCATATGATTGCTGTCTATGTCTAATTTTGTCATCTGTGGACTCTTCACACCTACAGCAGCCAATAAAATTCCAATCATCAGGCCAATTATATAGATGGATCTTAATTTAGTTACCAAATACAAGATAAAAGAATTCACACTCTTCCTCTAAATCATGTGGCTTCTACATCACTCCTCTCCTCCATTCCTCCTTTTTTTCCCCAGCTCTGTCAATTTACAGGTTCCAACTCTACAAACATTTCACACAAATCAAATTAACTGATTTGAGTTTAGTTATTTACCTGACATGAATCTTTACAGAAATCTCTTTTAAGGATTGATCTGAGCATCCTAGCAAGGGTCCTGTATGTTTGACTTGCAATTTTTTCAGACTACCATTCACGTCTTCTCAACTTTTTGACAAGTGTACTCTGTGGGTTACTTAGTAACAAATAGGAAATATGAAATTCCATCAATAGCCAGAAGAGAATGCTGATCATTTAAAGTATAATCCTTTTTTTTTAATTTTAATTTTACACTCTCCAGGTAAAAGGGCACTTCCTACCACAAAGCTAAATAATTTTTGCATTTTTGAGCTTTCACCAGGGCAGATTCAAACCTCTGGAATTAAATCTGAAAAGGACTAAGAACTTTTGCAAACTTCACTGTCTTTTAAATGCAAAGTGTCGTCTTTGACATGTCCTCCCTGACAGACACAGCAGGGTATTTGTTTTCTAAAGGACTTGTATCAAAATGAAACTTACTACAAATAAAACTCTCCTTCCGTGTAGAATACAAGAAAGGAGTAAACAACATATGACAGATAGAAGTTGCATTAGTAATATACTACTGGAAGGCTTTTGCATACTTCAGACTAACATATAAGGATCTATATTGAGGGGCAGGGAGAAGGTAACAATCCTGCGGGGGGGGGTACATTTGGTGTATACGTACATACACACAATAAATAAATAAATAATTAAGAACCAAATGTATTCTCCTGTCATCACGTATCCTTTTAGTCAATGTTGGCTCTGATGACTTTTAGCTGGTGATAATCTCAACAAAGTTTTACAGTAGCATAGGTATATATACTGTGTATGTGAACAATTTTAAGTTAAAAGAACAGGGTTTGAGCACTGTGTAAACTGCCATTAGAATGATCTTGTTCACCTCCTGCGCAAAGAATCTAAGCCATATCTAGTGCTAACATAAACTGTGAAGAAAAAAATCAGAGCCCCCTCTTTATTTAGACAGCACATTATTATAAAGGTGTGGGGAAAAAAATCAATGAAACCTAAGTTAAAAGAGAAAGAGATTATGTCAAATTAGCATGCTACTGAAAAAGACATTATTTCCCAGGTTCTCCTTTAATGGAGACAATCATTTACAGCATTGAGTTCTCCTCTATGAAAACAGGTGTATTATTAACACTAGAAATGAAAAGTAGACATTAAAAAAGACTATTACTAAATATGCACCCCAGAGAATATTAGAGAATATTAATGAGAATGCAAAATTATTTTACCAGAAGTGGTTGTATTCCTTAAGGAAAGGCAATACAAAACTAAACAACCACAAAACCAAAACCCTGAAAGGCTTGCAAATATAATTGTCTTTATTTTTCCTTATTTAAGCACATAATTAATTTATCCTCTCTCTGCAGCTAAGTCTCTAACTGTAAAACCAGTAGGCAGCTCTTACCTTGGGTACACTGGAGATCCATTCCCACAAAATCTTAATAACCCTTGGTAAAATGGTTGAGGCATCTTTCCCTCTCACATTAGGTAAGGATGGCATATGTGCTAGCAAGCCTGGCAGCCCAAGACACAGGTACGAGAAGCATACTATGCCTGCACAGTGGCCCTCAACAGGGAGTTCCCTGGCTGTCCACAAATTGACAGAGAGGAGCAAGTGACAACTCAGGACGAGCACAAGTAGGGGAGCTTAAGAGAAAATGAAAAGGTCTGTCACAAGCTAACAGCCAACCTTTCTGCTTCCAAAGAGTACCAAATAAATATTTCCATCTTGTTCATATTATTTTGTCAGTGAATATCCTATACTGTTCTTATCTTATATGATGTTGTCCTCCTAAAACTCTGTTGCACATGACTACTGCGAAATTTTCTGTTGAGATCCCCATCAGCTAAAAAGCATTACAGACAGCACTGGTTAAAAGGATCTTTCATGGCGAGGGAGGATGTAGGGCTATAGGTACTTAACAAAAGATCTCTGCTTCATTTACCATCATTAGTTAGTCAAATTGCACTTCATAGAGGAAAAGTAATTTCTTAGTCGCGTCTGCTCGTGTTGAGCACAATAGAGGCAACTCTGTCAGTATTCCCAAGCACTGTGCTGGGAAACTCAGCCTAAAAAAGGATATAGCAGGAAGAGGAAGGACTAGGGGGGAGCAGCCATGTTTATGCAATTTTTGTGTCGTGGATTAAACAGATTTTCCTCCTACATACTTTGGAAGTCTAGCTTTTGGTTCCTGAACACTAAAGAAACAGAAGCTGCCAAAAATGTTATTTACCATTTGCACAAAGCTAAAAAGTTCCTCTTTCCCATCTGAGAGCAGCTATCACCAGCTTTTTCGAAGTAGTGCAAGCATTTTTTATATAAAGCTAGACCTTACAACCATTAAAAAATGACAGATATTATCTAAAACATTTTCACTTTCATTAAGTTTTATTCATGTAGGAAATAAATAACCAGACCTTCAGTGTATAAAAGTCCACTGGGTTGTCCAGGACCTTTCATAAAGAGATTTTCTGGTTGGCTGGCAACTCCCGTAGAAACTGTCCTTTTTTACTGCATAAAATGAGATGCAATAAACCAAGCACTCAAGATAACATCTACCTACCTCAGCAGGATGGGGACAGTAACAAATACAGCTTTCATTATGATTGCAGGCTATTTTTCTCCAAAGGACCCCCTCTCACTCAGAGCATAAGATAAGTACATTGTAAGAATAAGTAAGGATCACAGAAAAAGCTTCCATCTTTAGAGTTCCTGTTCCACTGTAAGAGTCAGAAGGTTTAAAAGTGAACAAGGAGAAACTGGAAGAATTTACTTACAGTTCCCATAACTTTGTGCCCTCTGGAGAAGTATACCTCATCCTAGCATCTGCCAAAAAGATCCAGGGTGGTGCTGAGAAAATCACTTAAGCTGATTTCACCTTTCATTAGTGGCAATTTCACTTTTCACTAGTGGTAATTAACCATGCACTCTTCACACAATTTTGATATTCACAGCTGACCTATCTCAAAGAAGTCAACCACAGTTAGAGCATACTGTTGACTGATTTTGTGAACTCATTGTGAAGGGTTGCTGTGTTTTGGAAGACAGAAGATTGAGCTGTTGTAGTTGGACACTTTCAACAGCACAGCTCCTCAGAGAGCTTTGAAAACATCATTAGCCACGTGACTGTGCTCAGTCTCACACAACAGACACCTGAACTAGTTCTCCTACTTGATGTGAAGAGAAGTAAACTGTGGTCCTCAAAGCATTCATCTGTCACAGGAGACTCAGATTCACCCCTTCATTACCAACATCAGCCAGCAGAAAAAAGATATGACTAAATGTAGAGTCTAGAAACACTCAAGACTCTTCTGCGTTTGTCACAGGGGTTGGGGGACCCAAAGCCACTGGCTGTATATACCTCACCATCAGCCAAGGCAACATCAGTACCAGGTCAGGCATGAACCTTCAGTTCTGATGGAGGTTGGGAGTCAAAAGGACAGTAAGAGATTCTTCTGTGTTTTAGTGAATAAGTTATCAGCAAACAAAGGCACTAAGTTAGTGATAGAAAATAACTAACATTTTACTCACTTGTTTACCACTAAGTAAACAAGTCAAGCATCTTCAGATGATACAGCAAAAGCAAGCTATAATGAGACTATATTGCAGGGAGAGCTGAGGATTTGGGGTTCATCAATACCCTCTGATCAGCATTTTCTGTCTTGGCAGTATCTCAGTCCAAACATTGCCTGATTCTCTCTTTTTATCAATAAGCACCTGCCCTGTGTTAAAAACTTCTGTTCTTGGGACTCTTGGATGAGGTAGCTGAAAACAGATCTCTTAGCTAGTAACTAGGCAAGATTCAAAATCCTGAAGAGAAGTCTTTCTTAACTCTAATATATGTTCTGCATGCTAATAAAGAGTCCATGTGCTCTTTAGTACGTGCACTGCTCCCTGTTCATCTCGTTATCCTCAACTGCTGCAGAGGCCTTTGAAGAAAAAAAACACTAATTCAAAGGTATTATTTAAAAGTTTTGTGGTGGGTTGACCCTGGCTGGAGGCCAGGTGCCCACCAAAGCCGTTCTATCACTCCTCCCCTCAGCTGGACAGGGGAGAGAAAATATAACAAAGGGCTCGTGGGTCGATATAAGGACAGGGAGACATCACTCACCAATTACCATCTCGGGCAAAACAGACTCAACTTGGAGAAAATTAACTCAATTTATTACCAATCAACCAGAGTAGGGTAATGCGAAATAAAATCAAATCTCAAAACACCTTCCCTCCATCCCTCCCTTCTTCCCGGGCACAGCTTCAATCCCAGATTCTCCACCTACCCCCACCAGCAGCGCAGGGGGATGGGGAATGGGGTTTACAGTCAGTTCATCACATGTTGTCTCTGCTGCTTCATCCCCTTCAGGGGCAGGACTCATCACACTCTTCCCCTGCTCCCGTGTGGGGTCCCTCCCACAGGAGACAGTCCTCCATGAACTTCTCCAGCATGGGTCCTTCCCACGGGCTGCAGTTCTTCATGCACTGGTCCAGCATGGGTCCCTTCCACGGCGCGCAGTCCTTCAGGAGCACACTGCTCCAGCGTGGGTCCCCCGCAGGCTCACAAGTCCTGCCAGAAAACCTGCTCCAGCGTGGGCTCCTCTCTCCACAGATCTGCAGGTCCTGCCAGGAGCCTGCTCCAGCGCGGGGTTCTCACGGGGTCACAGCCTCCTTCAGGCACCCACCTGCTCCGGCGTGGGGTCCTCCCCAGGCTGCAGGTGGAGATCTGCTCCACCGTGGACCTCCCTGGGCTGCAGGGGGACAGCCTGCCTCACCGTGGTCTTCCCCACGGGCTGCAGGGGAATCTCTGCTCCGGCGCCTGGAGCATCTCCTCCCCCTCCTTCTTCACTGACCTGGGGGTCTGCAGGGTTGTTTCTCTCACATATTCTCACTCCTCTCTCCAGCTGCTGTTTCTGTGTCTGCTACAACTTTTTTTCCTTCTTAAATATGTTATCACAGAGGCGCTACCACTACTGTTGATGGGCTCAGCCTTGGCCGGCGGCAGGTCCATCTTAGAGACAGCTGGTATTGGCTCTGTCAGACATAGGGGAAGCTTCCAGCAGCTTCTCACAGAAGCCACACCTATAACCCCCTGGCTACCAAAACCTTGCCACACAAACCCCATACAAGTTTGAAAGGTGAAAATTCAAAAAAATACTACAAACCCCAAAAACGCAGGTAGGTACATAACAACGTGCAGACTACATGAGGTTACATAAAGTACCAAGATGTTTAAACAGCACCATATGCCTACATGCACTCTTAATTCTTGAAACATGGAGCAACAGCTTATAGAAACAACTGGCCCTTAAGCTCAGCAATGGTTATAAACATGCTGTATTTAATCTTGTGATGAGGTTGGAAGAGATACATGTAAACAAGTCTGACTGCCCACCTTTCTTGACAGGTAGAGAACCCCACTCCCATCATCACTTCTCCTGAAACCACTCCATAAACCTGTACAACACTCTAATATGGCAGTAAGTTTACCGGGGGGGGGGGGGGGGGGGGCAAGAAAAAAAATAGTTTTCTACAAACCAAACTGAATTGGCTCACAAAAGTGCCTAACAAGCAAAAAGAAAGAAAAAAACCAGTGCATCAGCTTAGCTTCTTGTGAAACTGCAGTCTTAGTTTCCATGTATCTCAATTCCTTCTCAGTAAAACAGGAATATTCATAACATCGTACCTCAGAGGAGTTTGTTGGAAATGTATTCAAATAAATGCCTCAGAAGCACTGAGAAAAGCATGACGCACTATACTGAGTACTGCAGTAAAGTCCATGAGGAAATTAGTAATTCCAGCTTCACTGCATGTTCTTATAATTTGAAATAAATAAAATATAAGGCCAAATACTGAATGAAGAAGATAAAAGTGAAAAATTAAATAGCTGGTCATGAATGGTGAACACCATTCATCCTGTATGCTAAACACCACACTGGTCCTATTAAACAAACAAACAAACAAAAAAAACCCAGATAAGACTATTTAATTAAAACTTATATTAAAACCCAATTGTACTCATTGTTTTTCTGAAGAAAATATGAGAAGACATCAGTAGATAAATTCTGCAAATGATGCCAAAGCTCACTGTAAAACTAATAGTGCTGAGAACACTATAGCTGGTGATGTTCAAACTGGCCAGCCTGGATACCCTGTAAGATGGGCTTACCTGAACAACATGCACTTCAGAGCTCCCAAAATACAAAGCTAGGCACCATAAAATGAACAATATGTTACAGTTATACAGTACAGTTGTAGAGATCTACAATACAGATGTAATACAAAGGAGTGGTAGATAATGAGGTCAGATTGAGCATAATGCTACAAAAACAACGGAAAACAAGCCCTCAGTAAAAGGTTGTATCTAAGGGGCTAAATGTGAGTTTTGGTGTATAAATGAGGGGACTGTAACATAGAGCAAGGAGATGACATTACATAGCATTAAGGTATTACTGACCTGGTGCTTCTCTGTCTCTGAAATTCAGCAATAAAGAGTACATTTCATGGGTCCACTCTAGCAAGAGATCTTACGAGCTTCTGCAGCCGAGCCCTCTCAGTTTTTTCAAAGAAACTGGTGCTCCCAGGTATAAGGTTCCTGCTTATCAGCTGTGAGTGAAGTCAGAACAGAAGACCAACTCAGCCTGGTTAGTTACTGCCGGTGTTTTGCTTGCTACATCTGCAAGATTGAGTTTGATTAGCTGGTTGGCAGAAACAAAATTTAGTATGTATAAACAGAGAAAGTTAGTTGTGCAACTCAAAAACATTTGGAAAGTGCTGATTAAAGTCTTTTGATCTTCAGATGTAAATACACTCTGCCATGTGTACCGCTGCAATGGGGATGTTAGAACCTGACAGGCTCTAGAAAAAGTAAATCATCAATGACAGATAATAGGGAAGTGTGCAGGCAAAGAGGTGGCTGAAGAGCTGCTTCTCACATGCTCTCAAGTTTTTCGTTTGCAGGGTCTGGAAATTTCTGTGCTTCTGGATACATATTTCTGACGATATACTGTTTAGGCTTTCTCTTTTTTCCCTGGGCAATCTCACTGATATTTCCTTATTTTTCTTGTTTACTGAAACTTAGAAATCATTTATTTGTGCAAGTCTATGCTGACTTGCGTGGGAATAAGAAAGACTTCTTTCGCTTACATTTTGGGCATACAAAGATAAAAATATTTCCCAGTTTATAGAAATCGCTACCATGTGCCATTAGAAGCACATTATGTGTTTTGGTTCCAAATGTATTAACAAAGACAAATCAAGGATTAATTTCACCCCAGAGGAACCTAAGACAGATAAATTATTCATTGAAAAAGGATGGAGAACTAGAGAAAAAGTGGTTGAACCAATTACAAAAAATTAACCTCATGTCAAATGCTAAGATATTTTAGATTGTCCCAGTAAAGTAACGGTTGGCAAGGTATAACAACTCTTTAATGAGCTAAGCTAGCTCAGTTGACAAAAAAAAAAGAAAATAAAATTCAATCCATTAAACCCCAATATCAACACTATGCTAGAAATCATCATTTTGCAGGCAGGTAATTTTTTTTAAATTTTTTTATTTTTCCACAGAATACAAGCAGTCAACAGGTGAGAATGTTGACCTGGACTGAAATTCCCACTCAGAGACATTGCAGCTATGGAGAAAATTATCTGTCAAAGGAATGAGAAAAAGGTGCTTTTTGCCATTTAGAATCTGTGTGTTTCAGAAGTAGAAGAAACATTCGAGCTGGACAATTTCACTCTTTGAATCAGTATGAGCCTGACTGAACTGACAAAATCTTATTTTGAGATGTGTGTTTGCTGTTTGTCTGCTGACCTACATGTTACTTTTCACTTCTTACAGCTCAGATGTTTTTATTTGAAGTATTAAGCCCTAAGAAAATTTCTAGCAATAACAACTGTATCAGCTTAAAGCATCTTACTCACTGTTAATTTTTTCTTTCATGGCAAAAGCACAAATTTTTAAAAATAAACCAAATTAACAGTTTATTGAAACTCTTGAGGAACTCACACATTCAGAGTAGCATGGTTACTAGCAGTATTATTATCTAAAAAGGCTAAGGAGAGATAGCTAATCTAATGTACATACTAATAAAGGGGTCAGGCTCTAGATTCAGTAAAGTACTTAAATATACCTCACAAGGTAGACTTAAGTGTCATCCCATCACCAGAAAGTGTTTAGAAACCCCAGAGAAATCAGCCTGAGTTAAATGATGCAGGTAGAGCAAGTGACTGGACAAATCGAAGCAAATAAAGATACCGCGTCTGACAAGGTGACAGCACATAGAAAAAACGTGTTGCACATAGAAAGGCACATACCCCAGCAAATCATAGGTGCATTTTCAAATACACACACTAGTATCTTTCTGAAACAAGGTGAGCAGAAGGACACCAGCTCAATTTGCATTTTCATAGTCTGACATGGAAATTCTGCTGTCATCACTATATCACTGTATGTGCATAACATAATATATATAAAATGCCTATATACGAAACAAATAGTTGTCAATTATAAAATTAAATCCCACCTTGTACATTACAACAACGGGACTCGCTGAGACCCTTTTTCTCCTGGCCTGATCTATACTCAGGACCCTCCTAAGCCAGTAGGATAACTTGATGGTACAAACAGGACCATACCAAAAATGTCTTACTTGCAAAGAACATTGAGAAAGCCTTGTTTCCCCGAGCAATGAAGGACCTAGGAAATAACCCTACTTTGCAGTTTTAAAGCTGTCCTGCAGCAAGCATAGCTCTCAGCATCGCCCACAACTGCTCCTTTCTGGCCTGCCACCAGCTGCCCCAGCAGTTGAACCCCTGTGGTGACATATGTTTGGAGGGTCCTGTTGGGGAGCTGCAGGAGGGGGCTGCCAGGCAGCACCCAGGGAGTCAGGGTGATGGTGGCCACAGGGCTGGGACGCGGCCGACAATGACAGCCAGGCAGGGTGGGGCGCAGTGACTGATCTGACATGTCCCTTACACAGGTCAAAAACCCAGGCACTTCAGAATATGCTTTATTTGTTTATTTTAAATGATGCCTGCCTTGTAGAGAATACCTTGGTCATTCAAATACTTACCCAGGAATGGTAAAGTTTGGTTTTCATGTCCAGCTCATCTTCCATCTCTTAGAAAGGAGTCACCAGCCACCAGCTCATCAGTTTAAGCTAGGTGAATTCACTTTCCATTTTGAACTGTGCCTCCTGCAGTGAAAGGAAAAAAAATAAAGAAGAATAATAGGCCTTAGAGAAAGGAAGTAGGAGTAACCTGAGTCCGTGTTCTTGCGGTTGGGACTCCAACTGGGACACCAACGTAGGATGAGGAAATCCAGACTCTGGTTCACGCTTACAGGACAATCTTTAGGTTCTTCTCAATGGCCACTGAACCTCAAATCAACAAAAGGTTGTGAAAGCAGGACTGGAAGACAAGATTCCCCTCCCTTGCCCTCCCCAAAGTAAAGGTCCTAACCGATGGATTACACAGCCTTGCTTACTCTCCTCCATTCGTCACTTACTGCAGATCATTAGATAAAACACGTTGCTTGGCAGAACTGTTGTATTGTCTACTTCTGTCTTGATGGAAAGAAGGAAGATCTTCTCCATTCTTTCAAAACAAATGCCAGTGTGTATCTGCCTTGGGAAGGCTTTTAGTCTCCATACCTGGAAGCAGATAAGTTTCTGACATCTGGAGAGGAGTGAGATTTGAGACATACTCTTGTGCTTTGCATTTTCTCTGGCTTTTTGCCCAACATTCAGAGTTTTCTACTTGCTTTTCTGAGCCTTTCAAATACCACAGTGCTGTTTGAGAGTCTGGATTCCTGACAAAATGGAAAGTGAATTCTGTTCTTCCTTTGCCTTTCAGGAAACAATATCTTAAGTGTGGGCAATGTCTCGCTCATTGGCATTTTAGGCCATTTTAAAAATTCTAGTTCCTAGCATAGTAAAGAGTAGTTTCCATTGTCTCCAAGTCTCTCAGTCCTCATTTATTTTGTATTCCCATCAGCTTTAGCAAGGTCTTAAAACTATCTGTAGATGAAAGTCATTCACATCTTCTGGCGTAATGAACTACGTTAGCCCTCTTCACCATGCAAAGGATTGAAAGGTTCATCAGTAGTAAAACAAAAGTGAAAACTAATAGAACTGGACAACCAATACACTGCAAATAATATCCACGATAATTTTGCCTCTCTGGGGATTCTGATGCCTTTTTCTAGCAAAGTCAAAGTGAATTTACTAAAATGTCTGAATGGACTATTCGGTGTGTATACAGTATTCACCATGCAATATCCAGCTAAACAGTGAAGCAAAAGAACTGTCCTATTTTCTTTAAATCTCAGTTTGTAAACAGCTGATGCTACCTGACTAAATCCAGCTTTTCTAATATTATCAAATCTGTCCTGCTTGAGATATGTTATTCTGCCAAAACAGTCTCCAGTATCAATAAGTTGAGCTATAAACTGATCAGCAGGAGAATCATATTGATGACTGTATCGTTAGGATAAGGCAATTACCAAGTATTCACTCTGCAAGAGAATATAGAACTAATAGTGGGAATCTGCAGCATTCTCTGCTTGCAAAACAGCTGTTCACATATTTGTAAACAATGTTTTCTACTTTCCCCTTCTCCCTTCTATTTTAGCTCTAATGTCTTATTTGTAAGATAACTAGACACATCAGGAAAATTGTATTTTTATTTCCATGACAAACATAACTTAGAGGGGAATAATAAATCTAATTTAATTTAGTTTAGCATACAAATTGAACTATTGTCTGTGTAGTTCATCATTAGACCTTCATCTATATCCATTCTTTCCTTCATGTGTTTTTAAAATTAGCCAGATTTGCAACTACTAAAACTATCATAGCTCACAGCACCCACAGTGCCATCACGCTACCAGCAAGAGAAGCTTTGCCAGCATTGAGACACGTGAACGCCGACTGTGAAAAAGTAGAGATTCTAGTTTGTGGCACTACTATTGCCTCCCTCTGTCACAGGTAACATGGGCTGTATCTTCTCTGGTGTGCTAAGCAGCCCCCAGGATGTCTGTGAAGCTGAGACAATCCAGTTGCCTGTCTGCTGAGACACTTCTGGGGGTTATCGCATGCCAATGGGATGGCTATTTTCAAGCTGTGTGTGAAAAGCAAACTGGGACACAAATAGTTCTGACCCACTCTCACAATATCCTTTAAACCCCAGAGTTCATCCTAAACTTGATATTACTATTTTTTCAGATACAAACAACTCTTAGGTAAATAAAAAGAAATTACAGCAGTAGGCTACAAATCACTTTCTTTTCCTGAAAAGGAAAGGACAAGGGGTAAAAGAATGGACTAGAAAAGAGAAAAGCATTAATGTTCATTTTGTTTTAAGGAAAAAAAATGCATTTTAACCTGGTTGACATATCAGCCTCTGAAACTGACTGATGAACTGCAATCAAAACAAATCAATTTATTAAATGAGAATCCAGATGATTTCTAAGTGGATTTCTTATTTCTAAGCAGAGCTAATTCAATTATCTGACAGGTGTGAAACTACCACCTTAACTGCATGCTTTTAGTTGGTGTTAGATAGAACACTGATGTAAACATAAGAGAGAATAGAAATACTAATATGAAGGAAACTGGAAAAGTTAGAATGTCAGAAATGTACTGAGGAGATAGTCAAGTGAAATGTCCTGGGAAATGAAAGTCAACACAAAATTATTCGTATAGTGAAAGGAGAAGAAATGCTGGGAAGAAATAGCATTGACAGTAATTTATACACATATAGAACTCAACATAATGAGGAAGCTAGAGGAAGGAAATGCAGGTGTGGACTGTTATCTAAAAGACATGGCACATCAGCATGAAAGGGAAGAAGGGCCTTTTAATAGCTAGCAGTAAATATTGCCCAAGAAGATGATGCAATCAAGCCGGTTAGGAAAAGAGTAACACATTACTACTGACAGAGAAAGGTCTCCTGCCCTTAAGCTGTTACTTTTCCTCCCACCACCACCCACCAAACCTGCGGACACCCTGCTGAACTTGTGTTCAACATTACTTCTTGAAACAGGGTGTCCTGGTTTCAGCTGGGATAGAGTTAGTTTTCTTTCAAGTAGCTGGTATAGCGTTGTGCTTTGGGTTCAGTATAAGAATGTTGATAACACAGTGATGTTTTCAGCTGTTGCTAAGTACTGTTTAGATTAAGTCAAGGATTTTTCAGCTTCTCATGCCCAGCCAGCAAGAAGGCTGGAGGGGCACAAGAAGTTGGGAGGGAACACAGCCGGGGCAGCTGACCCAAAGTGGCCAAAGGGGTATTCCATACCATGTGGTGTCATGCCCAGTATATAAACTGGGGGGAGTTGGCCTGGGGGGGATTGTTGCTCGGGAACAAACTGGGCATCGGTCACCAAGTGGTGAGCAATTGCATTGTGCATCACTTGTTTTGTATATTCCAATCCTTTTATTATTATTGTCATTTTATTATTGTTATTATTATCATTATTAGTTTCTTCCTTTCTGTTCTATTAAACTGTTCTTATCTCAACCCACAAGTTTTACCTTTTTTTTTTCCAATTGTGTCCCCCATCCCACTGGGTGGGGGGAGTGGGTGAGCAACTGCGTGGTGCTTAGTTGCTGGCTGGGGTTAAGCCATGACACAGGGCTCTAGCCTGGCTGGGAAAAGCTCCTGTTTTCATACCTCATCAGGGATGCACCAGCCAGGGACACCCAGATTGGACAGTTGATATTCCAGCGGTGAGCAAAGACCTTAGATATTCATGACCATGCATAACGTAAAGACTCCGAACTAGAGGCAAACAAAAAGAAATAACAAAAAAGATCCAAATCAACAGAGAACATTAAGGTAAGTGCTTGGTTTTAAAGTGTAATGATCAAGGAGAAAATCACTTTCTTACAATTGCAGGAACATAAGTTAAAGAATCAAATAAATTTCCTACATCACAGGTAATTAAAAGTAGCTTGATTAGAGAGGAAAATGGATACAATATGTGCTTTATAGTAGCACAGTATAAATTTCAGAACTGTTCATAGTATGTTCCCTAAGGAAAACAATCCAATTGGAAAAGTCAATCTTGGCAAGATCTAGATGTAGTCCAAACAGCTTTTCTGTTTCTAAATCGTATGGTTCACAATTATACAAACTCTGTTTTAATGATATTCTTTCTCTGATGTTTTGCAGTATAAAGGCAGACATCTCTGGTTATCTTTAGAGGGGATACAAGTACTATGCACAATAAAATGGACAATAGACAACTTCTTTAATTAGATCCTTCTCTATTTAATGTGTGGATGATGCTAAGAATGGTTCTGTGACCTTCTGACTCTGAGGAAAATAAAGGACTGCACTTTTAAAGCTTTTATTTTGGCAAATTATGTTTTGTGCAATTTCTATCAGGATGTTTGTGTACCACTGAGAAAGCAGATACTAACAACAAAGAGGAGAAACACAGGCAGCAGTGTATCTTCCCATCAACTCCTGCTAGTCATGACAGCTTTTGCTATGATGAAAAATGTAATAGGATATATAGATAATACTGGATTTCTTGTTTTGATTTTAGATTCTTTACGTGTTCAGTCAAGTGCACTGAAGCCAAGATGACACAAAACGACTGACCTGGAGAGTTCAAATTTATCTGGTTCTTTCAAAGTCCTGATTTCTCTCAAATAAATGCAAGAAATAGGGGGAGCAGAGAAGGAAAATAAGACAATGTTATTTCTTTGTCAAAAGTCAGTCCCTAGGTCAGAGAATTCTTCTTTAAAAGGCAGTATCACTATATTTCATATAGGATGCAATAAGAAAAGTAATTTCTATAGGCACTTTCAGGGATTCACACTGAGTTTTGTAATTCTCACTGATGCGAATGGAAGTCATGCCATTAAAGCCCAATAATGTGCATTGGAAAACAGGAAAAAAAAAAAAATAAAATAGAGCTGAATGAGAATGAAAGAAAACAGCCACTGTGAATTCCAGCTCTAAAGAAAAGTGAAATACTTACTGCTGCTTCTGTGACCCAAGGGATATGCAAACTGTGACCCCTATCACACACCCATGGCCAAAGTTCTAATCCATGGGAGAGATTAAAAGAACTTTTTTTTTTTTTTTAATGGGGAGGAGGGTGTAAAAAGCAAGGCTGGACCCTCCTGTGGAAAAGAGGAGGTTAAAGAAGCAGATGGGTTTTTCTGAATCAGCCCTGACTAAGATTGCAAAATAACTTCATTCAATTGATTCTCTTATGCTTTACCACTGCAGAGGAGGCTGAGTAAAGAAAGGAGTAGAAGAGCTTTAAGTCAGCTTTCTGCTACATTTGGTAGGCCTGGTCAGGACTCGGTATGCTCCTGCTATAAACCAATGGCTTCCCAGACAGCTCTCCATACCATAATTTGCCCCATTACCTGACACGTGCCCTTCCCTTGGATCATGTACTGCTGACACTTTCCTTGTGACATTTCAGGCACTCAGTGAACATACTGCCCATTGCCAAGTTGATTCAATTAACTAAAGCAGCAGAAAACTCATTTGCCCAAAGGAAAAGGAAACCATGTCCTACTGGGACAGCAAACTGAACTGCTTCAGAGAAGAGTTGTCACTGGGGAGGGAGTGTGATTGCCCCTTTTGGCAACAAAAGGCCATTAGCTCAGCTCAGCTGCACATACCTTCAGCTAGCAGTGAACTCACCAACAATACCCCTTGCAAAGAATGTGTTTTCTAAGGGCCTTTTCATTCATCTCAAAGAACCTTTACATAGAGAAATAAAGAAAAAGCAGTAAATCAAATCAAGCCCAAAGAGCTTCTAGAAGCTCTAATCAAAACACAAAGGCAATCATTGCTGCTGCCCCCAGATAGGTGAGAGCTTGCAGCTCAAGCCCTTGTCCTTGGTTTGTAAAACAGGAAAATGCACTGGCTACTACTTTGCATTTAGCTCAGAACAACACACGAGGAGCTTGGTGGAGCACAACTACTGAAATAAGGACTAAAACCGACCTTACACTGTTAAGCACCCTCTTTATAATGAGCTCTGTGTCTCCCTCCCCCTCTACAAAATATTTAGTAAGCTCTGCAGTACTCAGGGACAGGTGTTTCCTATGTATTAAGCTCTAGCTACTTTTAAGTAAAATTCCTCAAAATGGTTCAGGTTCAAAACAGGAGAAACAATACTTTATAAAACAAAATGCTAATTGTTCCTCAAAGCTCTCATTCAAGATAAACACACTCGACAGATGAAGCCATGGATAAATTGTTGTTTGTGGAGCTAATTTCAGAGGGCTATTCCACAGCCTAATACTGCAAGTTCTTTCCTCACAGGAAAAGGGAACAACAACCAAAAAGACAAAAGAGATGAGATTTGAAAATATAACTCATTTTAGAAGTAAACTAAAATGAACCAAATGTAAAAGATACACAGTGATTTGCGCCATACAGAATGTAACAGTGTGATTGAAAAACTAAGTGAAGAAAAACTGAAAATTTTAGAACATTAAAATGGAGTAGTACAAATACCATTAAAGTTTAGATGCTTTTTAAGACATTTCTTTTAGTTCAGTTTGCTGATCCTTTCTAAAACACAATGCCCTCCCCCCTTTTTTTTCAGAAGCAAGACATGGAAATCCTAAAATCTCTTAGATAAGATCACATTAATAGAAATGTTTAAAATACAGATATTCAGCGTCATTACTATGTAAAAGTCTTGTAACCAAGGGAAGATTTTTCCTAAGCACTGTGCAAGGAACCTGGAGCTATAAGAATGTAAATGTTATAATCCAAATTAATTCATACGCAAGAGACATAAGCAAATATTATCAAGAAGTACACAGGAACACAATCTGAACACTTGCTGAACAAAAAGCTAAAGAAACACAGAGATGTAGAGTTTGAGGATAAAAACCATCATTCCAAGTAACTCACCTGAATGAGTTAAAGCCCAGCCCCCAACATGTCTACATTTTCGCATACATCAGTGGGGCAGTATTTAATTCTGTATCAATAGCAAAGCACACAGCAATTAGCTGAATGTAGTGCCAGTCGCACCACTGCCATTTTCTTGCATGTTTCTGTTTCATGAAACTGCTTGTTTTCATTCCTATTCATGCCAGCACTTAAGCATGTACACAGAACTTATCAAATGCTAAAATGTTCGCTTGAATTGAAAGCTGGAAGCACTTTCCTGTCATTCTGTTAAAATCATTACAGAGAATTAAGCAGGATTTCAGCATAAAATATACATACATAAACATTTCATATATTTAAAAACTAGACACATCTCATTGAATTAACACCTATGGATACTAAAAGCCACGCACGCATGCAGCCAAGTGGAGAATGCACAAACGCAAACCACCAGACAAGGGAGTGGAATCACCTAAGAAAGCTGCCAGAAGAATTATCCTGTCATTGCTCTTAAAAGTCATGCTCCAACTGGCCTGTGACAGCTGCAGGGAGGTAATCAAATTATTCAATCTAAAATAAGTTGCTCCTGCTACAGTGAGAAACTCTTTGTATGAGAAAGGTGTATATGGGAATAGGACATAAAATGCAGAATGGCCTTGGAAAGTACAAGCAGAGTTACACATTACCATGAGGGAAATGGCCCAGATGGCAGGGACTTTAGATCCTGCAGTATTCAAATATAGCTCCCCACTATTCCTCCTCACGCAGCACTATCGGTGCCAAGGTCAGATCAAGTCATGGACGGTAGACATCCATTTGAAGGATAAGATGAAAGTTTTGCCAGTGGATAGAGAAAAACACATGCTGGAGCACTTCAGGCCTCGTGAAGTTTACTGTGGTTGAACCACCCTCCAAATCTGGAGTTTAGAAGTTCTTCTGGATTCCTCTCCCACACTAAGCTAACACATCCCCCAGCTATGCTTTCTCCCATATTTGACTGGCTGAAAAATCCATCCTGTACTAACTTATCAGTCTTTAACCATGTGATGACAGGAGTGCTTTTCCTGCTCAGTTCTGGATTTGTATCAATATCACAAATTGTTGGAGGCTTTCGTCTACAGGACTTTTATCCTACTGTTGCTAGAGGTATGAAGACAGTAAGGAAAGGAAAGGTGTTGCAGGTAAATGTGGCAATCCCAAGGTGAGACCGTGCAGGGAAGGACTGGATTCCATCCTTGCATTTATGATGGAGCAAATAGGGATGTCACTTATTCTGGGGTTTTCTCACAGGGTGAGGAACAGCTTGTTATTTTATGGATGTCCAGCTTGAGGCATTAAGACGTGATTAACTGCTTAATACCCCAAAGTATGAACTGAATAAAATCAGGGTAAGAAATTAAAAGTGGGATACATCTGACCTGAGCTTTGGGTGCTCCTTGTAAAACAGAAATGTTGTCATTTTAGGTTTGTGTGCATAAGCCTAGATGAGAACCTCGGTTTGCATTCCAGCCTCACTGCTTTAAGAGCTGTGAAGTTTCTAAGACACAGTGTCTTGACAACCTCTAGTTAACAGAGGAAAGCCACCCCGTTGCCCCAATCACTTATGTAAAAGGGGTAAGAAAAAGTGTTTTAGGAAGCTGATCCTTATTGCTAGTGAGTTCTTAGTTGTTGCTTTTTGGATCCACTCTTTCTTCACACTATGCTGCTGGGAAATAGCAGACTATGTTGCCAGTCACACAATTGCTGCCTTCCCCCCAGCCCCCAGCACTTCAAAGCTGCATATTGGAATGAAAGATTAGTATAGAAAGATACATATATTTTTACGTGACACCAATGCTTTTAAACATTCACAACAGTACTCTTGAAGTCCCATTTCAGCTGCTGATTGCATATTCATGATCATAAATATATTCATTGTGGTTTTAGTTGTAGCATGTTCCTCAAAGTTTTAAAATGTTTTGTTATAAATCCACTTACACTATACTATAGATGATTTACTTCATTTGCCTTTCTGCAAATTTATGAGAGGTGTTACTGTGAAAAACAAGCTCATTGAGCAGACCACTGTACCTGAACCTTTTACATAAGACCACTTTTATCCTTTCAGATAGCTTCTAATTTAATATCAGAAACAATAAAATATACATGCAGCTGCCATAGATAAGGCAATGTTTTCCTGACCTTCAAAGTCATAGTTTGCTTGATACGTTAATGTTTCAATCAAAAAGGTTTTTTTCTCCATGATGGCCTGCAAAGATATTTGACACAGAGCTGAACAGACAACACATCTTTATCCTCCTGGACTTTCTTACACAACCTCCAAAATTCTGATCTAAGGTTCTATTCAAATACTAGAGGTGCTACAGATACAATGGCACATGCTGCTGAATTACACTTCATAAATTTTTTATTTGTTGATCTTCATACCCACTTCACTTTTAGCTCCATATGCCTCAGGATTAATCAGGCTATGTTTAGTAATTGCAGATATGGAGACAAACGACTTTCTACTAAGATAGGAAAGTCTTGTGATTGTGGTGTATGAACTTGATCAAGAAATGTGCTTCAACAGGCAACAATGCTATAGATTTTCAGTCAATTACAGTCTAAGCTCTTGAAAGGTAAGCTCAGAAAGCTGCTTAAAGATAGGTACTTGCTTTAGCATTTCCCTGCATGAGTCTTCATATCAGTTCCCCTCATCTGTTAAATGGAGGCGACGTAATTTCTTTACAGAGAGTTACAAGGGCAATTTTTTTAAGGCTAGTTCTTGTTTATATGGTCATTTCATGTTTCTTTAGCAAAGTTGAGGGTATATGGGTTATTTCCATGCCCTTTAAGTCTGCTACACCCCACTTGGATTCAGAAAATTATTGTTGTATAAATAACTGGATTCTAACAAATATGGTCTTATAATTTCTTCATAAAACAAAGCATATGGTCTCCATTTCCAAGGAACATGAGTCTTCAGGCTATTAGGCCAACGTCTTTTGAAAAGCTATGAGTAGGTGCTCTTTTAAGGGTCACTTTTTCCTCTCATCCTATCTCAGAGTGTCTTCTAAAGTTCTTAAAATCCCAGTATTCTATTATAGACTGCAGAATTTTAGCACTGAAATGCTTGTGATGTGTTCTTGCAACAGGAATGAATCTGGACTGCGTTTGGACTATCAAAGGATCACCTTTGCCACATCTACAAATATGAGTTCACATATACAGATACATAGAATTTATAGATATGTCAAAGGTATGTGTGTGCATAATACACATACCTGAATCATGTTATTGTCCCAAGTTGTCCCAGTGGCTGAGAAGCAAGGAGGTAGCTTCATTTCAGATTTTGACATCAGCTGGAACTGTGAGCAAAATCTGTGACAGTGCAGGTGATTCTGAGTTCATTCCTTTCCAGTTTACATAGTAATTGTGAGCTAAGGAGATCTTCAACACTAAAACATGACCAAGTAGCACATCACAGGTTTAATCTTACATGTCAAAAGTCTCAGCAACATTATTTAAAGATAAGCATTCAAAACTGTACTTCCCAAGTCTTTCTTCTCTTTACAGAGGCACATTATAAACAAACACAGTTTCTGTAGTAGATTCACATCTGAGCTGTCCGTGTATACCCCTTCTATTTGTTATGGTGTCCATTAATCCAAAGCAAGGGAACATGAGAGAAGAAGGACCTGCGCCATCAAGCTCAGTCCTCCAAAATCACATGCACAGAACTGATTGTTAGTACTGAGAGGCTATGGAGAACCTGTTTCATCTCTATAACACTTTCCATCACCCAAAACCAAACATAAAATTTATAATAGACCACAAACAGACATTTGCTACAGGAATATGCCAGGAAGGATCACAGGCACTGCTGTGTCTTCCACTCCTGCAGTAGAACAAGCAAAACGATGGTCCAAATCGGAAGTTAACCAAGGAAAACTCTACTAACCCACAGTAAGAGTAATCATGTCTTACAACAGGATTTGCTTTGCTAAAGAAAGGCATCACTCACACCCAGTACTTGCTGCACAAGCTTGTACATTACAGAGCATCCATGTTAAGCTGCTATGAAGGAGGAGGCTGGATGCTCTTCCTTCCCATCCCATTTCTCCTTTACTGTTTAAAGACCACATACCTTACATGTTGGACCTCTTTCTTTCAATCTTTGGTTGAAATTACTGCTTCTTGTTCTACTACTCATAAGAAATCCACCTGCAGGTTTTGCACTCTCATAGTTCTTCCTACACTTTTGTGTGCAAAAGACTAGGAAAAAAGCTAAATCATTTCCCAGGTCCTGATGTGCACTCACCTCTGAGGTTGAACAGTAGCTGTTTAGACAACACACAGTACATCTCTGTACATGAATTTAGTCTGAGCTAAAAAAAATCTCTAGGGCAAACTGCAATTGCAGAGAGAACCAGTTATGCATGATGTCATTATCCATAAATAATGCCCTGAGAATGTAACTACACCAGC
This sequence comes from Aquila chrysaetos chrysaetos, assembly GCF_900496995.4. NCBI lineage: Eukaryota > Metazoa > Chordata > Aves > Accipitriformes > Accipitridae > Aquila > Aquila chrysaetos. Next base: position 63,836,028 of record NC_044007.1, read on the forward strand.
TTTACATCATCTAAGGCACTCTTACTGTACAGCACAATTCTACAGTGATGTGACAAACCCTGCCATTGTCTGTTCTACTTCAACTACAGAAGTCCACTTTGCTCAAACTTTAATCGTTTTTTGATATGTGAACTTTCCGATTTTCTCTACTGTGTAAGTATGGATCAGTCTGGACATTTATAAGGAAGGAGAGATATACATGCATCATAAAATTAGCTCATATCTGACAGCCCAACACAGATATTATGGCTTATATTAAAAAAACAGTATATCATAGAAAATTATGTGTCACCATTGATGTATAACAGCCAAATGATGAAATGCTTAAATTCAAGCAGCAGGGGAATGCTGGCTTGCCATAGGTTCTAGATAACACAGCTGCTTCACCTCTGTCCCTTAACTTCATTTTTTATATTTCATGCTAGCAAAAAAGCAAAATTATTTAGTTTTATTTTTCCACTGATACTTTTGGGCTATTCCATAACCCAAATCCTGTAGCTTTAGATCCAGCAATGTGTACAATCACTATAAGGAAAGTTGGATTTTATCATGACATTATATGAGACACAAAGTGATGTGTCATAAGTGATAAAAGAGAAACATCACAAATATGATGTACAGAAAGGATTATTGCCCCTTGAAGATACAGAGCTCCTGAATCTCTGATTAGTGGTGAGGAATTAAAGTGCACTATTTTCCAAAAAATGCCAGCTTAAGTAATGGTACCACTGTGCAATAAAGAAAATATATTGCCTGAAACAGTAATCGTTTCTCCATTTAACTGATTTTTTCTATACCATTTCAAGTAAAAAATAAATATTGGGGTATTAGGTAAACTGTATCAGTCCGATACAAATATGTTATTGAAATGTGTATATACTGAGAAGTGAAGAACATCTTATTTATTTTAAGTTGTTGCAGTCTCTACCAAAGAAAGAATACAATATATTACATGAATTTTAGGATGTTAGGAGGACTTGATATTGAAAGGGGAAGAAAATGCCTTACTAAAAATTTACCATGCTTTATTTTCACTTATCAGTATAAATATAGCCATCTTGCTAAAGTGATATATACAGAATATTCCAATAATACTTCCCTGTAATACCACTGCACTGAAATCAGAACTATGATGAATAAAAGTGGACCAGAATCATCCACATAACAATTGGAGTTATGAATCCTGCACTGAAATTAAAAAAAGAAAACAAACAAACAAACAAACAACTAACCATGCTGTTAGTATCTTGTATATGTCTTATTTTCTAGGATAAAGGGAAACGTTGTGGCACAGCTCACTTGAGATACTAACCTCAGAAAGCAACCAGCTGCCCAAGCCAATGGCAGTGGGCTAGTCCTGCCAATGTGACTAAACCCAGGGTAACTAAACGTTCCTCACATCTTGCTCTAAAAAAAATAGTTAAGAAAGGAAAACAAAAATTTTCTCAAAAGGCAGTCTTCCTTGCCTTCTCTCATATTCTAGAAACTTCAGGTAAAACTGCTGTTTTGAGACTGTTGCCTAAGTATGGTCTACACAGTCATAGAGAGAAACACCAAGCCAGTCCTGTTACCATCCTTCTTTAGTATTGTTACTTCAAGAATGCTTTGCAATATGTTGATGACACTCATTGAATTTTTTCTGTCCTGCAAAATACATCCTCTTTTTCATGTAGTTGACTAGTTAGCCATTCGTAGGGAACATAAATTGAGAAGGTATAAAAAGCACCAAGTAAACAAGCCAAATTCCACTTTCCTAAAGCCAACAAACAGTGCACTCCAGCATTATCCCGTTAACTTCCTTGATTTAAAAAGAAAACTTTTGTTATCTGGTGTTGCCCATATAAATTTATTTTTAAATTGCTAACTTAGAGAGATCAGTTTGAACACCGAAACATTTATATAGGATGAGCCCATTCCAAAGAACATGAATGACTTCGAGATCCTTTCACTGGAAAGAAGAGAGCCTTTACATCCATCGTACACTCAGATGCTGTCTTTTCTTATCATCTCCTTCACTCTTTTAATGTTTTGCCTCTTCTGTTCAGATCTTCATATGTTCTCTCTAACCATTAGAGTATTAAAACATTCCCTGGTCATAAACAACTTTGCAAGGAGAGATACGCACTTGTAAGGCAGAATTTAGAGATGAAAATGAGCCAGAAATGCTCTTGGAAATCTCTGAATCTCTCTCTGAAATGAGACTCTTCAGCTAACACAAGAATAGGTATTATTTATTAACATATGTCCTTCTACAAGCCTCTTTTCTGGAACAGTCAGAAAAATATGCCAAGGAAGCCCCAAATGATGGATGCCCTGCAGGGACTAAGGGAACAGTTTTCAGTATTGTGTTCTCAAACCATTTTTCAATACTAAACTGAACTGAACTTCCCTATCAAAGTGTTGACCCTCCCCTGTGGAAGGATGTGCATTTTTATCAAGTAGTGCTAGGTAAGAACATGGCCACTGAAGAGATCATTCATACCATTTTACCACAGATGAGTATGAATTTCTGTTTCCACAAGTGAAAAGCTAGAGCTGCATAACACTTTTGTGTATGCTTAATATAAATAATTGGAACTCATTGTCTCTCACATGTTAATACACAGGGTAGAAAGGAAAAAAAGTGAAAAGATAAAACGTTGGTTTTCCTCAGTATAAGTAACCAGAAAGCACAATATCAGGATGCAGTGCGGAGTCTAGCCAGCAAAAGAGAAAGCTGCTGGTAGCAGCTCAGATGTCATATATGTCACTGACACAGGCACCAAGGAGAGCCTAGAAGAAAGCTAAGATATAATTTGTTTTTTTCCCTTCCAGGGAGAAATTAAAAAAAAAAAAAACAAAAAACCAAAAAACCCAACAAACAAAACCCCCAGCATTTATTCACATGGAAAGACTGCTGGAGCAGCCTTCCTGCCCATTCTTGCTGAATCAAGCCTGGTACCAAGAGTTGGATTTGACCCTCAATTTTGAAAGCCCTCTATATGCAGAACTTCCACGCATATCAAAACATGGTTTGAAGAGATACACAAGGTTTGAAGAGCAAGACTTGAGACTGCCTTGTTTATAAAATAACCCACTTCAGAAAAGCCAAGTGGAATTCCTTGGTTATGTGGCTTTTTCACACACAGGATGTTGCTCAGATGCTGCTAAACAGTAATGTTGCAATCATCAATTAAAAGGAGTTGGTGCTGTCAACCTGAGTGTTATTTTGAGATGCTTGAGCAGCCGCTCTGCTCTAGTTGATTACAGAAGCTGACGTTCTTGCCACCATATTGACTCTCCAGTTCCAGCATTTCAGCCTTAAGTGAATATTGAGTCATTTCTCAGGAACTGCAAGAAACAGCTAAGCAGATGCGCTCAGCCAGCCTTGTCAGCTTTTCCCTTGTGCAAATCCAAATGTAGCAAAGTTTGATTAGCACTGTAGAGAAAAAAAGACCATCTGCTAACAAACCAAAGGCATGTCCCGTTGCAAAAAAGGAGCAAAGAGCTGTTAGATACCTGCACCACTGAAATATAAAGGGAGCAGGAAGTTATTGTTTCTCTCAAACAAACGTGTGCCAAAAATAATATGGTAAACAGTGAAACCAACATAGCAAAGGTGAAATCACACAACCAGAGCACTTTTTCTTACAGGTCTTTTTTTGCTGTATGTAAAAATACAGCAAGTACTGCTGTTGCATCCAGTTTTCAAATCAGATTAAGGAAATCCATTATTCACTGGATAAAATGATCATGATTATTTTTTGTAGTTAATCCTAAACAATTTAGATTAAATTCCTAAGCCTGTGTCTGCTTAAATTCCTGTGGAAAGACTTTTGGAACACACTTTATAGCCATATGCTTAAGTGGATGATGTAAGGTCACATTCAGTAGAATTCTTCAATGAAAGATAAAAAATCTTTTAACAACTCTTGATGCATTTGAAATGTTGGTTTGGGGTGGACAGGAAAAAGAAAAAGAGGTCCTCACATCAATTTTGTCTCTGTTTATCCAACAGCTATTGCTCCAAAAAGATTGTTAGCGAAACACAGAAGTTGGAGTGATATTTCATTCATGCTTGCAATATCTATTACTTCATGAAATAAATGACCCTGAGAAATGTCGGTTTATACGTTTTAAAACAAGTTTTAATTTAGCCCTGTTGTCACAATACAGAGCAATATCATAATTAATGATGTGAAACTGGTAGCTAAGATGTCATTACACACGGGAATGTCACAGTGAATCAAGTTAAACTAGCTACTAAAAAAATTCAGCACTGGAATATTAGTTTTTATACGCACGGTATATCAAATAAATCTTTGACAAGCCACAAAAAAGGGTATGGATTTAATATGATATGGGATGAGCAGATTTGGTACAAAGCTGGCCCAGAATCTCAAAATGCCAGCAAATCAAGGCCTGTGGCTAAGTCAGACTATTTATTTGCCAAGCTGACCTACTTCTATTACACTTATCATTCTTCTGAATACCATTTACAAGAGTCTTTCTGTCAGAGCAAAAGACAATGTTAATTCATCAGAGCTCTGATGTCATTTCTAAGAAGGCTGCATGCCTCCTGAAGATGTGTTTACAAGCATTTCTAGGAAATGTTCTGAGCTGCTCAAAACACCTTTATCCTGTTACCAGCTAGCTTTTTCTAAATCAAATTAGCATTTACACATAAAAATTAGGTGTAAAAACAAATTAGCATTTAGACCAGATTAAAAAAATACTTTCAGTTGTTATGTTTCATTACAGAAATACACTTGTTAGTAGCATAAGTTACTTCTTATCTAAATATGCATGAACAATACAAAGCTTTAAGAGACCATAACATAATAGAAATTGCATAATAGACTGGAAGTATGGTATCTGCTGGAACTGGTTAAAAGAGCCACATAGTCCATTCCCCTTCTGGCCCTGTCCTCGGGGTTCCTATGGATAGGTAGGTTTGGGCGTGCCTAACCGACAAAATTCCCAGCCCTAGGGGCAGAGTTGGAATTTACACTGGGAATCTGAGCTGTTGCTTTTATAAAAATAATTTGCAGCTTACCACTATTCCACCATATTCAGTATATCTTCACTCAAACAGTACACATTATTCATTCACTGAGTGAAACAGAACAAAGTCATTTAAAAACAAACAACTACAAAACCTCCAAGTTTTACTTATTGTATATGCATTAGCTTATGGCAGGAGACAATTACCTGTCTGCTACTAGCATGTTCTGATACATAGCCCTTTTCATTTCAACAAATGAGGACATACAAGAGCTATTGCTGCTCTTGTACATGTTGGTGGTTTTTTGTTCCATTTTGTAGATGGATTTTTTTTCCCTTTAATAATCCTCCTTTATTAATCATCTCTTGTTTAAATTTGATGTGTACTTTTGAATCTAATTTTTCCCCTTAACTAAGGACTGTACTCCTGTGGATAGTTTCACTAGCCACTCATGCTTAAGAGTTTTCTACCATCAGATTTTGCAGCTACTGGACAGCCTGATTGCAGCCTGGGGGCACACCCAGGCTCATTTTGAACTGGTTTGTTCAGACAATAACTTCAGGGAGGATTCAGCCCCACAGGCTTTCTCCTGCCTCTCCCCTCATATATCCAAACATTTCCATAGACTTATATTTAGAAGCCCACACTGCTACCACTGCAACAATCACCCCCTTTAACCAGAAAAAGCTATTGGCTGCAGAGCTATGCGTACAACAGTCACTTCTCCACTGTAGCATAGATTCACCTTTAGGTAGTATAAATATTTAAACAGGATGTTTGGGGAGCACCGTTATGGGGAGTAGTTTCCCTGCCTTTCTCTTCACAACTAGGCATTTCGCTTTCCTCTCATGTAACCCTGGCTATCTGCATCTTACGCCCAGCGTCTATCTCTAATGAGCTCTTTTGTACGTGCACTCAGCCAGGCACATCTGCAAGGAACATATCTACACCTCTTGCTGAGGACTGCTGGCTCAGTGAATACCTGAGAGAGAGTCCATCAGCTCCGTATCAGCCTTTCCTACCTTGATACACAGTTCGATTCCCAAGTTAGTAATGTGATTGTGGCTTTGTTTGGAATATCTGTATAAAAAGTCAATTAATGAAATGTATAACACTACTGAGTGCTGGTGTGGAAGTAACTGTACCAATAGATGCCCCCTTTTTTTGTTAAAGAAAGTATGTTTTCAGCATTAACTACATTTTGTTGTACACATTGGTCCCATTTTGTTATTGTTATAAGGGCTTCAACCTAAGGACTACTCATGCAGTCCTGTAGACTACTGAGAAGGGAGGAGAAAGAAGAATTTCCTCTGCTTTTTCTTCTAGACAGCTTCTAATGTTTTCATAAACTTTTACAGACATTACTGTTATACAGAGATAAGGTAAGAATAGCTGTGTGTATACTTAAGAAAAGCATTTCATGCTGTGCATGCTGTCTCAGGTCATCAGTTACCTAACTTGTACCCACTCATACTCCAGGGGTGTTTTCTCTTGTTCTTTCTTTCTATAAGAACCAGCAGTTAAAACCACCTTGGCTCGGATTTTAGGATACTAGCACCAAAGGAGGGATGTAAAGAAAGGCAAGAGGATGGGATACAGCAACACATCACCACTAGTATTGTGTGTAGGGAAAACGTGGTGGACTACTGTTGCTTTGCTCTTACCACTACGAATATAGGAAATGGACATTTGTAGAAAAAGGACATACCCAAATTGTAAGGCATACCCCCTGAGTTCACAGATAGGATGCCAGCCTTGGCTGATGTTCCCTTTCATACCCCACAGTCCTTATTCCTTAAGGATGTAAGGACAGGATGAAGCCATTACTTCATTCTTACTTCCCTCCTTTCTAATCTTTTTTTTGGGGGGGGGGGGGGGGCAAGAGGAATGTGCCTTGATTTGCACTACAGTAGTTTTCGTTACTTAAGACAGTGCTGGGCAAATATTGGCCAGGCAGGCTTTTAGGGTAGTTACTAATTCTGTACCTAAAATCTCTGACTACGGGGCAGGAAAATGCAATCTGAACTCTCCTTACTACGTGACTGAAGGCAAAAAACAAAGAACCTCACTGCTCACTGCAATAAAGACAACACAGAGAGTGTCACAAATTCAGCAAAGTTTTTAGGGCACGCCAGGGATAACAGATCATAAAAGTGTACTATGTATTATGCAGTATGCCTTTTCCTCAAGTACCTTACAATTGTCAGATCTAGCAAAGGGTAAACTGAGGGTCATTTGGTTCAAGTGACTAAATGAACATTGAGGCAGGTCACCTTGCCTATCTGAAGACATTTAAGGTAAAATACTGGCAGCACAATTTTGAAGGTGGGAGAGGGAAAGGAAGTGAACAAATTCCCTTTGAAATTCAATGTTATTGAATTCAAATACCCAAGGGAGCATGGTCAGTGTATAGAGGTCAGCTTTCTGCCAACCACTGCAAACTGGAAAAGGCTCAGAGATCAAATCATTCTCTTTGTATGCTGAGATGCAGAAATTATGAGGAAATATTTAATAGTTATAACATAGATAAGGATTAAAATAATATTGTATCAAAATCTCAACTATTTCAAAGTGCAGCTGGTGGCCAAAAAAGGCAAGTTTGAATAACACCCTACCAAAAAAAGAACCCAACCCCAAACCCAAACCAGCAAATCATGCCAGGAGATAAAGCAAGCACTTACTGGAGCGTGTGACAGGTATATTATTACTGTTCGTAAATAGTTCTGTAGCCCCAGCACCATAGTTGGCAGTTTACAGACAGACTGAATAACATGATCTGTGCTGTGTAGAGCCTCCAGTCTCAGCTGACAGTTATACAAACAGGGACAAGGAAGTGGAATAACAAGCAGGTGTGAGGATACACATTTTCATTAAGTACCATTTCAAGAAACAGAAGCCCAAATACCAGTTCACTGCTGCTGAAAGAAAAGTTCTTCTCTACCCCCTCCCCATAGTTTTTCCCTCCCATCTTTATACCCAAACACACCTCCTGCATCAAATTCTCCTCTCCCTCCCAGAATCACAGGATGGTTGGAAGGGACCTCTGGAAGTCATCTGGTCCAACCCCTAAACTTCCCTCCCCTCCTTCCTCCGAGCCAATTTGACTTACTAGAAAGTCTAAAAACTACTAAAAAAAACCCCTGAACTGTTTGTTACTGTCTTAATGAGTTCGATCAGGTCCCAAAAGGGAGCACTGAGGTCAGATCTTGTGTAAGGGTGTGACCCCACAACTGGGAGAGAAAAACAGGAGCAAGACTCCTCCCTCTGAAGGCACCAAGTTGTTACTTGAGTTCAGCTGCACACACAATCATCCCATCCTCTCTGCTCCATGCCTTCTGGAATATTGCCACATTATTTTAAATTTTAGGTTCTTTTTTTGTTGCCAGTAAACTAGCTGAGTAGGTTCACGGAGGTAGTGCATTAGGTCTCTCCCTGAAAGTATGATTTCAGGAGCATTTTTATTCTGCTTTGCTTTAGGAACTCTTCTCTGGCAAGGGAAATATCTCAGCCCTATTTACTGAGGCTGCCAAGAGGACTGCAAATGAGAGATTAAAGATCCAAGAGATTTGTCCCCCTAAATCTCATAAGTATTTTCAAAAACCCTGTTGTAGGATTCCCGAGGTTGTTTTGCTCTAGTACACATTTTTACATCTAACCTCACTGCTCTTTGAGTGACCTCAGCAGAGGCACTTCAAGGTATTTTCCCTGTGGTGTGCTTCTGATGTAGCCAAGCCATGAGGGATTTCACTGCGAGCCAAGCCAAAGCAGGTGCTACAACATCTGATAACACATGATTCCACTGTCTTCTGTGAGGGTTTCTTTTCTTTTGATTCACTTGCTTTAAAGATGTGTGGGCGTTTGGTGGGTGGTTGTTGTTTTAATCAGTTCCCACTACCATCTTCCTTTTTCCATAACCAAACATAATTTAAAGGAAGTGGAATTTTAGGCAAGTAAATTTAATTCTGCCTTGACCCTGATTCAACATTTATTTTCCTCTTCTTTTAAGAGCATAACACTGGGCTCTCAATTCCATTTTCAAGCCAATCTCAGACAAGTACTAGTTCTTACCCTTTCCCAGACAGGTGGCCGGCCGAGAGATTTTGCAGCATTAGTGCTCAATTCATTTAGACTTCCTTCAAGACTGAGTGATTTCTGGGAGGGAACTCAACCTCTGTGACCTCCCACTGCACTGTACTTTGCTGCTAATCACTCCACCATCAGTCCCTGAAAAGCAATTTTACATAATCTTCACTGGGCAAAAGGAATTACAAATATTCTGCCTGTTACTCTACTTCTGCAATCAAGTTACAATGTCATTTCTATTCTAACCAAGTATTTGCATCTGCCTTTACCTACATATACATATGTATGTGTGTATATATATATATATATTTGTATGTGCATATGGACTGAAAAGACAACTTAGTTAATAGACTATGGTGCCAGCTTCAGAAGCTTATCCAAAGAATACTAAAATAGCCAAGGCATCCAATAATATATAATGGGAAGGTCAAATCTGAGTTGAGTATATTCACACTTTATTCAGCATGTCAGATACATTAATCTATAATAATCCTAAAAGCACAAGATAAGAATGACAGTAGTGACTTGGATGGATACTGCACTGACCTCTGACCCTTACTTTGGTAGGTCCCAATTATAAATTGTGCAGTGTAAGTTCTAGAGGCTCCAGCTGCAGCTGTTTAAAATGTATGGTTCCTTCTCTTGAAATTACCACCAGTCCCTTGCAGAAGTTGCAGAAGGGATCACATCATTGCCTCCAGCATCTAGAGCACCTTGCCACCTGATATGAAGTCAGCACAACCACCGCAAGCTCTAAATTGGAGCAGCTGAAAACTGGGTACATGTTACTACAGCTGCTCCTGCCAGAGAGAGGGTAGCTTTTAGCTGAGGGCAGTTTGTCTTAAACTACCACAGCTAGACTTCTCCAACTGCAGGAAAATTAACTGCAGTTTTTGGTGGCATATACTTTACAGTGGGTGACTGGTGATACTCGGGTCTGTTAAATGCATGTTTTCAATTAAGAATATCAGTGGATTCCACAAAAGATTTTAATGATAACAACATATACGAAAACTATGCTGTATTTGAGGATACTTTCCCTTTTGAAATCAAACATGGGCAACTCTTCTCTGCCAGAAGAGTTCAGGGGTTGAATAGGATCACTCCTTTCTCAAAAGCTTCACATATCCCTCTCCTGTGAGCGTTACCCTTTAGCAGAGCTGAGCAGAGACTTGCATGCAGCTGTCAGGGTTGAAGCTGGGGTTGCCTGAGAGAAGCTGGAGAGGAGCTGAAGGAGCAGTGGATGTCAGGTGTAGTCTGTGAAGGAAAAAGCCAGTGGCTGAGGAAGAAAGGAGAAAGTATCAATGGGAGTAAGTGTAAGTCAGCAAGGAAGAACAACAAGCTGTCAAAGGATGATTTTTTGATTGTGAATGCTGGAATTTCCACTAGCTTCACTCCGATAAGTCATGAATGGTAAGCAAGAATGGTTCCCTCTCAGACACTGGCACCTAGTTAAGTTCAGAAATCCAGACCAGTGCTACAGCAAAGAAAGCAAACTCACCCTCAGGCTAAGCATTGCATTCGTATTCCAGCCACCTCCTTTTACAAGGGAAAAAAAACAGTGTCTGTCTTGAGTTCAAGAGTCTGACAGTCACACTTAAATGCTTACAAGAAATGCACTGTGCAGTTAAAGCTGCAAAGGAAATATGGGGATTATCACATAGCTTTGGCGTGGTGAGGGCAGTGGTAGCGCAGGCAAATGTCTGCTCTGGCATTTCACAAACCTAATGGAGAAAGGCAAGGGTGAGAGAGCCTCTCACCTTTTTGGAAAAGCATAGCTAGAGAAGGGATTACTACTTAGGAGAAAGCAATAAAAAAACGTTTGTAATATATGCTGGTAATTGAAGAGCTGCTGCTTAATCCTGTTCATAGGTTTAATAGCTTCTAAGGGAATTTAAATAAGTTAGTGAGGTTTAACATTCCTCTGAGAGATGAGTCCATGTATAACCTTGTATTTTATAATTAAAAATCTCTTTGATCTGTAGGACCCAGAAAATTGATTATAGCAAATTACATTCTGAACAACCAACCACTTGATGCTATGAATAACACAGGAAAACTTCAAGACCAGATATAGCATGTCTGCATAGTCTACCAAGGATGTGGGGCAATGAAGGTCTTAGCTGCATAAATGAGAATCACATGCTATTGAAGGAACAACGCCATCATCTACTTCCCCTTACTTCCACAGAGTAGCAAAATATGTATAATTTTAGCAATAATGTGAATGGTATAATAATGATAAAAGAACCCTTAATCCCTGAACTGGGCTGAATGTCAAGCAAAAAAAATTGCGAGAAAATTGAGACAAAAAAAATCCACAAAAGGAGTTGGAGAAAAAAGGAGATAAAAATAGGTAAAATGAACTGGCCTTATTGTGGCTAAGAAGCATCAGCTGGGTCAAAGGAAGTGCAATGCCAATAAAATAATAGCTCAACCTAGGACAGATTGACATGAGTTATTTTTACTTCAGTAACAAATTGTATTAATTTATTTAGATTAAATATTGGATATGTTAACTCAGTAACTGAGCTAGACATAAACGAATACAGGTGTACACAAGTCAAAAGCATATTAATATTTAAACATAAAAACCTTGAATTTCCACCTTACTCCCCCTCATCACCCCTCTTCCAGAAATCAATCCCTTTTTCCCAGAAAATAATATTTCAAATTAGCAAGCAGGGAGTTTGCCATTAAGGTCATAAAGTCAAAGATGAACCAAGGGAAACAAAGTTGGGGAATACAGAAAAGAGAGTTTCAAAGGCAATAGCAATATGGAACTATTTTAAAGCAAGAACATCTCCATATTACAGCACATCAAAGAAAGCATTAATTTCTACTTCTCAGGCCATTCTGAACTCTACCAAGACAATAGTTGTCCTTTATACTCAAACTGTAATCACACAGAAAATACCATATTCTCAGCCTTTTCCCTGTTATTGAGCCATTGGAAACCAGACAGCTACACCATAATTTGTTCCATACAGGGAAATAATAAAGTGAAATTACTTCATTCAGCACTCTCTCCATCCCTGGGTAGCCTTCCTAGGAACCCTCATGGAGAGTGTATGCTACAAATCCAAGTTTTTCATAAAAACATGGATAGATAATCAAGACAAGGTGTGAAAGTATTATGTACAGGAGTCACATCTTTATCAACTTTAATTGAGTTTGTTTCTTAAACAGGTTCTATTTAAGGAGGTGTCATGCTTTAACCCCAGCCAGCAACTAAGCTTGTTCACTCCCCCCGCAGTGCGATGGGAAAAGACAATGGGAAGGGTAAAAGCAAGAAAACTCATGGGTTGAGATAAAAACAGTTTAAAAATTGAAATAAAACAAAATGAAATAATAGTAATGAAAAGCAAAATAACAGAGAGAGAAATAAAACCCAGGAAAGACAAGCGATGAAAATGAAAACAATTGCTTACCACAAACAAACCGATGCCCAGCCAGGCCCTGAGCAGCGGCTCCCCCACCAAGCTCCCCCCCTAGTTTTAATGCTGAGCATGACGCCATATGGTCTGGGATATCCCTTGGGTCAGTTGGGGTCAGCTGTCCCGGCTGCGTCCCCTCCCAGCTCCTTGTGCCCCCCCAGCCTCCTCGCTGGTGGGGTGGGCTGAGAAGAAGAATGGCCCTTGGCTCTGGGTAAGCACTGCTCAGCAACAGCAAACACATCCTTGTGTTATCATCAACTCTGTTCTCAGCACAAATCCAAAACACAGCCCCATATCAGCTACTAGGAAGAAAATTAACTCTACCCCAGCCAAAACCAGCACAGGATGTTTATAAGTAATTTTTCTCTACAAAGGTGAAACCCTGAAAGATAAGCTAGTTGATCTTAGACCTAGCTCCTAAATAGAAAGCTTGATGACACACCTTGATTGTAAGTGACATGAGACCATTAACTGTTGGAATATCGTTCAGATTTTGTCAGTAGTAGTTGAATGTTGACTGACTTTAAGTTGTAACAGAATTTTCAGTAAGTTACTTTTATGGAAATTTAACTGAATTTCCCCTAATTTTTTAGCATAAAGAGTATCGCAAGGTTTGGTGTTGGTTTTTTGTTTGTTTTTCATTTAGATAACATCACACACTTCTGTAACTACTTAAATAAGTTCTGGAAGGTTTCAAATTCATCATTTCCAACACATATTCCAAAATATGTACTTACATTTAGATAATACAAATCATCCTATTTAATCCCATTCATTGGACCAAAGGCACATTTTTATTTCAGTGCAAGTAGTAAAGGTAAAATAGGCAGGAAACATATGCCAATCTTAACAAACGAGACTAAGATGAGAATTCACCTCCATGTTTTCTTCAGTAGGATTTTATACTTGGATAGCTATGTTCAATTGGCTCTCTCAAAGGAAACATATCCTTTTGCAGTGGAGACATATAACTATTTTATTAAGCAGTTCAGTTTGAAAGAAAAGTTTCATAATCTCTACAGCAGCTTATACTTAATGAGTCAGAAATCTCTTTCTGTACATCTCATTTTAGTGTTGATTCCAAAAATAATACCAGATAAAAATCTTTCACAGCTCTCCAATATTCTTTCTCCCTCCCTCAGCCAAGCTTGTAATTTATATTTTTATTTCTAATGACTCAACTCTATACATTAAATACATTCCATAAAATAATACTTGTAAAAATAAAAATCACTTACTGAAGGCAGTATCACTTTTTAGTGACTGCATTTCTGTAAGAGTCAAAAGGCATCCTTTTGCATTCCTCCAAAATCACAAGAAGTGTGAAATAGGTGTTAAATAAAACTGGTAGTCACAAAACATCTACTACAACCAAAACCACCACAAACCATCCTCTACCTAGTATCCTATCCTGCAGCCATGTAATCAGCGCTAAGGCCAGCACTGCATTCTAGCAAGGATACTAATATGTACTACAGGTAATTTTGGTCAAGTCTGGTAAATCATATCCTGTATTCACCAATTACAGGAATATTCTGTATGTGTGACTAGAATTTTCCATCATGAGGCAGAGCAAGGTCAAACTTCTATTGCAGCCCTGCATTTTCTTTTCTGTTGCAGTCATTTGATTGCTGCATACACAGCACACAGTCAAATAAATAAGGAGAGCATTAAACGAAAGCCAGATAAGAGGTGATTGCTGAGAGCTGTGAACTAATGATAATGCTTTTTTTCTATTCTTCAGTGATGTACTCAGCAGCATACCTGCAATAACTAAAGTAGCAGATAATCCCCCTATCTTCTTGTAGAATCCCAATGATACCAATTATTGTCAAAGGGCTACATTTTTAGTCTTACAAATAGCATCCACTGATTTAAATTTTCCCTCTTAAGAATGCTGAAAACAGTGGCATCTCTTTTACACTTTTGTTGTCATTGCAAATCTATATCTGCCCATACTATATCAATGTGATAGCTTTTCTAATTGGATCTATTTGTGGGAGGAGAAAGGATCAATAACAGAGAGAGACACAGAGAGATACATTTTCAGAGGTGAGCTAGGAAGAATATTGAAGCTGAATTTTCATCAGTATGACAGGAGCTCTGCATCTAATTTCCATGAATATGGAAAACAGAAAACTTTAAAAAAAACCACATTTGTAAGGAAAACAGATGAACATTAAACTAAATCAGATGTTGTAATTATTATTTTTTTTTTAACCAGTCTCAAAACATCCATTCAGAACATTTAACTAAACCTCTGAAGATGCACAAATTGTTTGTGAAGAACAGAGAGACTGAGATACAACCCACGAAGGGCAGTGGACAGTGACCCAGGTGGTCAGAGGCTGAGCTCTTCATAGCTTACAGGCCTCCCCACACTCACTACCATGACAGTGAAAAGTGTAGTAACTTTGCCATAAATAGAGCTTCTATGCTGGCTTACTACATCAGATGTATGAAGACTAATAACCAACTATATGAAATGTCTTTAACTCCTCGTCTGTCTTATTTTAATGGAGTAGAATAATGTCAATGGCCTTTTCCTAACTTACAGATCCACAGGAGATACAGGTGTCTGGTAAGGAACCACAGAAATTGTTCAGCCCGTGACTCACTAACTGTACCACTCATGGATCTGAACCTCCACCAGTCCCTTAAAAAAAAATGCGGTATGTCATTGTTTCCCTAGCATTAGTACAGAAAGATACTGATACCAGAGGTTGGCAAAAAAACCCAAACCACTACCCCTTCCCCCCGCAAAAAATAAAATAGTATGGGGCAAGACAGTGAATTTGACAAAAGTACAGTCAACTTGAAATGGCTCATTATTTTACCCCAGATACATCACAAGGTTCAGGCTAGGCAAAAAAAAAAAAAAAATAAAGTACCTTTTAGCATTGTTTTGCCAAATGAAGTAGCAATTAATGGCTCAGAAACTATAGCTCTACAACAGGTTATAGACCAAGATCCTATTTACTGTTCAGCCTGAGGGATGAAGGATTCAAAGCTCCTACTTTTCACTGCCCAAAAGAGTGTCTTGACCATTAGCTAAGGGGAGATGAGCTCAATCTCTTGCTGTGAAAGCTAATCCATTTTGTAAAAGCTAGAAGTTCAGTGGCAGCAGGAATAGTGCCCAAGTATCCCAGCTTCCAAAGAAGTGTCTTACTGAGAGATTTTTAGCTCTCAGCACCTGTGAGATTGCATAACACAAATTTTCACTGTAAAACCCCATAGTTTTTGGCCTATCATCTTAAAACAACAGGATGTTAATTAAGTCATGTAAAGTTAAATAAAAATAAATTCATTTAAGTCAAAATGTCTCCCCTTTTCCCACCAAAATACATAAATTAAAAATTTCAAAGCTTCTTTATTGTCTACCATAGTGTCTACAAACAAGGTCATTTTCAAAGTTTCTTTATAGTATTTTTCAAACATATTTTCAGCACATTTCGGGGGGATGACTGAAAAAAGCAGCAGCACCTAGAAAGGTTAGTCACAAATTAACAAGTAGTTATTTTTGGTTCAGGTGTTTCCGCCACACAGGCTTTGTAAGGTCAGTGTGAACACCAAGCTTTTGTTCAGTTGATAATAGCATTTCCACGAGAATGTCATTCAGTTCTCCTGAGTGACTTCTCACAGATCCAGGGGGATATGTTAAAATTCTTGCCTCACTTCCTTTAGTTCTGCTTCACGCTAAATTGATCCCACACTGCGGTGTTCCTGCCAATAGCGCTTTTCCTTACATCAAACATCTCTAAACTTAAGAGATAAAGTCTCTGGTTGCTGCTGTGGTGCTCCCTGAATTTCTGTTTTGGATAAGAAACTTCTGAATCAGCAAGAGATTTTATATGTAACTACTGGAGTCAAGTTTCAGGGTAATATCTGTACTCCCTTTCACAGAATTATTTTTTGTTGCTTTGATTCTTGCAGCCTGTACCTTCTGTTAAAGATGTGGATTGCCTAAGATTTAAATTCTCAGAGAAACTCCAGATTATTTTTTAACTGCGAGCATTTCCATTGTGGGACTTTTTAAAAAAAAAAAGAATTGTCATACAGGTACAGCTGTCAGCTTCCTTTTGTTTCTGTATTCCCACCCCAGTGAAACTGTGCACATCATCTCATTTCAACACATGCATACACCTACATTTCATATCCAACATGGACCACCAAATCTCTCTAGTATGTTTACAAGAGTACATGTTTTGAGGATGACTATCTTTGCCTTAAAGCAAAGAAGTATAAATGCACACACCGTACCTATGACAAACATGGGGTAGTAAGCAAGAGCACTGTGTCCTTGACTGGGTACAGAGGCTGCCAAGAGACGAACAGTAAGAATAGAGGCTTAGCAGTTCTTTCAAAGTTGCTTTCCAGGTTACATCTACAGGTCTCAGGAAGTGGTCCAGAGGAGGTTAAGAAAACAATATAATCTGTATAGCCTTTTTTTAAGGCTTCCTGATAAGGATGATATATGCTTAATAAATAGTAGGTGTTAACTTCATTTCTTCTGGCACAAGCCTAATCGCTCTTGTATTGGAAGAGGATCAGATCAGGGAATACCTAAGCAAACTGGACATACATAAGTCCATGGGCACTGACAGGACACACCCATGTCTGTTGAGGGAGCTGGCAGATGTCATTGCAAGGCCATTCTTGATAATCTGAATTATCATGGTGACTGGGACCAGTGCCCAAAGACTGGAGGAAAGCTGGTGGTACTCTGTCGTGGTTTCAGCCCAGCTGGTAACAAAGCACCACGCAGCCACTCACTCACTGCCCTCCACCCCGGCCATGGTGGGATGAGGAGAAAATATAAAGGCAGGCTCGTGGGTCGAGACAAGGACAGGGAGGGATCACTCACCACTTATGGTCAGGAGCAAAAGACAGGCTTAACTTGGGGAAGAAACAAAATCAATTTAATTCACTCCCAATCAAAACAAAACAAGGATATTAGGAAGTAAAACCAAACCTTAGAACACCTTCCCCCCACCCCTCCCTCCTTCCCGCCTCAACCCCACTCCCGGTTTTCTCTCCCTCCTCCCCTCAGTGGCGCAGGGGGACGGGGAATGGGGGTTGGGGTCAGCTCCCCACACCTGGTCTCTGCCGCTCCTTCCTCCTCAGGGGGAGGAGGACTCCGCACTCGGCCCCTGCTCCACCGGGGGTCCCTCCCACGGGAGACAGTCCTCCACCACCTTCTCCAAGGCGAGTCCTTCCCGCGGGCTGCAGGTGGGCATCTGCTGCCCCGCTCCCCTCCATGGGCTGGGGGACACAGCCTGCCGCCTCACCACGGGCTGCAGGGGCAAACCCTCCTCCCCGCCTTCCTCCTCACTGACCTCGGTGTCTGCAGAGGGGTTCCTCTCACATCCCACTCCCCCCACTCGCTCCCGGTTCCCCTTCCGAAATCTGTTCTCCCAGAGGCACTACCGCCGTCGCTGACGGGCTCGGCCTGGGCCAGCGGCGGGTCCGACTTGGAGCCGGGGAAGCTTCCAGCAGCTTCTCACAGGAGCCGGCCCTGCGGCCCCTCGCCCGCTACCAAAAAAACCCCCAAACCACACAAACCCATAACACACTCCTATCTTTAAGAAGGGCAAGAAGGAGGATCCAGGAAACTACAGGCCAGTCAATTTCACCTATGTCCCTGGAAAGGTGATGGAGCAGCTAATCCTGGAAACCATTTCCAGACACAAGGAGGACAGGAAAGTCATCAGGAGTGGTCAGCATGACTTCACCAATGAGAAGTCATGCTTGCCCAATTTGATTAACTTCTGTGATGAAATGACTGGCCTGGTAGATGAGGAGAGAGCAGTGGATATTTTCTACTTGGACCTCAGAAAGGCCTTTGACACTGTCTCCCATAAGATCCTCATAGACAAGCTGTTGATGTATGGGCTGGATGAACAGTGAGGTGGATTGAAAAGTGGCTGAATGGTCAGGCTCAGAGGGTGGTAATCAGCGGCTTGAAGTCTTGTTGGAGGTCAGTAATTAACAGTGTACCCCAGGGGTCAACACCGGGTCCAGTCCTTTTGCACATCTTCATTAATGATCTGGATGATTGGGCAGAGTGTACCCTCAGCAAGTTTGCAGATGACACAAAACTGGGAGGCATGGCTGATGCACCAGAGGGTCGTGCTGCCATCCAGAGGGACCTCGACAGGCTGGAGAAATGGGCTGACAGCAACCTCATGAAGTTCAGCAAGGGGAAGTGCAAAGTCCTGCACCTGCAAGGATCAGTCCCAGGCACCACTATATGCTGGGGACCACCCAGCTGGAAAGCAGCTTTGCAGAAAAGGACCTGGTGGTCCTGGTGGACACCGAGTTGAACGTGAGCCGACAATGTGCCTTTGCAGCAAAGGCGGCTAATGGTATCCTGCGCTGCATTAAGAGCAGCATTGCCAGCAGGCTGAGGGAGTTGATCGTTCCTTCTACTCAGCACCATTGAGGCCACACCTGGAGTTCTCTGTCCAGTTCTGGGCTCCCAGCTACAAGAGAGACATAGACATACTGGAGAGAGTCCAGGGCCACAAAGATGATTAAGAGACTGGAGCACCTCACATATGAGGGAAGGCTGAGAGAACTGGGACTGTTTAGCCTAGAGAAAAGAAGGCTCAGGAGGGGTCTTGCTAGTCTTGTTAGCACCTGAAATGAGGGTCCAAAGAGGATGGAGCCAGGCTTTTTTTCAGTGGAGCCCAGTGACAGGAGAAGAGGCAATGGATACAGACTGAAACACAGGAGGTTCCCTCTGAACATTAGGAAACACTTTTTCACTGTGAGGGTGACTGAGCATCAGCACAGGTTGTCCAGTGTGGTTGTGGATTCTTCATCCTTGAAGATATTCAAAAGCCTTCTGGACATGGTCCTGGGGAACCAGCTCCAGGTGTCCTGCTTGAGCAAGGGGATTGGATCAGATGACCTCCAGGGGTCCCTTCCAGCCTCAGCCATTTTATGATTCTGTGTAAAATCTCCCGAGAAACAGGTCTGGAGGAATAGCCACTGGGGCTCTGTCTTCTCCCCCTTGGTCAGATGGAGCAGCAAGCTGGCATGAGCAAGAGGTCCCTTGAGCAATGGGAGGTGCAGGAGATCTTGTAGAACTGAGAGCAATGTCTGTTATATAGCAGTTATTTATAGAAGAACACATTTAGCAAAGGAAGATATCCCTTTCTTTTGATTCTGTTCAAGAGAATCAAAATAGCATTATAATGGGAAAGCTGATCCATTCTTAATCATTCCATCAAAATTAGTTTGCCGCAAACACTCCATAATTGAATTATTCTAATGAATAAAAATAACCGTGCAAATCCAGATACTTTCCCCTTATTAAAGAATTCTGATTATCTTCATTATCTTTAATATGAATTCTGGACAAAGAAAAGAAATAGAATATGCAAATTAATTACTTGCTTTCCCTTTGTGAAATTACCTTTTCATAATTTGTTTCAAAAATGCAATTATTACATATCTTGTCTTAAAATAATACTTTCAGTAAAATTCAAACCCTATAGAAACCATTCGAAACTCCCTCTTTAACTTCAGTTCTGTCAAATATCAGTCTAAAAATTAGCTCCTCCTTTTTTCTCTGAGAGCATTACTTTTTAGAAATTAGTTTAATTAGCAAGACAAATAGCTGTAACAGCATCACAGGAAATGCATCCTTGAGGGAAAAGGGCAAAAATCTGTGTAAAAAGAAGACACATTTAGGGTTTGACAGAGTATCTTTTTGCATACGGAAATGTACTAAAATTAAAAGAAATGCTTGCTTTTACTATTTTACTATTTTTTAGAGTAAAAAAGAAATCTTTGGGAGCAGACAGCAAGTTACCACACACATAACAATTGTGAGATCTCTGCTTGGAATATTTCACCTGTTTTTTCTCTTCCTATGGATGTCCACATCTTATGTGTAAAATAACAATGACACCTAGAGCATTGTTATGTATCTTACCAAGGAATCTGCATATTTTTTGTTCTGACCAAAGTTCACATATGTCTTTCTTCTTTTTCTGAAGGAGCTTATTATAGGATTAATGAGCTGGCAGAAGAAAAATAAAATCAAATGGTGACGTATTTAAGCTTCAATTTTTTCAGGTGACATTGCTGTAATATACATGATACCTTGCTTCTTCCCAACATCGTAGCACTAATCTACTAGTCAAAGATACGGTATTAGAGAATTTATCTAAACAGAACTGCCAAATTAATATTCAACAGATATTCTACCAAAAAGACCCTTTAAAACTTTGGAAATCTCTAGCAAAGTCCTAGCAAAGTCAATGGAAAGACACAGATGTTTCTGAAGATTGCCATGGGATGGTCCAGTCCACTTCAGTTACATGTTTGCACTTCTCATTGATCGTATAGAGTTGATCAGCTGAGATGCTCCTCACTAGTTGAAATCAGGATAGTAAGATCTCTCTCACACCCTACTACTGACTGCAAACAGGCAGTGGTAAACTCCCTCCCAATATCCATCGGCTTGTAAAAACAAGAAGGAAGCCTGACATGATGCAGAGCATCAACTGACATGAAAGTGATTTCCACCCTGTTTCTATCATCACCTCACAAATCAACAATTTACCATTTATTCTTGTTCTGCTCCCACCTCTTCAAGGCTTTTGTCAAAGTAGATGGTATTTTTCTTCTACTGCAAATATACAGACATCGTGTTCTCCAAAGCTTCAAATTTAACCTATGCCAAATCAGCTTAGCGTAAGACTTTGGTTTCCAGTGTCTTAGTCCTACCGGGCAACTGGCTAAAGCAGTGGTATTTAAGGATCCCACTGAAAATGCTATTGAATCCATTAATGCCACAGGAACAAAAAACCCCACTGAAGTTATCTTCCTATTAATGAATAAGATACAACTTAGCCCCCTGCTTTTCATAACATAAGATACAGGCAGTCAGCATAAGTGAATAGCTGGTATCGTGACATACCTTTTCATATTTCCCTTCTTTGATCTTACAGAGCTATAAAGAGAAAGGGGAAGGGATCTCTCTCCTCCCACCATTCCCATCCCAAGAAGACAAGTATACAACTTGAAAAAGAAGATACTAAGTTATGAGATGTAAAGGGGGTCCATATTTGTTTAAACCAGCCTACTCAATCCCCCAGCACTGCTGGGGAGCTGCAGCCACTGTCTGAAAACTGATCTCTAGACCTTTATTCAAGGAATACCAGTATCTAGAAAAGTCTGAGAAAAAGCCCCAGGATGACAAAGTTCTCTGATATCTTGCTCCTTTTCCTGTGACTCCAGAAGACTCCTGATGGAAATCATGATGGCTAACACTGGTATAAAAGTGTCACATTTTTTTTCCTGGTTTTCGTATATATTTATTCTGAATCTGAGAATTTCTTCCTCTTGTGGCAGCTTTCCACAGAACTAGGTCCTTTCAAGTTCAGCAATGAGCAGAAGGAGAATCAAGAAGAATGAGGGCCCATTCTGCTTTATTTAATTGCTTATTTCGTTTCTTTGGGGCGTAGGGAAAGTGAGGAGATAAGCAGTTTACTTTAATCAAGTGAATCACCTTCATAATCTGAAATTATCAGATTACTTCCCTTACGATTAAGCCAAAACTATTTTCAGTATCACTACTAATAGGTTTTAAACTGTTCTTGAAAATGTTTCTAAACTAAATGTAGGACTAATGTTTGAACTCCAGACTTTATCCCAGCAAAATTTGTAAGCCACTGCTGTCTCAGCCAAATTAGATCTATGACTGGCTTTTTCTTCAGCTGCATCCAGTGGTCATGAGATTCTCCTTTAAAACAGTGCTATGTATGACATTTATATTAAATCTTTGTTTTCTTTGCTGCTCTGCTCCAATGTAAAATCAAACTGTGAGAACAGAGAATGAACTGGATCACAAACAGAGGCTCAGATTTGGGCTGACCATGTCACCATGGAAGCAAACAGTACCTCTCTTAATTAGACAAGGACTTGTCTTGGTTAGAGAACACCCCAGAAGGAAACATAGTACCTAAAAAAGCTAATTGAAGAGGCCTTTACAGCCTCTAAGTGAAACATGTGCTTTTCACTGCTAGAAGTGGTCACCACTACAGTTAGTGGTTAGTAATCCAAACAGAAGTGGAGTAAACCATGTTAAACCTATGGATTGCTTACAGAATTGGCTGCCTCATCTGTGCTCCCACAAGCTCGTTTGCTGAAGGACTGATGATTTCCCTCCTGCACTGCCCACAAACATCTTGAAGAGCTCAGGTATCTGACAAGGATGCAGGATCATGTGTGTCTGACAGCCCAAACAGTGTGATGATGGGAACCAGCTGCTGATGAGCTGTATCCCCAGGTTTTCTCCTCTTCTGATGTTCTGCCACCAACTTGGCAAAAAAACAGGTCTGGTACATTTTGCTGTCATCGCCCCTTAAGCAAGGTTGTGTAAAGTGTGCCACACAGACCAAGATAGCAGAGAAGAGATGTAATTAGGTAATGTCTTGACAAACCAAAGAATATATTTATGAAATGTACACACATGGAGAACCCATCACAAGAAAAGCAGATCCAAGAGTTTCAGCAGAAAAAAGGACAGGCCTGGGCTAAGAGGGATGATTACTGCAAGAAAAGTTAAATTTTACGATCATATGGAAAAAAAGACATCCAAATTGGCAATCTTAGTTTCAAGAGAGAGGTGAACCAACAGATTTATATGCACAAATGGAATTTTAAATCATCCTAGTTTGGTCAAGTCACATATATTTATGTCTTTTTAATCTGAACTGATAAAGAAATCCCTCTTCTTCTTAACACTGATCAGGTTAACAAATATTCTTCTACTATTTCTTTTTCATTAATAGATTTCAAATTGAGCATTTATCTTATTTTCTACTTTGTCAGAATCACATCCCAGCTATTTTTTTTTACACAGCTTTACGACGGCTGCTGAGAAAGTTTCTGCCTGCAATTCAGAATCTCAAGAGGTGCTACACTTTGAGACAAAGAATCATTATAATTAGTGACTATATGTTGTTAGAAACAAATGTGATAGATACCAAATTATAATGTTGAAGCAACCCACATTCACTGATCAGCGCAAGTTCAATTGCAATAACCACTGATCCATGTTGTAGCTGACTTGTAATACAAGTCAGAGTATTTAAAATATAAAATGCCAGGTTTTGCCCAAGTTGCTAATGCCTCAGAGGTAAAAATGCTTAGCTGTGTGCATCTAGAGAAATAAAAGTTGCTGAGTTTAAAATATCTTCATTTGAGCTCTACAACATCAGCAAGTCTAAAACAAGCTGGGCCCCTCTTATGTTTCTTATATAGCTTTCAACTACCATTAGTATTAGGCCAAGATTTTTCAAATTGCTTAAAGAAATGGAAGTAATATCAAAAGACAAGACTTTCAGCCAAAAGTTTCAAATGCATGCATTTTATTGCCTATTATACCCCTAAATAAATGGCATCATTCTAATTTTTGTTTGTTTTTACTTAAAGTTTGGGTTCTTTACCCTTAAAAAGGTACTTAAAGCTGAAATCATCAAGATATTCATTTCCTGTAGCAGTGAGGCCTCAGATGATAATGCTTTATAAATCACTTTGATATCAACAAAATGTTTTTTTCCCGTAACTAATTTCCCTCAGGTTTAATATTTCCATTTCTAGCTCACCAACCTTAGCCGCCTTACTACTCTTATGCCAAGCTCCTAGTATGCTCACCAGATAGCAGTATTAGTAGGAATGTTTTCACATCCCTTAAGCCCTTAAATCCTCTTGTCTATTAATGAACCAATCTATTGTGGTTGCATACAAAATTAGTCCACAAAGGAGTTTTCAGTGCAATGCCAAAAGGAAAAGATTTCTGTAAGAGGACAGCTGGGGGCCTGTCCACTAGTAAATTTTATTCCTCTTGCCACATTCATGTTTCTTAAAAACTCTTTGTCTCTCCCGCTACCCAAAACAGATCATTTAGACTATTACCCAATGTCCTGCATGGTCCTTGATGATACAAACTGAAAACCATACCTAATCTCAACATCTTAACATCCTTTTCCTATAGACCTTATATTTCTAAATATAATATTTTATGTTTTCTCAGGATTTGAATTTCCCATCTTCATACCACATTTCACCAGTATCCAAAAAATATGATAACAGCAGCAGGCTTACCTGGCTCGCAGCTGCTGTCATTCAGCCAATAAAAAGAACTACCAATACTGTTAATACAAAAAATGAAAAATAAAAAATTCAAAGAGAACCCTTTGAATCCCAATCCTGTGGTCTGTTCCAGCCCCTGCCAGGAAAATACACTCTCATGGTTATTGATCATGTGAGTAGCAAAGAAATTAAGTTTTATATATTTGTTCTTATACCTGGCTTCAGTATGTGTGATTTTGTATTTGGTTTTCCATCTGATTTGTAAGACAAGAAAACAAGATCATTTTTTTTTCTTCTAGATAAGGAACATAAGTCTTGGATCAATTAGATGTATTAACACAATATAATAAAGGATGTAATGCTTGAGCCAGGTAACAGTTACCACCTCCCTAAATCATGTGGAGAAATTCCAGTACTTGCGGAGAAAACTGAAGTGTTCATGAATAAAAGGGACACGCAGTGCAAGGTCTCATGCCTTCTGCAGTAGAAAGTTCTCAGGAAGAGAATCCACACAGCAGCTCCATGAAGCTCTGTTAATGAAGGTGACCTGCAGTCTTTGAAAGCTTTGCTGCTGTTAAGTCTCCTGACTATTCCTTTGCTCTGCCAAATTGTTTATGCAATAAATACTTATGATTATCTGATAGCTCTAAGGGTTTCTTACAGCATACAAAAGCCATATTTGACTACCTTTCTGTATAAAACCATTACTATTTCTGATTCTCTATTCAAAAAAGAGATGTATTTTTTATTTGACATTACTGCTTACAGTAAGCTACCAAGCAAGTGAAATTCTAGTAACAAAAAGATTGGAAATGTCTAGTAATCTCCATCAGCTTTAATCTCAGCATGATCTATCATCTTACCTACTTGTGATTATAATCTTTTCTGGTTTGCCACCTGCTTGATTTCAGTGATTCTTAAATTACTTGGGCTAAAAAAATTGCTTCTATCAGGTAGCTAATTCTACTTGCAATCTTTTTTACCCCCTTTAACCTTGAGATTCCAAAGACTTCAAGAGAATACAAAACTCACAGAAACTGCGTTGTGAAGGAAAAATCCCAAACTGGCCAAGAGAGAGATGTGGGGTTTGGTTCTCCAATGAAGGGGTGGTGAAGTCTGCAGAAAACAAACAGCCCAGTTAAACACGTTTCAAAATAAAAATTTTTTCCAGGTTGGTTTGTACTAGAAATACTGCTTTACAGATCATCTATCATATTTTCATTTTTCTGATGAAAACCTTAAAAATACTGATAATTTTTCATACACATTGAACGGTTCCCAACAAGAAAAAGCCCTAAAATTCTTTGAAGCATCACAAAAGTCTTCGGTTGCCTGAAGGAACGCTGTTGCATTCTGTCCGGCATATGATCCCAAAATGGAAAAGTAAGAGTAAGGTACCAACACTGACTAAAACCTAAACATTACTCATATCAACTGGCTTTCACTTGGGCTAAGCAGCAAATAAGAGTCTCTGAACACCAGTTGGAAACTAATTTATAGCTATCAGCACTTTGCTCTTGGTAAACAAATGTTTGGTATTTGTTGATACGAAACTATTAAAATATTACACCATGCCCATACTTTAAATTCCCAACTCCCAAAGAGCATGCCATTATGCTCAGACATAAGAAATCATTAACACACTAACAAGGCAGCAAGAATACTACAGGGAAAATAAAATTTGACTTAGTTATCGGCTTCATAAAGTACATCAAGGAGTACTGATGGAATGGCTGTTCCTGTCACTGCATTTGCACAGCCCCATTTGTTACTCTTTTCATAGCCTTTCCTACTATATTTCTTATTTAGTTGTTAGCTTAAACCAGAGATCAACAAGCAAGGTACACCATGAATTCACAAGTTTATCTATCTGGTGACACAAGAACGATGCTGTACTGGGTCTGCCTGGGATGGAGTTAACTTTCTTCATAGCAGCCTGTATAGTGCCGTGCTTTGTATTTGCGGCAACAGCAGTGTTGGTGCCACACCGAGGTTTTGGCTACTGCTGAACACTGCTCGCACACCATCGGGGCTGCCCCTCCAGCTCTGCACCACCAAAAGCCAGTAGGCTGGGAGTGTATCTGTATTGCCCGCTCTTGTCGGTGTTGTGGTGAGGTTGCTTTGATATTGGCGTGGGGAACTTTTGCTGATGCATGCAAAGTTTGTGAAAAGCGGGTGATCAATTTATATTTTAGTGAAGATTCATAAATATGTGTTTCGAAGATGTGTGGGGTGGAATGTACCAGGTGCAGGTGCCCAGGCGGAGGCAGCGGGTTCTGCAGGGCGGCCTCTGTGAGGAGAGGCCGGGGCTGCCCCGTGCTGGACACTCCAGCTAGTTCCAGCCGACCCACCGCAGGGCACCGCTCAGCCCCTCAGACAAGATGGTGGCCTCTGAGAAAGTGTATGTCAGATAGATAGGGTAAAAAATGCCATGCAGCAGTGAGAGGAGTGAGGAAAAAATGTGAGAGAAGGAGCCCTGCAGACCCCAAGGTGAGAGGAGACGGAGGGGAAGGAGGTGCTCCACGCGCCGGAGCAGAGGCTGCCCTGCAGCCCGTGGTGAGAGCCCACAGATTTATCCTGAAGGACTGCAGCCTGTGGGAAGGACCCACACTTGAGCAGTTTGTGAAGGACTGTATCCCCTGGGAGGGACCCCATCCTGGAGCAGGGGAAAAGTGTGAGGAGAGGCAGAGAAGAGCTGTTATGGACTGACCACGACCCCCATTCCCCGTCCTCCTGCGCCACTTGGGGAGGGTGGCAATGAAGGAGTGAAGTTGAGCCTGGGGAAGAGGGCAGGGGGCTGGAGGTGTTGTTTGAATTTGTATTTGGTACAACTCAGTTTTAATTGACAATAAATTAATTTTCCTCAAGTGGAGCCTGTTTTGCCCGTGACAGTAACTGGTAAGTGATCTTCCTGTCTTTATCTCAACCCGTGAGCTTTTCCATCTTATTTTCTCCCTCTGTGCTCTTGAGGACGGGGAGTGACAGAGAGACTGGATGGGCATCTGACAACCAGCCAAGGTCAACCCACCACAGCCAGTTTAGGATATGGACTTTTCAATCCCAAATTTGCACTGTGGCCTTAGTTCATGTACCTTGTGTGCACATTATGTCCCCAACTACAGCTATGATAAATCTAACAGCAAGAAATCACTGCCATTCTACATTTATTTCTCACTCACAGCTTGAATAATCATTTCACTCTGTTAAGAACACACTTTCAAAGGTCTAAATGTCACCAATAAAGCTTCTTCCTTGCAAATACTCATATCGAATTTCAGTGTCTTTCACTTCATCCATCAGTAGAAAGCAATATTTTGTCAGTAATCCAAGCAGTTCTAATTGACAAAATCTGTGCTCTTAATGTCTGTCATTCAGGCATCATAATTGTAAAATCAATTTTCACCAACCATCAATACAATTTAATGAATATTATGGCAGAAAGACAGCATAAGACACAGAAGGAAGTTAAGCAGTAAAGGTAATGAAAAAGTTGAGATTCACAGCTAACAACAGACAGACAAGTAAAAGTTTAGTACTATATCAGTTATGGGAATATTTGTGTGTACGAAGCATATTTTGCAACCCTGTTTTGTACTTAATCAAAT
Source organism: Aquila chrysaetos chrysaetos (assembly GCF_900496995.4). NCBI lineage: Eukaryota > Metazoa > Chordata > Aves > Accipitriformes > Accipitridae > Aquila > Aquila chrysaetos. The sequence continues at coordinate 63,864,248 of NC_044007.1, forward strand.
ATCTCTAACAAAAGAGAACTGTAAGAACAAAAATTTTACTTAAGTTAGTATTACCATTCTATTTCTAGCCTGTTCATGTTATATTATAATAGTATATGATATAATACATGTAATTTATAGTATAAATTATAATTTATAATACAAATGAAGTAAGGAAATATCATAACATACACAATGCAAGAAATATGACTAAAAGGGATCATTACCTTATTCTACAAAATTTGTTTAGTATTTGAACTAAAGTTCAAGAGAATTGTGGAATGATAAGAAGGCTCTGGTAAAGTACCAAGCATATCCAAAATTTTGCAGTGTGTTTTGAGCTGCGTTATGTGCAGAAAAAGTGACTGAAAAATGTCACTGAAATGTGCTTCTCCCAGATCGAACCATTATCTATATATAACTCCTATTCAAATATATTTGTACTGAGGTAAAATTAAGATAAGATTAAATTGTTTTAAAATGTAACCTCACCCTTAGATTGAAAAGGATCTCAAAACAGAGGTGAGGAATATGCATTGCATATTAACTGACTGTTTAAAAAAGGTGAAAAAATTCCTTTATGATATTATGGTAGCAAATTTCTTTCAGTGAGCTAATAAATCTTGAAAATATGTGTTTCTGTACTCTAAACTAGTGCCTTAGTGAATGAATAAACTGGAGGTTAGAACGGGGTTCTGCATATCTATAGTCTTGCCCTGGGGCTAATCTTAAACCTTATAACTGCTTAAAATACTGTGTGTGGTTTTAATAGAAAATAGCTGCTTTTACTCTCTTTAATAGCTGACAGCTCAAAAAGGTTCTGGCTTATCTCCTGAAATATCTAAACAGTGACAGTATATGAAAGCTCCTTTTATATATCTCCTAGGTGACACTTAATACAAATTCCATTCAGGTAACATCGTTGTTGCCTATCAAACAGAAAAAAAAAAAAAAAAAAAAAGTATCCACATGCCTATACCCAGTTAAGTTAAACTAAAGCCTCCACAAAAATCAGTAAGCAGCTTCTTTATATCCCTTTCAAATTATGGTGAAAGCAAAAAAAAAAAAACAAACAACCCCAAAACAACAACCAAAAAAAACCCCAAACCCCAAAACCCTAATAATAATAAACTAAATAAAGTTTAAATAAACTAGATATTACATATTTAGATGAACATTTTGGCTTGTATTTCAATAGCTTACACTAATTCGGATCAGCGACATATACATTGTCCTTAATCACAGTCTAATTATAAAACATTGCTGCATTCCTAACTTCTAATTACTGCCTGGAAAATCACCAACTGGACAGTATCTTCTTTACTGCAGACAGATCTAGCAGTTTATGACCATGCATTGCTAAGGCTCTTCATTTTTAAGACCTCTGCCTGTTTTAAATAGGAAGAGTTCTTCTGCATGCCTCAATTTACAGTATATTATTCTGAAGATATCAAAATATGGGAAACATGTACTTTTTTATGTCTTTCAGTCTCACCTTAGAAATTATAGTGACAAACTTTCAAAAATAATAATGCAGTATTTCATCCTAGTTATTGTTGGCTTACACATTTTATTATACGTGCATCTATTTTGTATCTTTATATCTAGTAGGTCTTTAAAAGACAGCTATTGTCTGCCTTCACAATTCAAGATTTGTCATTAAAATACAGTGCATATTAGTAGCCTGTATAGAGCAAAAAGACTAATCCAGAAAACAGTTCTCTTTTGCTATTCAGTTTGACACTTGACACTGTATTTTGATCTCGAAAATTAAAAGAGTTACAGTAGCCCCATCACATTTTTTTCCTCCTTACTCCTTCTTTAAAAACAAAGCCAAAATACAATCCTTTACCAAGAGGGACATCAGGACTACCTCTACATGAACTCTGCCATATGCTGTATTTATCAATTTTTTACCGGCTTAAAAATTGAGGGAACACCAAAAAATGGAAGCTTTCATCACTGATTGAGGAAACCTGTCTTGTAGTCTCTCTCTTTACAAGACTTTATTGTTCTATCTATATTATTTCCCAGTGAGAAATTATTCCACAAGGATGTTGGTATAAATGCCAGTAATTTCATTTTCAAAATAAACACATTTCCAAGTGCAACAGAAATCTATTCATTATTATTAACTGCAAATTTGTATTTAGGTATCTTTAGAAATTTTCCCTAAAAATTGTTTCCAGCACATATCCACCCTTACCCTTCCTCCAAACCCTCAAAACATTACAAGAGATAAGAAAAACTGGATCCATTTCAAAGTGAAAACAACATTGGTTTTAGTCCTAGCTGCTTTCATATCAATCCTAGATGCTCAAATCTTTATGAGAAAATAATAGAAACTTAACGAAGGAGGACTGTATCAAAGCTATAGATTTTAAGATTTTCCTCCAAATTTTACAAAACCTTAAAATCTATTTGTAGATCCCCCCTTAAGAAATGCATAATTCTTACATTTATATTAACCCGAAACAATCAAAACATCCTTAACCAAGCAGACAAAACTTTTGTTTCAATACACAGTTACTCTTTTTCCCCCTGTGATTGCTCCCCTCTGAACCCTGGACTACAGCTGGGACCAGTTCCTCTCACAGGCAGAAAGACCAGAAACCATTTTGAATCGCTAGAGCTAAGCTTTAGGGTATGTTCAGGAGAATGTTTGCACTGAGGCACACATCTGCTTCACACACACTCTCCTCCAGGTGAAGTGGGACCCAGCTCTGCTTTAGAATCCATGTTGTAGTAGCAGAGTACCACGTTGCTAAAGCTATAAAAGAGATGGAGAATACTAGCCTGATCATACCTGTCTTTAACGCGGCTTCTTAGTTTCTGAATCAAAACATCCAGTTCCTTTGGAGCATCAACTGGTTTGACCGTCTCTGCCCAAACACCTGGATGTAATGTGAAAAAAAAAAAAAAAAAAAAGCACAAATCTTTAAAACACATGCTTGAATTTCTAGTTTAAAATAAACACTTTTTAATATCAGATTGCAAACTTTTACACTTCTAAGTCCCCACCTCTAAAAATAGCTATCAGAACCAATGTTTATTTTTTTTCTTTTTGACTGATAATCAAGTAAGAAATTTCATATTAAGCCTGTGCATTAGAAATTCTGTTGCTATTTTACCAAGCGCCTTTTACCTAGGGATGACAGCTGAGATGAGCCCTCAAAGGCCTAGAGGGAAAAAGCACCAGAATGTAAATGAAAACTCCAGCCAGCTTGCTTGAAATCTGAGTATCCCAACCGCCTGAGTAGCTAAAACGTACTGGAATTAAAGCTTCCACAAAATTCTCAACCAGAATAATGTATAAGAACCAAAACATGTTTACTTTTCATGACATTAAATTACAACATTCTGTTAAAAGTATGTTTTTTCAGTCAGTGAAATTCTGTTGAAGGTTTATTGACAGCCGCACTGAATCAGGACAATAAAAAATGCTATAGCCGTATGAGGTCTTAAACTAGATCTAATGGGTTATTTTAAATGCACACTGGAACTGGAAAACAAGGTTTTCAACTATTTTTGGCATGCATTTGAGGTAACCTTTTCATTCCACTTCCTGAATATTATTGTCCTCCTCATGGTAACGCAAAATGCTCTATCTTATTATTACCACTACTGGACATAGAAATATTTTATCTTTAATGCCAGAATCTGACAAAATACTTACATAATAAATATAGACTGCCTCTGTCCCTATTAGATTGTAAAATGGCCATTTCTGTCAGGTTGTCTGAAAATATTTGTGTCAAGTGCATTGTGGCAAACTAGAAAATATATTTTCCCCTTTCCCTGCCGTAGTAGAAAGGTGAGAGTTATATTGCTACTTCTTGCCCTGGAACAGGCCTCTCTTCCTGTCAATCTAGCATAAGCTTCAGCAAAAAAGAAAATGTAACTACACATTCAAAAGAAGAAAAAGCCAAGGACAGATTTGTTTTGTATCACTTAATGCATGACATGAATAATTGAGTGAGTCTTTTTTCTCTCCAGTTTCTATGCATAAATCCCATCATTCAGAGTGAAAACACTACCCCCACTCAAACTGTTTACAGATGTTATTAGAAACCATAAAGTCAAAGTCACATGCCTGAAAATCAATTTTGAAAATAGTGAACTTCTGAAGAGCATGTATTAATTACACAACTTGCCTTGGCAGGACTAGCAGTTTTATCCTTCTCTATTAAGAACAATTAACTTTTTTTCTTTGGTCTAAAACTTGCTTTAATTTTTTCATTAATTAGTAATGATATATAACACTGATGCACCAGAACTGTGTCATGAAACGTTACTGAAGAAAAATTAAGGAACTGCAACATCGTATTTTAGCTGGGTGAAGAGGTATACTATAAAAAACAATTCTGAAATACATTCACGTGCTTCAGAAATGAACAATTAACAACCTGTGAATGAATGATTTAGAAATTTTATTATAGATACATTCAATAAAGTGCATTTACACCTCGCTAATCAGAAAACTACTGCTTAAAGCAGTCCCAAGATGCTGATTACCATCAACACGTGAATACTAAACAGCTAGGCAGTTTTGCTCATAGCTGGAGTTTTGTACATCAGGCAAGAAAAGCTTTTTGATAAAGCAGCTCTGTCTGATTCAGAATGGCCCCCAATGCTATCCAAAATGACAGCTCAACCTTCATTACATTAGGAAAATACAACAACTCACACGTAGAATATTGCAGTCTGACATCTTAATGCTACCGATTCCTGCAAAACGCTACAACTGTAGCTCGAGGCAGCGAATTCCCCTATTGTTGGCACCAAATCATTTGCTAGACTGGCACAGGGCTGGCCAGCTGGCGACACAGGAGCTGGACCAAAGCCCACAGGATGCTCCTGGCTGCCAGTTCCCTAGAGGACATTGCCTGAGAAGCCAAACTGGGAGAAAGGGGCTGCCGCCCCAGCCCGGACCCCCAGCCACTGGCACGGCAGGGATTTGGCAGCAGCGGCTGCCACCACCAGCTCCTCCGTTGCATCCCCCTCGACAGTAGCAGCCCACCTCACTGCGCCAGGCAGAGCACGCAGCGACAATCGCTGGCAGTGGCAAGAGGGCCTGAAGAGAGGGAAGGGAAAGGGGAGCCGTAGTGAAGTGGCTCTAACGCTCTTGTAGCAAACAAGGTTGCAACGTAGGGCAGTAAGGTCAAGCGTGCTGCATGGATAAAGAGAAGTCTGTATCTTCCCTCAGTTCCGAGGAAAGCATCGATGTAAAACAGACTCCTAAAAGCCTGTACATGAAGGCTGGTCTTTCCGGCGAAATTCACTCATCATTACTCATTCCTGAGGGTGTTCATATTTCTGCAGAAAAAGGAAGGAAAAGACCATTTTTTTCATCAGTCAATGAAAAAGATCATTGGATATACTTGCATTTCTACATGCAAATGACCTTTCTTAATCCGGCTTCATCCCTCCAGAATCCCAGCAACTAACTCAGAGCAGGGACAGAGCATAACTACTAGAAAAAAAGTATTTAGAGTTCACCTGAAGGGAGAAAGAAGCCAAGCAGTGGGACCAAATCCTGATAGTCTCTCACCTTGCAAAAGTCTGAGGCACTTTGCCTGCCCTGCACCTCAGTCCGGAGCTACCACCTGGGGCTGACAAGCCCTCCTTTCCCTCCCAGTTCCACATAATTTGAGGCTTTTTTACTTAACAGTTTGCTGTACCCAAGCCCAGCATAAGTAGTAACCAGTGAATCTCAAAAGGTTTCAAGGTTTAATTCAGAGAAACATCTGAATGGCCTTAAATCCCTTCAGACTTAATGGGCTGAATAGCTCATAAGAATCAGGTCTCTGTTGACATTTCCAGTAACTTGTTTTTAACAAGGATTGAAATATTACAACAGCCTCTCCTGTTGTTTTGATATTTCTTTATATTTTCCTAAGCAAAATCAGACATAAGAGATTATGGGGGGGAAACAACAGAGAATGAAATTAAAGAAACACAATTTAAAGGTGCTTCAAGTTCCAAACAAAAAATTCAAAGGTTTTTAGGTAGCTGGTTGGTTATACATAGTTTCCAGTTTTGTGGTCAATTTTTTCCCAAACATTTTAATCAAGACTGAAGAAACAGTCTGACATTCTATCATAACAATATCACATCTTTGGCAAAGTGTGAACTCTTCTTCAGTATTGTTTTACTTGAAATTTGCTTGTTCAAGGCTACCGAATCGGTCTAAATCTAAATTATTATCTGTTGGATAAAAGAATCCTTGCCTACAAAGACTATTTATTTTCCACGGGTCATGGCCTGGTACCTAAGCTTTGCTTTAGTTTCAGTATGGACATAATACAAGATAGGCAGAGATGTCACTAGTTTGCTATATGCAAACTTTAAATTCAGTCACAGATGAGTTTTTTAAAATAAGCAAAGCTGATGGCATCATTTTGTTCAAATACACACGTAAGTTTTTTAGAACAACCCTTCTTAGCGTACATTTTTCTTGAATGATAATTTTAGGTTTTTGCAAAATGTCAGCCTGTGTGATTCCCAAGTTATGTGATAGGATTACTCATTACTGACATACCTGTATCCTTCATAATTCTACCCCCACAGGGTTAACTTCTGTTTAATAACCAATTTCATTCCTATTTTCCATGCAGTGGCTGTCCTCTGCAGCCATGGTGCTACGTCACCCTATGACACAGTTAAGGTAAAAATGCATTCTGGAACAGATTGTTCCCTGCTGTAATTCCTTTGAAGCCAAAACATTTTCATCAAGGGTAAACTCAGATCACAGTCTTTTAAATTGAACTCCTCAGTATTTATTGAAGGTAAACCGAGAAACGACTTGTTTCCAAAAAAAATTCTCATGAAACTTTTTCAGGTACTACTGTGTACTATTTCAAGGCAGGATTATTTTATTTATAATATTAGTCTAACCTAAAATGTACAATAGCTTCTGAACTTTCCAAGTGAACTTTTAAGTACCTGAAGTGAAAAGGTCACAGCAAAGATATTCTGAGCAGATTTAATAAACTGACAATAGGCTGGGTGTCCAGTCCTTAAGTAGGGCTTGTCATTGGTTACTTACTCCTAGTTTCTAGAACACAAAAGTTTACAAATGTTACTTCATCAGATGTTAAACCAATTATCCTTAACTTTTCTCTTAAGCATAACATCTTTTTCCATTCCCTTTCATTTTGCCTTGTGTTGGTCAATCTTTTTGACCTCTGAATACAGATGTCAGGAGCTATTCTGATTGTATTTGAATATTTTATGGTCTGGAGGTTCTTTCTCCATGTCTTAACCTGTCTCTGACAAGACTGGGAGGTTGCATTAGTCTCAGGGGTATAGAAATAGCTAAACTTTTGTGAGTTTCACATCAAATATAATACCAACAGCAGAGAAACAGTGTTTTATGTCATGTCAAAAATGAACCATGCCAGTCTGCTTGAACTGGAAGGGGCAAGTAGGTAAGCCCATAAAATAAAAATCAAACAGTCCACAATACATTTAGTATTTCAATGAACCAACAAGGAGGCTACAATCACAGAAACTGTATCATGTTAACAGATATCGGATGATCCGCCCCCCCCCCCCGCCCCGAATATTAAAATTACAGTACAAGTAGTAAAACAAAAAAGGTCTAGCATGATACTGTCAAAACAATGCATATGGTTGGGGTGGGTTTTTGTCTTGAAAGCCAGATGCTTTTTCCCCTGTAAGGCAGGAGTTTATTTTTAAATGCTCTATTTAACGTTGGTCGAGGCCCACCTTGAGTATTGTGTGCAGTTCTGGGCCCCACAGTTAAAAAAGGATGTTAAGGTACTTGAATGCATCCAGAGGAGGGCAACAAAGCTGGTGAAAGGGCTGGATGGCATGTCCAGGAGGGCCAAGGACACGGGCTTTGTCTAGTTTAGAGAAAGGGAGGCTGAGGGGTGACCTCGTTGCTCTCTACAGCTTCCTGAGGAGGGGACGTGGAGAGGGAGGTGCTGAGCTCTTCTCCCTGGGATCCAGTGACAAGACACAGGTGAATGGTTCAAAACTGTGCCAGGGGAGGTTCAGACTGGACATTAGGAAGCATTTCTTTACTGAGAGGGTGGTCAAACACTGGAAGAGGCTTCCTAGAGAGGTGGTCGATGTCCCAAGCCTGTCATTTGGACAATGCCCTCAATAACATGCTTTAACTTTTGGTCAGCCCTGAAGTGGTCAGGCAGTTGGACTAGATGATCGTTGTAGGCCCCTTCCAACTGGAACTATTCTTTTCTATTCTAAGGCTCAAAAATTTCAAAACCTCATAGAAAAGACAGCTATCTCCTGCTAACCGACATTCAGAAAGAGTTTTGCTATCGGTTAAAGGGGTAGGACTTGACCCATCTTTATGAAGCAAAGAACAATACAGTCCCCTCCTTACCCATTAAAATACCAAGAGCCCAACACCATCTTTTCTCTTCAGTCATTTCTCCAAACATGCTGCCACATTGGGTCTGCCAAACTTGTCTTGCCCTTTCTTGTACTTCTCCCAATGCAGTTTGTCCCAGGAGATGGAGACAAGCTTCAAGTTCGTGGCACTGGTCTGGCAGAGGAGTGGGAGATTAAGACATAAATTTTCCTTTTCTATCTATCTCAGCTAAATCTACTTCTTAGTCATGTTGCAAAGGGTGTGAATGAGTTGTGAACAGAAAAGGTCCTTACACCCTGGAAAAAATCCAGGTGATATCCTCTGCTTGTGCACACATGATCCCCACACTGGTCAACACCTGGACTTGCACAGAATACCGCTATATCAGACAAGCTATGCTTGGCCAGAACAAGCTCCATCTTGTCCACCTTTTCCTGTCTCTGATGATTATCAACAGTAAGCACCTAAGTATAAAAACTGAGCAGATATATAGCAATACTTTTCCTGAATATGCTCCCAGCCTTTGAATTCAGAAGGAATTTCTGTGGAAATTCAGATTCTGCCCAGTTAGGTAGTGTATCCCACTTCCTTCTAAAAAAAAAAGGTACAAGACCCCTGAATTGTAACAGTTATTGGTCCCCAGAATTGGTAACTGTGTTGCTGGGTAACAAAATGTAATGGTCAATGTACCATCTATATTGTAGTCTCTTAACCATTTTTACCATCAGTCATGTAGCTCCTAGATGTCAATATCTCATGTTCATGTAAAAAGAGGAACCCAACAGAATTGCATACCCATTGTAACAACTGATTGCTTTACTTATCGTTTCTTTAATTCAGTGGAGAAAAATGTACTTTTGGGTGCACCTAAACAAATAAAACAATGCATCAAAACATGTTTTCTCTTTATTTTCCCACAAGATTCTACCATTAATAGAAAACAGTCTACAATCAGGAATAGATTAGGTAACTAATTATTTAGTGCAACCTTAAAAATGCATGCTTTCTGGACAGACATATCCTTCTCTGATACAAAATTGTATGCATCTTTGAAACTAAGCCTGAATTTGTACTTAGGTTGCAGAAGTAATTAAGTATCGTATTTCTTAACAAGGCTACCACTTCCCAAGTATAAATAAAACATTGAGACTTGGTATGCATAGCATTATTTGGACATATGCCCAAGTTCCTGATTGCAGCTGGCTAATTGCTGTATGATTTTAGATATTACAGCATCCGTTTTTAATTTTGTCACTCGTCTGCTGTGCCAAAATCACTCATAGGAGCAGAATCTACAATTAAAACTTCTGCAATATGCAAAGAGTAGCAATAACGTGCATGTAACAGAACTAGACTAAGTCAGCCTTTGGCCTACGTGTTTTCTGAATTCAACTGATCTTCAGCAAGGCTTCATTGCATTCCTCCTGCAACATCTAAATGTAGTCACCTGTGACACAGAATGAGCTCACTCCCCCAGAAACAGAAACAAAAGGAAGGAATTAAAAGCTAAAGTTGCTATACACACAAGACACTTGTATAAAGTCACAAAATCAAGGCAATGAAAATGCAAGAAACCTGACAGTGTCACTGTCTTGTAGTGTAATCATTCCACTGCATGCTTTTATACTTCTTCCTCTGAGACCCAGTCTACTAGGAGTTAAGTAACTACATGAGAACATCAACCCTCATTAATTTCTACAGTCTCTGCCTTCATAGCTGAAAAAACACTTCAAATTACTACAGGAGTATAGCTTAAGAGGTGAAAGTCAGAATGCATATTATTCTGAAGAGTAAGTTGAGATTTTTAGAACAATCTTGTGATTGGAGGATTCAGCATTTTCAAATGCTCAAAAGTTGCACCATTACAAATAAAGCCTTTATTTTGCTTCCTAGACACAACCTTAATTTCTCCCTCCTGCAGCTACCAGATGTCAAGAAACTCCACCCTTTCCTCCTTAAGCACATCAGCTCTCCAGCCGCACTTTACCCCGTGCATCAGATTATGTACCCACCTTCCTCTCTACGGTTTCTTTCAGGGCACTACCACTCCTGAACCAACAAGAGAGAGAGTCTGCAAAAGCAGGAAGGCCAAAATCCTTATGTGATTTGTTTACTGAAGGTAGTTACAACTTTGCTCTTGGAAGAAGCTGGAGGGCAGTGTTTATCGTCATTATTGAGAGAAGCCCATAGGTTCAGATCCATTGAAAGTGCTGGAAGAGCACAGCCATTTTTGAAAAGTTAAAGTTACAATTCCTTCAAAGACAAAGAATGAACATCCCAATCTCTGCTTAAGGTGGCGTCAGTTGCAGAAAATGATACTGTCTCCTTAATATTTTTTTGACAACATAAGAACATCAGAACATGCCACAATTCACTCCTGTAACAACATTTAAACATATACCTTGAGGGTGGTTTGTTCTGCTCATTCCAGACTCTTGCGTGAAGATGCCTCTTTTTCTCCAAGGATTGCATGCCTAAGTGCAATGGCAGCAAAATGTACATGAGAGAATGTGACCAAAGGACTCAGTCTTTGGTATGGCACCGGCCCCGATCAATCACAAAGTCTGGAGAAGAAAAAATCCCCAAGCTGGTGACTCTCCAGGTATAAAATTAATTGCCTATTGAAATAGAAGACAGGCACCAAATGTCTATGAGTGAACTGGTGACAAACAACCACAACAAAACCATGCATATGAGAAAACTCTCAGTTTTAAGAGAATTTGAAGTGCTTTTTTGTTTTGTTTTGTTTTGTCATTCTTCACTCTGAAAATTATGCACCTCTACAAGTCCTAATTTATACAGTATATATACTATTTATGCAATGCTTATCACAAAAAAAAAATACTTAACATCTTCCAAAATAGTATTTCTACTATTAAAGTTCATATAATGAACTTCTGAATTGGCAGTGGTGGTATCCCATTTCCACAAATACTAATTTTCTGGACTCCTGTTCTGATTCAGCTATTTGATAATTAGGTAAACAAAACCAGTGTTGCTCTGCATTTTTTTACTTGGCTATTTACAAAATAAAACCCGAAACGCTATAAGAATCTATCACCAAGAAATTATTTGATAATCAAATAGTAAGACTACCTTATGTACTCAGGTAGCAATGGGAAAGACTTCAGTGATTGTCATTGGACTGCCTGCAATACATTCTTACATAGAATTCAGGATTACCATCGGATTTCCCACATTTTCATTTTCACATCTTAAAAAAGGAAATAACTTTTTTTTAAAAAAGAAAGATTATCATGTTTTGTCCCTGGTTACAAGTAGGATAGGAAGTACATCAAAAAGTCCCTGATGGGGATGGTTGCTACAGATCAACAACATGAACTACAGAAGTTAATGCTTATGAAAATGAGATCTCAGTATCAGCAGTTCAACAGTTCAGTACCTAAACATTAATGCTTGAAATACTGTTTTGGAAGAAATTGTTCATTTTCTTTTTGGATGATCACCATCACTTCATTACTTTAGCAGAAAAGCAGACAGTAATACCCCTCAAGAGATCAGTTGTGTTCTTGTTGAAAAAAACCCTCAAAATAGCAGAAGAGAAATCAGCATTGAGAATTGTAAGTGCCAAAAGCTAACTTCTAGTACTGTATGATTACTATTCTTCACTAGGCTTAGAAGAGAAAATTTCCATTGTCAAATGTTTTTAATGTCAACAATTATCACTTTTGGAAGTGATAATTAGTCAGCTAACACTACATGAGGAACATAAACTGAACACATAATATGTTCTTTTCTAACTAAAATAAGAAGAATAATTACTCTTCCATTGCTGCAACACCCCAAAGTCAATAAAAGAGAATAGGTTCTGAAAGCTGAGATAAAACAGGATAAATGGAAGGCATCTAACAGCAGCAATCTTCTCATTTTAAGTTCTAACTTCCACTAGAGGTTGAATTCCTTCTGAGAAATTCAATTCTACCCATATTCTCCTATTGACCTCTGTCCTGAACAGGTTCAACAGATTATTTTGCATAATAATACCTGCAGATTATCTCATAATCAACTTCTCAGAATTTAATCAGCAAGGATTTAGTCATATACTTACTGTTTTGCCATGATAAAAGTTAACTTTTTGCATTAGATCCTATTATGGTTTTTATACTTACTGCACCTACAAAACCCACTAAAATCAGCTTAATTCTCCTTACTCTGAAACTGACCTGTCTGCTAAACCTATTTCAGAGATAATAATTTGTTAGATTTGTAGTGAGTATGTTCTAAATTGATCTAATTAAAGTGTCTTGAGAATAAAGGTTGCAACACCTATTCTGATTAAAGCACCAATTTTAGCAATTTATGGGGTTTTTTTCTGAAACAAACTCCTTTGGGCTGAAGTTGTTTATTGTTTTGCCTCAGCTCCATAACTTGGAGAGGGAGAGGGAACAGTATCAGTTAGTTATCCTTATATTTTTCTTTAGAAATTATTAGAACAACTACAATTTTTTGTGATAGTCTAAGTATTCCTAATAAGTGTAGAAAATACCATATATTTCACAGCAATATCAGATAGTATATGCAAAAAAAAACCAAACCAAGGGGGGGGGGGTGTTAAAGGCCTTTATTTATTCTTGATTTTGAAAAAGAGATCCCCAAATTACATAAGAACTATTAAAAATCAGTACTTTTTTTCAGTTTTGGAGAAACAATGGCTTTCGTTGTTGTTTTAGAGTGACAGCTAAACAGACATGATGACATGTGCCCATGGTATGGTTGAGAGGAGCTGTTTGGCAGGGGGTGAATCAGGAAAGAGGAATGCTACTAGATGTAATAGCTCTGTGAAGTGGATTATCTTCCCAGGATTGCTGTGGTGCCTCACTTTGCCAGGGACTTGACTCTGCAAGGTGCTGGGGTTTTGGGGGACTGATTCAGCAAAATACCCTAACTTCAAATACATCCTTAAATATATCTACACAAAATGCCCTGGTGTAATATTACATACACCTTTAAACCAGCTTAATCACCAGGAGCTGTCGACCAAAATCATATTGTTGCACATAATCTCGGTACAGAAAAGCACCAGACTATAAGCTTATGACACCTGCCCCAGTAATCAGAAACACACTCTGCAGGACAAATTAGCCTGAACTATTTGCCACACTGCCACTGATAATACCAGCACAATGAGATCAAGTATTTATATACTATACTCCAGTTTCCACTATAAGCAAGACATGAGGTAATACCCCTCATAAAGTCAACTAGTCAGGAAAATAAAGAAAAAAATACACACAAAAAAAACAAACCAGAGAGACTTTCAAATGTAGAAACCAAGACTTCGCCTCATCTAGATGCTTAGAACACTATGTCACAACCACACTCATATTCCAGCGTAAGGATGCCTGTAGGCATGTTAACTATGCCCCCGGCACTTCAGTATCACTGACCATTAAAATTCAACAAACTGCATCAGCAACCACTCAACAGAGAATGAAGGCGCCAATGCAGATGCCCTGAATGCTGACTATATAAAGTGTTGACGATATACACAAATTCAAAAAAAGCAAAACATTTTGTGTTTTCTGTGTGAACAGCCACATAACAAGGCTACTCTTGTGATTGTACGTGGCTCAGTATTTAGTTGGACAGAAGGCTGTTTCTTTTATTCAAAAAAATCAAAATCCTTAGTATCCATTGCAGACATTTCATCTGCCACTATATAAAAGCATCCTGCATAAATTAGAGGATTTATGTTCACTTGCAAATGGAGAGACAGAAGATTAATTCATTGCATTTAAAGGTTTCAGACAAGGCCAGGCTAGTGAGTTAACTATCTGTAATGAAGGAACTGAAGCTTACGTTTCTTTGAAGCATAGGCAGAACTGGAAACGAATTTCAACGTTCTCTTTCTTTCCTTCATCTTCTGTCATAAGCAAACAAATAAAATTCCTTAATTCTTCCCCACATATTTCACTGAGGAATGGATGAAATGGAACAGACCAAATATAGAGAAAATCTGTTAGAAAATAAATCACCTTGACCAGGGAGGATGCAAGCAAGAGGCTCAGTATGAGACACTGGTAACAGGATCCTGGGACAGGTTCACTCTTGAAGCTTACCAAAAGACATTAAGGGTCTTCACCTCTTGTTGAAAAATGAATGATTTCTTCTCAGAAAACATAAACAAGAATGAAATCTCTCTAATGATTTTTACATGTACCTTTCCACAATTTTTCAGTAATTACCATTCTAACTCTAAAAGATAGGGCTTTTAGATCGTAATTTGAGCAGTTCTTTTGTTGGCTGAAGAGAAAATGCACTAAGCACTTGTACAAGAATCTGCTGTTGGAAAATCTAAACTGTAATACCTGAGTCTAAGAGCAGCAAAATTGCAGAGCGTTAGCCATATTGCCAGATTCACAGCCAGTAGCCAAGATATAGCGACAGGCATTGCCTATTACTATATCATCAATACAACCCTTCAAAATTATCTTTCTGTCTACTGAACCAGGTAGTCCTGAGAAACAGCAAAGACAAGGAACAGTTTATAATCTTCTGTTGTTTACATTACCCTCTTTTATTGAAGATCCAGTTTAAAGAACCACTTATCAATAAGGTCACATGCATCCCTATAGCAGGAATTACTTAAATCTCGCTGAATTTCTCTGTGCTGTATCTTTTTCCCTAATGAGAAATGTCCTTTAATTGCGCAAGCCTGTAAGGCCTGTCTGATCTTGGCACTGGAGCTGTGTTTGACTATCCTCATGGTACAACTGTACTTTATTGCAGAGGTATAATTCCTGTTAATGTGGACATGTATTACCTTGGTACCTCTTTGAAAGGTCAGCTTGGGTTTCACAAAGCCAGCAAAATTTGTCAAGAGGCCTTAGTCAAAATGACTCCCGCAGACCGCAATGCTCCCCAGCACTAGCAGTACCAAATTATCTCATTTGAAGCCAGCCAAGGTATACCTATATGAGCTTCAGCCACACCTTGGAACCTGAGCAGTGATGGGTTATTTATCCTCAAAACAACCCTCAGGAGTGCCTCTATTTTGTGTCCTATTACATTAACTTCTATACACCGTAGCTTCAGCTGGGGAGTATTTTGAAATAAGAACATAAAATAACATTTGAACATTTCTTCATATGATCTCTGAAGGATGGACTTTACACCAGGTATTAGGAAGGTATTTCTACCAAGATCTTTCAAGAGGTATTCGATTTCAAGTATAACAAAGATCTAGCAAGACAATGACAGTACATCTCAAATAATGCAAAGCATTTCCATTTTTATTTTGTTATATTAATGCATGCAGCAATTTCTAATATCAAACTGCTCAGCACATACTACACACGTTCCATTACTGTTGTTTACACTCAGTCAATATTTTAAAAAAACAAGTCCACATATTACAGGTCTACATGGGACTAAGTAAGAAAATAAAGATATCTCACAACAGTTTATGAACCAGATTTTTAAAAAAGCTCATGCCAGCTTTACTCACCTTCCAACATCAATGGTAGTAGACCTCAAGGCAGCCAGCACAGGCGTATGTTTTTCAGAGTCATAGTCTATACATTTTTTTTTTTTCTAGAGTATAGCTTATAAGAAGGTCTACTAATAAGCAATAGCTTGGAGCTGAATTTGCCTCCAAGTGAAAACAATGATCTGAATACTCTGGACATACAGTATGTTAGAAATTTGGGTTTATTTCTCTTCATTTAAGAAACATGCTATATTTTAGGAGGCCGAAGTTCATCTCTACAATTTTTTAAAAACACAAGATCACAGGGAAGAAAGAAAATCCTTTGGGGTGACCTCACACTCTGGTGCATTGACTGTGAACACAGCTATTCCTAGTTAGCAACAAGTCTGCAAGCACCAGCTTGGAAGCAAGGTGACATGCTCCACTTTAAGTAGAACTGAGCCACTAATTGGAACAAAATATCACTTTGCTTGAAGAAAAATCGTAGGTTATAGCTGCATTACTCTTTTGAATTACCAGTCAGACCCACCCTAAGGAAAAGGGTGAGTTCTAGACCCTGATAGTTTTCTGGGCGCTATGCTGAAAAGAAAGTATAGGAGCACAGTCCACCCACAGCGCACTTAGAGTAATTCAGAACTGACAGGCAATAAAAGAAATATTGTTCCTCTTCTCATTTAGAAGAACAAGAATAGCTGTATGCAATTTTATTTCTGAATTTGATAAGTGAAAAATGACTCATTTTATTAGACAAAGACCATTTAAAATGCTAAAAAAGCCTGCTGCTATAATTTGCATACTTTGAAAATGAAATTGGTTCATCACAGAACATTTAAGTATAGTATTATGAGATATGTGAAAGCCTGTAGATATAAAAAATGGTTTATATCATATTACTTTTCAGTTTTGTGTTACATTAATGGTCATAAAAGGTACACAATAAAAATATTATGTAACTGTTCATATATCATTTGACATTTTGGACTATCAAGGTAGGCATGATTGGAAGACCAAAATCAAATTGCTCTGCTTACACACAGCAATAAAGCAAAAAGGAATGGACTAAAAGGGAGAACCTGTTTTGAATTGTATGCCTCTTCTCTGCATTTACAAATGGATGTGCCCATCAAAACTGCAACCTCAAATCAGTTTATCACACATATGACACTCAAAGTATATAAACAGATGACCTTGTAGCCCTGTTGCACTGCTAGTTCTGTGCCCCAAATCAGGCAGGTAATAAAGATTTTACAGGTTGAGAGTTTGTCCTCAAAGGCATATACCATTATGTCTCCCACATACACACACACTTTTAATTAACGTATGTTGGTATAGCTGTATAGCAGCCTTTCCTCCCTCTATCCTTTTCCCATCTGTGCCATCAAAAAAAGTGAGTGGTGTTGAGGCAAGATATGGTTACACACCCAAGCAGGAAACAGTTCAGTCAGGCTGCCCAGATAGATGTTAATACATATGTAAAGTAAAATCTCAAGGTAGGTTTAAAAAAATTGCGTTGACACCATTAGAAACTCACAATAGAATTACCACTTTGCTATGTATAGTCAAAATATGAATATCCTCTATGTTGCCAGTTGCTTAATTTTAAAAGTTTAATTTAAGATGAATACTAGGGGGGGGAAAAAAACCCTTTAGGAGTCAGAAAAAAATTATTTAGTTTTTAAGTCACTGGGCTGGAATTCAGGACACAGTTCAACCAAGTTCACTACAGAATTTTTGTGTAATTTTAAAAACATCTAATTGAATCTCTCCATAAATCTCTTTTGCCTACAGTTTATTCAGGCTATTAACTCTTTGGGGAAAGAAGCAGGTTTTTTATGTGTATGAATGCTGCACCTAGATGACAGGGCCTTGCAATGGTCACTTACATCTGAAAAATGAATAATGAGGTTGTACGACCTTTGCGCTTCCCCCATCACTCACGCCTGAGAGCAGCCCCCAATGAACATCTGCAAAGCAAATTGATTATCCTTCTTCCAAAACTTGCCTTCCTTCTGATGCCTACAAATAAACTCGACAGCAGCTAGAAGCAGTGTGCTCAGAAACCAGCGTTACACCAACCAGTATCATCTCCTGTTTTCTTTTACTTTCCCCATTTTCCCTGTGCTTTTAGGAGTGGATATTGCCTCCTTGTCCTGTGTTTTTACACCATCTACAACAAAGACGGTCCTGATCCATGATTATGGTGCCCCTGTGTTACCAAAAACCCCAACTTCCAATATGCTGCTCTGATGGCCCCTGGGGAGCCCCTGCTCCTCCCAGCCCCCAGAGAGCTCCCAGCCGGTGCAGCACTCCAACAGTGATTTTGGTGCATCATTTTTATTTATTTGAAAAATAACAGTAGAGTGGAATTCTGTTTAAGCCACCTAACTTTTATAATTTTATATTTCATAGTAAAATAATTTTACATTTTATATTAAATTGGTAATAATAAGCACTGCAACCAGAAGTCTTGGGCTACAAAGTATTTGATAGCTTTATTTCTTTGAATTTTTATTGGTCTGTGGTCTCTTTACTTCTATCAAGTCCCTCACTGAAACTTAGCTTAAAGTACAGCTATCTCCACTTCTTATCAGGGTGTGGGAGAGACAGAAGGAATTGTAATCAAAAGTGTTACAACAGTTTTGCATTTCTTTTCCTTTTATATTTCTTTTTAAGTAAAAATCATTTCAATGCTATTTAACCTAGCTGACAAAAAGTTAAAATTAGTGCAAAAGCAGAAGGGGAGAAAATGAGCACATCTAGAATTGAGAAAAAGTGAATTTGGATGAAAACAAACTTATGAACAAGGTCTGGAATTAAATTGATTCTTTTTTGAAACAAGCTCACTTCCCCTTTTTCACATTTTGAGTCATCACCATGTAATGAATCATTTTCACGGAATATTAATGTCTCACATGGTTTTTTTACTTGCTAGGTGATGCAGCATTTTAAACTTTTAATTATGAAAAAAGGAAATTAGTGTTAATAACTTTGTAATATAAAATCCTTTACTTAAAGAATGAACTTGCCACAAACAGTAATAAATTTTGTTTGTTTGGGAAAAGTTATAAGTATTATACAAGGACAATAGCCCAAATGTTTGTAAAAGTCTATGAAGGAAAGAGCAAAACTGCAATGCCCTGAAAGCCAATTCAGCATTTCCTGATGAGGTCTTGCTGACCTCAGTAACTTTGGGAACATGCTTGGCCTGTCTAAGAAGTTGGAGAGTAGCTAATGAATCAATGTGAGGTCCAATTTTCAAATAGGCTTAGAGTGCAATTTCAAATGTGATCTCTTACATCCACTTCGTGACATGTAAAACATGTGAATTTGTACAGTGACATACAGAATGAGGTGGAGTTCTGTATCTAACATATGCACAATAGCCAACATGTTAAGGGTTCTGCTCAGAAAAATTATCTCCTTATGACATTTACAGAAAGTGCAGCAGATCTGAAAATAGTCACATCCAAATTTGGAGCACAAATGTTTGGTGGTTTAGATTCCAGCAGTACAATTTCCATTTTAAAGGTTGGAAATGGAAAGAGGGGGTGTGATTGGCACCAATTATTTGAGTAGTATAACAAGTAATTCTGATTTTTAATTCCAGTTCTGTAGATGATAACAATTTGCCTTGAAACATCATGCAATGATTGCAGGTGGCCAGCAGATAATGAAAGATCCTGTTTACAGAAGCTAAAATATTTTAATTCTGAGGAAGCGATCGTTACCTTGAGTTGAGAAGCAGTGTAGTTGTCTTTTATTTTTTGTGACAGTCTAGAGAACCAGTTTGTGATGTTAGAGATTCAGTTTTGCCTCAGAGCAGCCCAAGAAGAAAACTGTGCTTTGAATTACACCAAGAAGAGATCTGAATGGAGGTTTCCCACTGCTCAATGTGCATCTAGCTATCAAGGCTCTCTTTTTCTCTCTTTCATGTCATCAAGCACTGATTTAGAGAAAAAGTCCGAAAGGCTGGAATAAAAAAAAAAAGCTACAGAGCAAAGCTTAGAGAAACTCTGCAAGTTGTTCTGGAAATGCATAGCCATCTTTTATGCAAACTTGCTCACCTTGCTCCGGGTGTTTGAATGTTCTCAAGGACAGCTCTAGGCACAGATGAAGTCACTTGCTGCCTAAGGCAGCACAATGCAGAAGGCAGCAAGAGAGCCACGAGTACTCTGTCTTGTCAGCCTGTGCCAGTTCCCCAACATGACAGGCTTGCTATTACAGTTGTTATCAAACAGAGAGGCAGAAGTCTTTCTTTGGGGAAAAAAATATAAATACATATATATATGTATTTCCACTTCTTCTTTCTCATCTTCACCTTGACAGTAGGTTTACATCAAAGGAAAAAGTGGAAAGACAAAATATGTGTTATTCACAGTTAAATATCCAAAAGCTTACAAATTACCAAATCCAATTTCGGATATCCAAGATTATCAGCACTTATCAGTTAGGAAGATGTTAAAATATCTGACTTAATCATAAAAAATGGCATGTATATGTCCAAGATACAGGGCATACATACTTTTTGGTTTTTTTAAATATGGGCAAGATGCTTTTGAACCTCTAATTTCTGTGGAAACTTGTCCAGCAAATGGCATCTTGTTTTGGATTAAACCTACCTGTATTAAATCAACTTCTGTTAAGTATGAATTGTTCACTATTGACCCAATTATCTAACTTGTATGTGTACTTACCTGCCCACATGTACTCTGGCAAATGCTATAATTACCCTGATGAATCACAAATAGAATTTTCATTTTACCTTACAAGTACCGGAAAACAGTGGCTAGAGCATGACTTGATTATATAAATGCTACCTTATTGCCAGGAATGACGACAGAGCTGGTAAAAGGTGGTGTTAAATATAGCTCTAAATGAGCCACTCTGTTCAGCAGACAGAGAGAAAACAAAAATCAGAAAACCACAGTGAAAGAAAATAACAAAAGAGGAAAGACCTGAAAAAAATCACCATAGTCTGCTGTAAAAGCTGGAAGAGAAATAAACACCAATAAGCTGAAATTAAAAGCCTTCGTAGGAAGTATTTTAACGTAGGAAGACAGAAAACATTACATAACATAATACTCAAAAGGCAGGAAACACACAGCTGTGACTCTTCTCCTCCAGTTTTCTAACATGCTTAAAGCCACTCATTTCCACACAAACTATACATAAGAAGCAGCTGAAAAGCTCCAGTTATTTCTCCCAGTGTTCATTGTAATTTACACTCAGTAGATTACCTCCGGATCCCTTTTCTGAAGGGCAGTTGTTTCAATCGCCCTGTGACTGGAGGATACAAACATTTTTTCTTACAGATATGTAATGCCATGGTGAAGTCCAGCTACGTTCTGCCTTCTGACAACTCTTCAAATCATGGAAACCAGCTGAGAAGGACGTGCGAACATTTGCAAAGATATTCAGAGAACTAGATGAGAGTGTCCTTGGCTTCTGCACAGTAGGACCCATCAGATAACATGAGCTTTCATTTGCTTTGGTTTACTTTGGCTTTTCTTTTTTGAAAGAAATGTTAGAAAATACTTCCTATATTTGCTTAGAAATTGATCAGTGAACTTCCATCTACTGTAGCTACGTCTCCACAGAGTGACATCATGATTTATGAAGGCATCTTTATTTAAAAACTGTTTAAGCAAATACTTCATGGGAATTTTCTTGGGAGATTAACATGTGCCTTCTGAAACAGCTCCTGATGATCAGGTTAACTTCTAATCCACCTGAGGGTTATTAGGTTACCAATCAAAATCTTTTTTTTTTTTTTTTTTAATTTAAATTCACATCTTGTAATTATAAACTTTTAAAATGTCTAGAAAAATAATATATATTTGGATATAGTTTAGGTTCCCATGCATGGCACTGAATTTGAGGTTTGAGGTTGTGTTTCTTTCTTTTACAATGTTGATTGTCTCTTTTTAAATCTTGATTGGAAGATATTCGGAGGTGGGAGGCTTTGTTTTGGGGTTTTTTTTCATTTCTTTGTACTTCTAGGGGAAGAAGGTACTATTTCTCCTGGAACAAATCCTAGTCTGACTTTGATAAGAACACATGAGAAAAAATGCAAAACCAGTTTCTAAAATTTAAAAAGACTGGGGCAGCAACTAACATCACTTTGTCAAGA
Organism: Aquila chrysaetos chrysaetos; assembly: GCF_900496995.4. NCBI lineage: Eukaryota > Metazoa > Chordata > Aves > Accipitriformes > Accipitridae > Aquila > Aquila chrysaetos. The sequence continues at coordinate 63,886,166 of NC_044007.1, forward strand.
GCAAAGCTTGTTAAACCCATCTAAATGCCTTTATGGCAGGGTAACAGGCCTTACAAACAGAGGAGATGCTGTAGGTGTTATACAGCTCAACCTCTGGCACTGTTTCACATGACATTTTCAAAGCAAGCTAGAGCAAATAAGTCTAGCTGAAATTGCTGTTAGGTGGGTGCAAAAGAAAGAAAAAAATGACTTACAGAATATCAGTGGTTCACAGTAAAACTGTGATGAAGGATGTGTTAGGTTACAATTGTCTCTCCAGGATCTGGTACTAGTCGGTACTGCCAGCAGACTATGGTAAAGGTAATAGGCTTATGAGATTGGAAGAAGATATGAAACTGGAATAGACTGCAAATACACTGAGGGAAAGATTATAACTCCAAACAAATTAGAAAAATGACCTAAAAAAAGAGGAAAACAAAAATCATTAAAGATACATGCTTATGGGAATAATCCAACTCACAAATAAAGAATGGCAAAACTGACCTTAAAATTTAGTCCATAGTGAACTGTGACCTGAAAACAGTCAGCATAGAACTGTAAAAAACTGCAAAACACCATGCAGAATGCATAAACAGGAGCGTAACAGACAAGTAATGCATCTTCTTCAGTCCATACTGTTAAGTTTTCAATAGTAAGATCTTGCCCAGTTTGGGGATCCACAGTGCAGGAAGGGCACACTGAACTGCAAACAACTCAGAGCATGATCAGAGATCTCAGAAACCTATTCTATGAGAAAAGGCTACTAGGAAGGCTGAAGACAAATATGATAACTGTCCTCAAATGCATAAGTGGACGTTACAAAGAGGAAAGAAATTGCGTAGAAGTAATTGGGTGAAATTGCAGCAAGAAATAACTAAATTAGACATTTAGGAAAACCTTTATAGTGGTGAGGAAGGTGGAACACCAAAACATAGGCCCCGAGGAGATGTATTCCATCACTGGAGACCTTTAAGGATTCAATAAATGAGCACCTGTCAAATTTTTTATTTATTTATATGTGTTTTTTCCACCATGAAAGGAGATTACCTAGGTGATTTCTGAAAGGCCCATCAGATCTGATTTTTGTTGGTTTCTTTAATTCTACAACTTGTTTTCAAATGGGAAGAAAGGGAAGAACACAAGAGAAACAGGAAACACACAACAGAATTTTTTTACTATTTATATAAAACTACTAATTTTCAACATTCATGTAAATATGTAAGTTTTAAAAAATTATTGGGAAGTATTTACTTGTTCATTAACTGCAAAATTTCACATCCTTGTAAGTCGAGACATGATTTCATTTTGTACCTCAAGAAACAGGATTTCCCCTCCCTCCTCCGCATAGAAGAGACAGGATGGGCTTGTATCTTAGTTTCATAAGAGGTAGCCATGTCCTTCAGTGATAACCATCACCTGGATCTTGGAAGCAACTCACCATCTTCACTTCCTTTCTTTGTTTTTGGAACAAACCCCGTTATGCTCCAAATACATTCTACCTACCATGGTCATAAACATGGATTTATGTTAAAAAGCTCTAGATTATTCTTGTTTTGGAGACCTCTTCAAAACAATAGTAGAAATATTCCCTGTTTTCATATAGAGCAGACATTGCCCATGTTTGACCAAAACCACCAATTGACCAATTCAACTCAGTAAAGGAAACATGAAGCAGATCAATTTCTAATCTTTCTCCTCAAGACTGTGGTGGGTTGACCCTGGCTGGGTGCCAGATGCCCACCAAAGCCGCTCTATCACTCCCTCTCCTCAGCTGGACGGGGGGAGAAAATATAACAAAAGGCTCGTGGATCAAGATAAGGACAGTTTAATGAAGTGAAAGCAAAGGTTGCACACGAAAGCAAAGAAAAAACAGATGATGTTATTCTCTACTTCCCATCAGCAGGCGATGTCTAGCCACTTGCTGGGAAGCCGGGCTTCAGTACGCATAGTGGATGCTCTGGAAGACAAAAATGCCCCCCTTCCATCTCCCTTTACTTAGCTTTTATATCTGAGCTGATGTCATATGGTATGGAATATCTGTTTGGTTAGTATAGGTCAGCTGTCCCGGTTATGTCCCCTCCCAAGATCTTGCCCAGCCCCAGCCTGCCATTGAGGGGGGGGGCAAAAATGTTGGAGAGACAGCCTTGATGCTGTGCCAGTGCTGCTCAGCAGTAGCCAAAACACTGGTGTGTTATCAACACCTTGCTAGCTACTGATGCAGAGCGCGGCGCTACTAGGGCTGCTATGGGGAGAATTAACTCCATCTCAGCCGGACCCAATACAAGCACAAATGGCTCTGAGCCTGAATTCTCAAACATCCCACATCTAAGAGATAATTAAGACAACAAACCTAAGTATTGCTAACAAAAACTTAACATCTACTAAGCCGTTCAAGGAACTGTGTTCACTCTAATGTGCACAAAGCTTTGCTACTTTGTAGTGCTTTTAAAGCCTAGGTCCTAACATCATCTTGCACTGCAGAATTATGTTTTCCACAATGAAAAGAGCATTACGGCCAGATGAAATACCTGCATCCCTCAATAACCTTTTGAAATACACTTAAATGTCAGCTATGCTACTTAAATATATACACTTATTTTTAAAGCTGTTAACTATCATCATGGAAAGGCTTGATTGTTAGAAACATAGCAGTCACATCTTGCACCTCTGCATTAGTAAGTGCAAACGACTTATTCCAGCAGAACACCCCTTGGACACAGTATTAATAACACTGTCTCTAACAAGTGCTCAGCCTGTGTGGCTAAATGGACGGCATATGAAAAGATAACAGTGTTCTGTAGAATCCATTCTAAATAAAGAGGTACATTACGTATTTCCTACATGCATTTTGGCTGTGATACGTTACTAGAGCAGGACATCCCCTCTAGTCAGTACAGGCAAGGACAGAGTTCAGTCATTTTCATTGTATTGGACACTGAGAGAAATTTAAAAAAATACGGCTTTTGAAAAAACCTCCTCCAACATTTTTCAGTGCTGCACCTTTAGTTTATGCCATTTGGAGACGAAAAATTTTTGTTCCTAAATTAATCATTTTACATGCTGTTTCAAATGGAATCCAGGACCATACTACCTAGGAATGTGGTGTAAGTAAAATAGGCAAACTGGTATGAACGACTCTGTATTATCACAGTACTTTATTCTATATCAAGAAAATCATCTAGGCCTTAACTGTAGTATAAACTTCTCAAAGTCTTTACCCACTAACAATGACCTGCCTTAAAATCAATTATGCACTTTCATATCCAGCCCAGACTCATTCAAGAAAGGACTTAATGTGTTTTCCAAAGTAGACTATATCTGCATATTCTAAGCTATTTCCACAAATATATAAAATCTTATTCCTTTCCTACCTTTGCTTAAAGTGTCTCCTGAACACTGATAAGATGTTCTACGTTGTGATTCTTCCCATCCTACTCTACAATTATGTATTCTTCAGTTGTAGTAAGGTCACATTTCTGTAAGGAAAATAGTTTTGATTGTATGCATTGGAAAAATCCAACACTTGCCAAATGCAAACCAGACCTAAAATCCAACAGTCTCTTGTACTTTACAAACAAGAGGAGAAAAAAACAATTTTTATGGTTGCTTAAGAGTATTTATCCACAAACTATAACAGAAAAGATTAGGTAAATGTTAAAAAAATATAGCTTAATCAGATTTCTATTCAACAGTGAGAACAATACATATAAAATTAAAAATCTGAAACTCTGATGCTAATTACATTTAAAATATAGCCAAATGTTCTAGTTTTCTTTCAAAATCTGGAAAGTTTTTCCTTAGAGTCAAAACCAATGAAACATTTCATCATTATCTGATGTTAATTAATGGCTTTGTATTGACCTCAGTGAGCACAGATGTTTTGCAAGGTGCATTCTGTTAAAAGCTATTGATAGTCTAAACACTTCATAGTAACTAGCTCTGTCTTCCTCCTTCTTGCATTTCTCATACCTTGAACTAATTAAAACTAGGAATGATTACTAGTAATTTAGTGAAAGAGGCAATAATCTTCACCCTTACTGAAATTGTTTTGACTTGGTACAACACTTATATTTTCCAAGCTAAGCTGTAAACTAAACAATAAAGAGCACTAGATGTAAAGAAGGTTAAAATGTGAAATCCAGAGCGAAGACAATCAGTGAAGATGCAATCGTTCACGGGAATGCAGAGTAGCTGTGGGAAGTTGAGATGAACTTACTAGGCAGTGCTATTAATTTAACAGCTCAGAAAAAGCAACGTTTTGCTGAATTAAGATCTTACTTTGTGGCTAATATGTAAGCAGGCATCTGAACAGGCAGAGAGCATCATGTCCTTCCTGGCACTCAGAAGTACATTACGAAATATTCCCATTTGCATACAATCCCAGCAACAGCCCCCACGCTAAAGCGAGACTGTTGTACATGGGCATGCACAGCCACCTATTTTGAGAAAAGAAGTCTATGTTTTATAAAGCCAAGAGGTTAATACTCAGTCTCATGCTCTGTGTCTGTGACAAATTAATAAGCTACAGAATGTTCAAGACGGTGCATTTTTAGAGCAAACCAGAAAGTACACAAGACCCTCCAGCAGTCAATAACCACACAGTCCTGACATTACCTGAAGAATTGGGTTGTCCACCACATTCTTTCATAATTTGTGACAATGGATGATGCACAACAGCCCCAGCAAAAGTAGCTGGGCTCTGCTTTAGCAGGAACAGAAGAACAATCAGAATCTCGGTATAGTTCACCACTGCTTTCTATCAATTAAAGCCATCAAATCTGACATGCTTTTACAATCCTCCAAATTTCCAGTCCCTAAAATCTCTGTTGCTGTCCCACAGCAATGGGAATTCACTGGTACCGAGTACTCACTGTTGTGGAGATGCTGAAACGGCTCTGTAGCCACACTTGGAGATATATCTGGAAAAGGACTTGCATAACCTTGTAATGCTCCTACCAAGGCCACTAACAGCTGTAATCTCACACTTCTGTGACCACCTTCCCCATCTTTCTGCCAGTTACAGGTCCTGCGGCACAACTGATGGAGTGAAAGGAGCGCATCTCTTACAATACAAAGTTTAGCACCTTGCTTAACACTACTTTTACCGGCAGCGTTGACTCAGTACTGGCCTTTACCCAGAAGCAGCTGAGGTACAAATATGTTTTGTTTTGTTGACTTTGCAGTGATAGCAATAACTTCGAGCAGGAAGATGGTAACCATCCATTGGTGAGGGCAATGAAGTCTTAAACTGCTACAGCTGTTTCCTAAGGGATTGCAAGCAGAATCCTAACTGAACTTCCAGGCTACATCTAGCCTACTAAATTAAAACTGCCAGGAACATGCCAATCCTTGAAGACAGCTGACAAGGATCAACCTGCATTTATGCTGGTAAGAATCTTTTAGCCTCTGACCCAAACTGACCACATGCTAACACCAGTCGGGAGTGGGCCCTGACACATTTTTTAACTCTATTTATGCCCAGGTATGGTTTCAGAGTGATGCACTCCAGTACCTGGCAACCTTCCTAGGGAATATATTAAAAGTACAGGTGTAGATACAGAATCCTTTTTAGTACTGTCAAAATCCAGCTTACAGATGCATGGGTTGGTGTTCAGACTGTGCTAGGTGGGGAGCACCATTTTCTTTTCCTCACACCATTAAGGTGTCAAGGTGCAAGAGACTTCTGTTGGTTCCTTATGTAATAATGTATCATAACATCCTATCTTTTTGGATAGGATATTTGAATGTATCATAAGATCATATCTTTTTGGTCCTTTTCATTCTCAAACTTGTAAGACCAAATATCAGAGCCATAAAATAATATCAAATTTTTCATTCAACATCCTAAAATGGAAAATCCTAGTTTATTTACTCTTAAGACTGACACTTCAAAATTTCAGACTTTCCACACATAAACTTAGCTCAAGAGTATTTATACTTTAAGAATACTTGGATCAAGTGGCACCATATAAAGAAAAGAAGTCAGATGATAAACCAAAACCAGGTGAAAGGACTAATACTATTTTCCTCTCAGTGGAGCTATAGCAAAACATAGCCACCTGGTGCCACAGAACTTTTCCTGGAATCTAATCAAAGGGCTGAAAACACCACAAAGAAAAATGAGATATTGGAAATTTCCAGGGGAACATGTTCATGAGTTTTGTAACTTGACTATAGTTAATTTTTTTGGTTTTCCAAATCACATTTTGATCCCCAACTCAAATGCATACAATCACGGTGCACTGTGCCTGTACTTTTCCCACTCTTCAGCTTGTGAACAGCTTATGGAAAACCAACATGCCAACATTGTTTTAAAATGATAGCCAGCTTTGGCAGTTAGGCAGCTGAACCAGATGCTCCAGTGTAGTTTCTGGAAACTAAAAATAAAAATACAACAATTCAGAATCCTGATACGGAAGGACTAATACTAAAAAATACCTTATCTGATCTCCAGAGCACACAGTGTGAGAAGACTTCAGGTTCGGAGGGGCTCAGGCATAGCAGCACGGAGCTATGTTAGCACATGCTGAGCACGCTGGTTTTTTCTAGTTCCCAAACAAGTTTCACAAACAGTGCTGAGCTCCTAGCTGCTGAAGCTAGATTGCTGGCAGTCTTTTAGTTAGCTAACATAATGCCTATCTCGGGTATATATAGATTACACTGAAGCTTTGATACTTTTTTCCACGAATAAGCATTAACATATTCTATCATAACTGCTTTTCTAGGGAAGACACAGAAATCTTGCCTCATAAAGGGTTGTGGGTTTTTTGTAGCTGCTCTGTAGCACAATGAATTGCACTGTTGCACTCACTGTGATAACATACTCCCGTGTATATTAAGCAAGATATATTATAATGTTTCTGCATTTTATTTTTTAAACATGCTTTCTGTACCTGAAGTACAGCAAAATATCCTATATTGGATAGAAGGTATCTGCTGTTGTGTGGGCTTTTTTTCACGTGGGCTTTACCTTTTCCATTCTCACCTGGGCAGAAGAAATCATTGATACCCTTGCTTCTTTCTGCTACCAAAATGATGTTCAGAAGTCTTGTGATACTAATGTTATTCTCCCTGCTCCAAAGACCGAGCCTAGCAGGTTAACATCATTTTGGAGGAAAAAGTCTGGGAATATTTCAGTGTAACTAGTTTCCTTTATATAACTATTTACTACCCATGGAACAGAAATTGTCATCCTGCTTTAGCCCACTCTACCCAGGGATCTCTACCAAAGAGAAGGCTCAGGAAGATATTAACATTCTAACATCCATATTGAAGTGCGATGATACAATGAATATTTCTAAATCATCTTTCCCACCACAAAGACACGATATTTGAGTTTCTAGTGCTGAGGGGGTGGGGTTAGCTTTAATATTTTGAAGCATGAAAGTATTTCCACACAGTGATATTCAGCCAAGTATTAAACCATTCTAGTACTGTAAAGATATGCATCTTAGACGAAATCATCCCTGACAAAATTCTTACCCTACCCTTAGGTCCAATTTTTCACTTAAGCTGCAACAAATTAAATAGAACTCTTCAATATGCAACATAAATTACATACCTCCAGAGTATAGAACAAAGATTTGCTCTAGGGAGAGGTGTTAGGTTTTCTTTAACCCAGGATTGTATCAGTGATCCTGTTTACCAGTGCAGTCCACACCTGCACAGCTGAAAGGATAATGAACCACAGCAAGGGAACAAGCCCCTGGGAAAAGGGGAAGATTGTACAGATGAAAACCAGCTCACCACGCAACTATGCCCTGACACTGGGCTCAGGGGTTTGTATTATTTCCTCCCATTTGCCTTGGAGACAACTTGTTAAAAACATGCATACAAAAGATTTATCTTTTTGCAATAAACTAAAATAAAACGCTATTCCTTCTCTAGACTTCAAAATACTTTAGCACCCACGAAACATTAAACAAGCTCCTATCAGTCAGTGGAAAGTCTTTTAGTAATACTAATGAGCTTTGTATCAAAACCAATAAAGGTTCCTGTCATTATCACCTGTTATCACCTTATATTTAGAGAGCTACATTCACACATTTATAATACAAGTATAATTAGCTGCTAGCCTTGCTTATGATCAACATCACCTTTACAGAATGATAAGAAATATGATTTGATTAGCTTGTTTTTTTTTTTTAATTTCTCTCCCATTTTTGTTCCTTTTTTTCTTTTCCTCATTCATTTAATCAAAGGTATATAATTAAAAATTATATAGAATTGCTAAGGCTTCTGTAGAATATGATGCTTGCCATTGGCCTTGCTGGAAAAGGGTGTTGATTTCACCACGTGTCCTTTCTATCCAGTCTCTCAGCAACAAGTAGTAATTTCATCCATTGCTGCCTGTACCTGAATAACCAGCTTTTCAACAACTGAAATTCAGTTGGAGACAGAATGGAAGAATTAGTAATTCACCTGCACACCTTCAGTGCAAATGTTGCCTCTCTGGGGAATATTACATCTATGTCCTTAGCATAGCTAGACAGAAAAGTAAACAACCAGCAGAAGAAATTTTTGCAAAGGTACTGGCTACCAAAATCAGACTAAATGCTGCAGCAAACTCAGCTTAAATCATTGTCTCAGCAGTGTGGGGAAGCTCTGGGTTTTTATTTTTTTAATAAAAACTTATCAGTGGAGAATAAAAAAGTGCAGGATGGTGAATAATGCTGTCAGATATTAGATTTCAAATGAGATTTTCTTTCTCACCTCTGAGGGACCACAGCCATGGGCAACACACGCTGGGACAGGGACACAAGGACCGAGGGACTCCAGCCATGGGCAACGCATGCCAGGGCAGAGGAAAACCAGTAAGAGCAACAGAGAGAAAGCATTACACACAGTCCTCAACCTCCTGCACCGCCTCACCAAAGGGATCGGGAGGCACTGAGCGTAACACCCAGCATAAAGGGGAGGGGAGGTGTTGGAAAGAAATTAAGCTGGGGGGAGGGAGGGTTCTTTCCCAAGGTTTTTGTTTATTTTCTGTCTCTTACAACCCAGATCAGTGATGAAAAGTTTGTGTTAATTAGCAAAATTAAGTAAAATTCCAAGCTAAACCACTTTTGCCTGCGACAATGGGTAACATAGATATCCTGCCTATCAGCTAGATACCCATCCTGTATGACTTTTAGAGCTTGAGGCAAGTTTTTATTGCATTTCATGCTCATTTCCCATTACTACTGTTATCAACTGAGAGGCACCCGACTTCTGTTCACATTCCGCTCAAATGAAAAAGGACTTGAAGTGTGGAATTCAGGCTAGGTGTATAGAGCTAAGTGTAAAGAGCAGGGGGTTTCCTGTCCTGGTGTGATCAGGTTGCCAGAACAAGCTCCAGCTGATCTTCTGCCATACCGTTCTCCTTGCTATTAGAGATCTCTTAAATCATGGCTTCTATCACCTGACTGTATAGGGAGAAGAAAGTCACCTCAAAAATCTGAGAATGAATACAAACAGTAAAGTCCCACTTCTAACATGCTATTTTGCTGATGAACACAGATCTAAAGCAGTACTTATAAATTCTAAGTGGGAAAGAAGCTATCAACCTTACTTCACCAGTATTTTGGGATAAGGACAGTTCCACATAATCCTCAACTCACTAATACCACAGTCCTTCAGTAATTTTTTTTTTTTTTTTTAAATCTTATAACATGAGTTTATGTGTGAATGCTCATTTGTTCAAAATATATTAGAATGCCAACATACAAAGATAATAACAGAAGCCAACTCTCAGAGAACTACATGAGACAAAATACATCATCACACCTTTCAGAAATTGCATTTTCACTTGCTTTTCTGGGCTTAGATTTTTGTCATGTATTTGGGTCTAGAAATGTGAGATTGTAACCATAACAGGAAAACAATGAAAACAGCTGAAACTTGAAAGCACTATAGGATTAACTGTCAGCAAGAATGAAAACCTGAGTGTTTTATTTTTCCTTCATATATAATTTTGGGTTCAGAAATCAACTTGCATAATTTACTAGCACAATGATCATTAGGGATTTAAGGGGACTCTGCAGTGCAGTTGCACGTTTGTCATGCATACATTTTGCTGTCAGCCTACAAGTACCTGTAACTGAAATAACACACAGCTACCTAAATGCCTTTGTGGACCTAAAAATAAACTCCTGGGAGCTAGTAAGCACTGACATGAAGGAAAACCCCAATTTTAGAGGAACCTTTTCCACTTTTCATACTAAACATACCCTAACCATACGCCTGTTAGGAAGACAGGTACTGCATATTCATCTCATGACTGCATTCACTGGGGACTTCCACCCAGGGTGGGATTCACCTTATTCTACCTCCTAAAAGTTCAGGATCTTGTCAAGATGTGTTTACTATGAGAAGTATAGTTGCGTGGTGAGTACTCAGAAACCATCCCTTACCCGAAGCCACTGGGAACATGATCAAATTCAGCATAAAAGTTTCCAACTATTAAGTATTAGACCTGCATTTGTATGAAGCCTGTGTCATTCCCAAAGTTTCATTATTGGTTTTACTTTCATTTTAGAACCAAATCCTTCCCCTCCCATGCTGGTACTTGAGATGTATTCATAAAAGAAACAGTTTGATATGTCACATAAGGCTAATGAAAGCTCTCTCACATATGTAAGAATATCTGATAATGAATTAATTCTATATAAAAATATTTACTAAGAGTGAGTTAAGGTCACTGTCATACAAGTGGGATTTTGGCTACTTCCTTTAAAAAAAAAAAAAAAAAAAAAAAAACCAACAAATTTAACCTGTTCCCTCTCCCCTCCCTTCCTCCCAACCCTTTAGAAAGTATTTAAGGTTACAGCATATATAGTCTAAGAAATCTTCATTATATCAAAACCCCAAATCATATACTAGGTAAAACTCAGAAGCAAAGTTAAAATAACAGGCCAGGGCAGATGAAGAAATTGTAATGGAAATGCAGAACTGTAAAAATTGGAGTCTTTTCATCTTGGACGCAGAAATGATGAGTCTATAATATTTGTCATAGGCAGGAGGGGAGGGGGAGTTAAAGTACTTTGATACTAGCTAAATTTAGTGCCAGATTCAAAAGCCATGAAGATAATACTGCTGCAATTGAAAGGATGAAAACTTCAGTTTCATACCCCACAATACTGATGTTCAATGTTACAGACGACTTAACTTTAAATATACTTCTATCCACATCATACCTTATTATTTCCTTGCCAGAGTTGTTCTCTCGTTAATTAAAAACATGCGGCTTTTCACTACAGCATGTAAAAAAATTATCAGTGATTAAAAAAATGGGCTTTAAAAATTGAATTCGCAAGATAATGGTTAGCTGAATGTTTAAAAGGACTACCCTGGTGACTCCAACTATAAAAGTAACTCTGCCTATGTCATTTCATTTAAGGCTTACTATTACAATACTAAGACCAAATTGTAAAAAATAAAACTTTAAAAAAAGTGAAAGATACTTAAATTTTAAGACAAACATTGGCAAACATGGCCTGGGAGAAATTCTGCATCAGGGCAATGTTTTGGTGTCTTTTGGGGGTTTAATAGAAATATTAGGGGTAGGGTTACAATAGACAGCAAGAGAAAGCCAGGATCTCCAGCTGCAGCAGCCCCAGCAAGGGTCTGCCAAAACTTGGTGTGAACTGCAAAAACTTTTTTCCAGCAGAAAAGTTGTGGTTACTGTTAAGGTAGAGAAGAAAAAGATTAGATCGGCAGGTGCAGTGGGGCTGGAAAGCAGCTGTCCAGGCAAAGAGCAGGTTGCAAAGGGACCTGTCCTGGGAGAAAGTTTGCATCAGGGCCATGCCTCCAGGGCTCTGCAGATTTTGTAGGATTATTTTTAGAATGTGGGTTAAGGCAAAGAGAAAGCCTAGATTTTGCTGTGAGTGGGGCTATCAAGTGCCTGTCCACTTAGGTGTATGCTTCCACTGCTTCTGAGCCGGGGGAAGCTTTTCTTCACTTATTGAAGTGGGGGGGTGGCAGCATCTGAGTTTGTTTAAGGTCAGGTTGTTCTCATGTTTCAGCAGGTCAAGATCAGCTACATCAGCTGTATTCTCAGGATAGCCCAGTCATCACTATCTTGGTGAACTCGACCTCTTCCTCTGATGTCCTTTCATACCAGTGTTCAGCTGTCAACAAAAAAAGGCCACTGGCCATTTGACTTGAATATTCATCCATCTATTTTGCATTTTTAGCAGTTTAACTCACTGGTTTTGGTCATTTTGTTCTATAAATTTTGTCCTAGGAAAGAAATAAGAGAGGGGGTTAGGAAGACTTATTAGTGCTTTGCAGTTAAATTCTCATTTTACTTAAAGTGGCATCAATCTGGTAAGTTAAGTAAAATAGTGAAGTTACACAGTAATGGGTGAAAACTATTTCACGTATCCTGAATCATAGCAAATGACAAACTGTTTCCAATAGTTCTTAAATCAACTCTCCTCTGTCCTGAGAGGCATCGTAATCTTTATCATTATCACACCACCTATTAATTGGTTCAGTACCATTAAGAAACAGCACTATTGGAAGATCTCCAGGCATTACAAACCTAAGAGCAATCATGCTTGTTACAGCCTGGCTCTTTCTGACACTGTGATTCCCTTTTTGCCTCTTCCCCAGGGTTCACCTTGCTTTGAGCTGGATGCTACACAAGCACTTCCTTCAGGGTAACCATGGGAACCAAACTCAGAGCTTCATATGGGATGCGAAGGCTTGACCAATATTTTTAACTTACGGTGATGCTTTGTTTTAAGGATCCAGGCCTATTAGTACAAAGGTTTTTACAGATTAGTGCTTTCCCTACCTGAAAAACACAGTGAAGGTCAGCTGTTGAAAATATTAATTCTGCATTTCAAGCAGAGATTTATAGTTCTGCACAGAAAACTGTCCTTTTCAGTGAATAACTGCAACAATAAGAAAATAAAACCATCTATCATGAACGCATGAATTCTTAGTAATCCCATGTGGTGGGTTCACCCTGGCTGGAGGCCAGGTGCCCAGCAAAGCCGTTCTATCACTCTTCCCCTCAGCTGGACAGCGGAGAGAAAATATAACAAAGGGCTTGTGGGTCGAGATAAGGACAGGGAGAGATCACTCAACTAATTACCATCATGGGCAAAACAGACTCAACTTGGGGAAAATTAACTTAATTTATTGCCAATCAACCAGAGTAGGGTAATGAGAAATAAAATTAAACCTCAAAACACCTTCCCTCCACCCCTCCCTTCTTCCTGGGCACAGCTTCAATCCCGGATTCTCTACCTACACTCCCCCAGCAGCACAGGGGGATGGGGAATGGGGGTTGGGGTCAGTTCATCACACCTTGTCTCTGCCGCTTCATCCTCTTCAGGGGCAGGACTCATCACTCTCTTCCCCTGCTCCAGCGTGGGGTCCCTCCCATGGGAGACAGTTCTCCACAAACTTCTCCAATGTGGGTCCTTCCCACGGGCTGCAGTCCTTCAGGCACAGACTGCTCCAGCTTGGGTCCCCCGCAGGCTCACAAGTCCTGCCAGAAAACCTGCTCCAGCGTGGGTTCCCCGCAGGGTCACAAGTCCTGCCAGCAAACTTGCTCCAGCGTGGGCTCCTCTCTCCACGGGGCCACAGGTCCTGCCAGGAACCTGCTCCAGCAGGGGCTTCCCACGGCGTCACAGCCTCCTTCGGGCATCCCCCTGCTCCAGCGTGGGGTCCTCCCCTGGCTGCAGGTGGAGATCTGCTCCACTGTGGACCTCCCTGGGCTGCAGGGGGACAGCCTGCCTCACCGTGGTCTTCCCCACGGGCTGCAGGGGAATCTCTGCTCCAGCGCCTGGAGCACCTCCTCCCCCTCCTTCTTCACTGACCTGGGGGTCTGCAGGGCTGTTTCTCTCACATATTCTCACTCCTCCCTCCAGCTGCTGTTTCTGTGTCCACTGCAACTTTTTTTCCTTCTTAAATATATTATTGGAGAGGTGCTACCACTATTGCTGATGGGCTCAGCCTTGGCCGGCGGCAGGTCCGTCTTAGAGCCGGCTGGTATTGGCTCTGTTGGACATAGGGGAAGCTTCTAGCAGCTTCTCACAGAAGCCACCCCTGTAAACCCCGCCGCTACAAAAACCCTGCCACACAAACCCAATACATCCCATGACCTATTTAAACAATGCATCCATGAAACTGGAAATCTTGAGTTCTCTTTCTGTGTAACTCACTGGCTGTTAATCTTGTTCAAGTCAGTCAAATCACCCGTGCCTCAGTCTCTGTGCACTAACCTACATCAAGTACCTAAATACCTGGTTGCTGAGCCATTTCATTCATTCAAGTTTGTTAAGCAGATTTCCCAGACAGAGGTAGTACAGAAAACCTTAATATTAAAAGTTATGATTGGTCATAGTGAGGTGGCATGGCCAAGACAACTTGAACGTAAAAAAACTAACCTACAAAGCCTCCTGAGTAGACGCAACTGAACTGGGAATCTAAGAAAAACTTGGTATCATCTGAGATTTCTTCCATATTCTTTGCTTTGTTTGGACCATAAATATTCCAAGCACAGTTTCTTCTTCTATGTGAGCTTTTGTTGCTTGACTGGTAAAAATGTTGGATTCTTTTTTTCCATTTAAAAGAAGTTCTGTTTAGGTTCATTTTTTTGCGAAAGACTCACGACTACTGACTAGGCTGCATTTTAGTGACTGACCCGCTCCTAACACAGTAATTTACCTTCCTCTTTGTTTGTACCTTCACCCTAACCCTCTCTCCACCTCCCATACCCTCTCCTCAATAATAAACACTTACTCTCAGATCCGCACACAGAGCAACTCAGTACATACTCCCAGTGATGCCCATACTGACTAAAGTTGTAGTCCAAAGCTTGGATGGGTGGAAATATGCTTTTTTAATAACACACCAAGTGCACAGAAATTAATATTTTAACTGCAAGAGGTTTATGTTAATAGGAGCATAACAACTTATTTGCTTACCCTGCTTTCCCACCCTTTCAACCTTCATACCATACAAGTTTCTAGTGTGTTCACCTTTAAGCCTTACAGCTGTCCTCTATTCGTTATCTGTAACGGTAATCCCAGATTTCTTTTTGGCTCAAACAATACTGCAGTACCACACTAGGATATACCAGTGAGTTTAATGGATCCCTGACTCTTCAACTCTTCTGACTGACTGGATACACAAAGCATTCACTCTGGAGTAAAAACAGTGTCTGTAATGATTCAATCTAAAGGAATCTTATTATAATTTTTACTCCCTAAGGCTCTAGTAATAGTCATCTGTCACTCTTTGAACAAGTTTTACATAGATGCTTTCACCAACACACAAGTAGAATATATGAAGTGAAGTCTGAGGGCAGTTTGGCAAATTTCAAGTTTACCTGCATGATTCTTTTCTGTTTTCCAATAAATGCTTAGCTTATAAAACATGATATGTAATGCAAACACCTTTACAGTAACATAAAGTATTCTCTTGCTGTCACTTACAAACCATAAATTTATTTGGAACTGTGCTAAAATCCTGCTTCTATTCTGTAAAAAAAAGTAAAGCAAAAATTTTTAAATAGCATTATATCACTACATATCTATTGCATGGCTTTTTATAAATGTTGATGCTGTTACAATGTCAAGGCTAATTTCTTACAGGCCAGTAGCTGTCAAGCCTGTATTTACTCTGATTCTAATGCTGTCTTCTAATCAAGGAGCCAAGTCGAGGTTCTCAGGACAAAGTTAAGAAATCAGGCAGCAAGTATTTCGAATTAAATTGATGTGGTAAAATTACAAGCCCTGCAATGATGGCATTTACTCTAGACAAGGACCTGTATTTGAGCCTGTTACCATCCAACAACTCACAGAACATTTCAGAGATGAAGGGTCTTTTATTTTCCTAAAACCCTGGGACTAAGTAAATAGAAGTAACACAAATATGAAATACTCTGTTTCTGAAAGCAGACATCATCTTATTTCTACCATATTTGTAAAGTGTTTGGCACACCGTTGCTTTTTGGTTGAGTCTCTCTTCGTCCCCAGTCATTACCTACCCCAACACACACATACCCCAGAGCCAATCTTTACAAGCAGATATAGCTGATAAAACATTCTTCCCAGTGTTGGAATAAATTTTACTAAAACCATAAGCACTACTGTAGAGTAAACAAACGTAAGGGGTAACAAAGTGCCTAAAGAATTTGCTGTGGAGTCCTTAAAGGAAAGAATCCCCATTTCTTTGTGGAAACCTTTCCTGAATTCATCCTTGTGTTACCTCTTCCAATATCCCAGATCTGTGTATAAAGCACAAACTACGCTTTTGAGAATACAAGGTAATAAATGAGATACCAGTAGACAGCCTCTTCTAGCACTGTAGAAGACAAAAAAAAAAAAAAAAAGACTTCCTAGACTCAGATCCCAAAAGCAGAATCCACCCTAGACCCCCACACCTGTGCCTACATTACAGAGACACACATTACTGGGTGATGTACCACAGCGTCCCATGCAGTCCTTGTCTCTGGTTAGATACTTCAACCAACGTAAAGACAACCATGTCATATGCCTTGGGTTTTTCTCCAGAAGAAAACCAAGCAGGCAAGAATCCATACTGCTTTTCTGCACATCCTCCAGCGTAGATGCCAGGGGTGCATACCTGTCTGCAGGCAGACCTGGCCAGGGGTAGCTCTCAGGAAGCAGTGCCAACACACACACCCTGTAATGACAGAGCATCAAGGTCATGAAAGCTGTTTGATTTCTTTATGTATTATTATTCAATACTGTTATCATTCCAGTACTGCTACCAACCTTTTCTCCTGGTCAGACACCTATCTTTTTTTTTGTATTTTTTTGATTCATACAGACCTGATCAAATATTTTTCTTTCCAGAGATGAGTTCTCAGAGCATCTTTGCTACAGATCCTATGCACTGAGTCTGGACATCCAAGGACAGGTTCTCACAACCTTTGGGTCCAAAGCAGCTCATGAGAACTATAGATCATGCAAGTATGAACTACATAATAAGTCTCTGCAGAAAATACAGCCAGGTTCCCTTGGATTATTTTTTTTCCATACCCACCAGTGAAGAAAATAGGCATTTGACTGCAACAGATCTTATGTGTTCTCTCTGTGCTTTTCTTTCTTTTTGTGTCACAGAACTACTTATATTCCACACGTTTCTTCCGTTCACAGCAATTCACCTCCAAGCAAAGCACAGGAAGACCCAGGAGAACAGTTTACAGACCGAAGCAAGGTCAGCAACAAAAGATTTGATCACAAAGCTGTGCTTTTAGGGAATAACATTTATCCCATTTGTCTTTTGTTTATTACCATCATTTAAGCCATTCTGTTATGCGAGCTGTTCTCCAAAGGAACCATTTTCCTCCACACAGGCTTGCATATTCAACTTCTGCCACTCTCATCGTACTGGCGCATTCTCTTTCGCGAGTTAGGTGCCCTCACCTGTTATCATCAGCAGTTTCAAATCACTCCCCTGTGAAAACTACAGTTTTATTATATATAGGCTCTAAATTTATTAGCTTATCATCATGAATGTCACTCGAAAAGAATGTTTCTAAAATGAGAGGTAAAAACAATGCGAATGCATGTAAAACAGCCCAGCTATCACTTAATCTTTGTGATAAAAAATAGATTTAAAATGGCAATAAAATTGTTTTTTACTGTCTTATCTATAACAGTCGAGTTGCATTCTAAGATTCCTCCACTGTTAGGGATTCACATAACAGTGCATACAGACATTTAAATCTGTCCCATATACAAAATTTGAACATCAGAATATGCATGCTTAGTTGCACAAAACGAGTCATGCCAACATACACACTGCTAATTGTTGGCTCGATTTGATGAATAATGAGCTGGCATCAGGACATTAGAACTTCAAGCAACAGAGGAGCTTACTCACTCTCATATAATTTCCATGTTATAAATATCAGATATGTTACAGAGGAAGGGGATCACTGGGGTTTTTTTCTTCCCTATATCAGACAACTAAAAAGTCCTATAACTGTCACCAAAAAAAAAAAAAAAAAAAAAAAAACAAACCAAAAACAAAAACAAAAAAACCTCCACAGAAAACCAAAAGCTCTTTCCTTATTTGAAATTTGAACATACTGTTTTATTTTTTTTTTCTAAAAGATGATGCACAGCAATAATACTTGCATGGGTTTTGTCCCAGGAATCAGAAGGGAGCCAAGATGTTCACCCAAGGATCAGAATCACAAGCATACTGTGAATCATATCTCTTATAATATTCTGTGGTGATGCAAACCCAGTCTCGTCTTCAAAAATGATTTACACTAAATCCTCATGTTCATGTCTATTTCCATTTATTTTCATAGTAACATACGCAAGCTACTATACAGGTAGTACATGCAAAGTAGCCATTTGCACGGAATTAGTCTGGAAGTATGTGAAAAACAAAGTGAGTATTTGTAGATGAATTATATATTTAAAATCAATACAATTAATGAATTTTTTCACAGGCTTGATATTCCTTTCACCTATGTCAAGTGTGTGATGATCAACAGGCTTTCCTCAGATTTTGCATTTCAACCCATGATTTAGGTAAAATATTTGTAAAACTTCATTTAGTAACCCAGCTTTCAGTTGCCTTCATAACTGGTATATAAGGATTAGATTTTAAAAGACCTCTACTGCTATTTTTGACAAAGTCATTCAGCACTTAAATGCCAAAGTTTATTTTGAGTGTCTGATATTTAAAATGTCCCCCAAAATAGGGGACAACTTTTGAAATCTGGCATGTATGACAGCATATTAATAACACTTCAGGTATATTTGTTCCAAACACTATTAAATACCAGACATATTTTAATTCTTAAGGATACCCAGCATTGACAACACAGAGAATGAATGCTGAGTTTCTAAATTTAATACACAATTCAGTCACTGGTCCAGTGTCATAGCATCCCTCTGTCAACAAATGGAACAAAAGTATTCACTCACTTCCTTCCAAACCTATAAAGACACAAAGTAAAAGAAGTGTTACAAATTAATCCACCTAAATGTTTGTTTCTGCCAGGCTAGATTTGCAAGTAGAAGTAGTATTATGTGTTTGTTTGGGTTTTGGTTGGTTGGGTTTCATTTGGTTGGGTTTTTAAGTTAGGTAGCATATTTGGAAGGGGCAGACAAGCTTTTGGACTCATGAGCTCTCTAAGTCTGAAACAGAAGCAGCAAAGTCCAAAACCAAATACAATTTGAGCATAATTCCTCTTAGTTTCACCTAAGTCACAGTTAAAGCACCTTAGAGAAAAGCAAGTTGGACGCAGTGGGTAAGAGGAATGTTAACACAGAAAGGTCATGCCATGGTCAGTTAACTCCTAAAAGGCATACTCCATGGACACACAAAAGGCAGTACATGAAGAAGATTATACTGTGGCACAAAATTTAGGGTCCAGCAGAATCATGAATTTCAGGTCACAGGCTTGGTTTTGCATGTTGTTCAACCTTTGAGGATCAAGAGCAAGAGACCACAGATCTGCTCTGTGAAACATTCTCCTTGGTAACTGTTCCTGTTCTTTTCTGATTGCGTGTGAGGGTTTACTCTGGTGCAAAATTGTTGTTCAGATCCATCTACATTTTTTTAAATGATGAAAAACACCATAATTCTAGGACCAGCAAACATTAGATTCAGTGACTGATTCAGAGTATCCTCAAGAAGACACTTTCCAATGTTGGTCTAATAGCTGTAACGTTCGTCACTTCTCTTTAAGGTTGTAAAGTATATTTCCAAAAATCCTGCTTGATTTACATGAAAATAGCTTTGGCATTCATGAAAAATAGATTTTTTTTTTTTTTTTAATTATGGAGCTGTTCTAAATGCCCTTTTAAGAACAAAGATCTTGCCCAGATAATCAAAACCAGTTATACAACTGCTACTGAAAAGACAAGAGCTAAATTTTATCACTATGTTTTACATCCACAGCTAGAGAGTTTTGTGGTATATGGCATATGTTCTTTGCTTCTTATTAACACTAAAATTAGCCAGAACAATTTGTAAATCAGCAGGAAATGCCACCATGTCTTCCAACAGGACAGATAGACTCTTTCTTTCCCCTTCCCCAGAAACAAATGAGAGGGAAGGGGAATTTGGACTCCATGGACAGCTTCACAAAAGAAAAGAGCAGAGGGAAATGGCAAGCCTTGATTATAGAAAGGAAAGGGAGAAAAGATAGGAAAAAATACATGAAAAAAAGAGTAGAAAAGACAGAAAGATTTCCAAATTCAGTGCTCCATTCACCTTCCTCTCAGAGAGATTTGTACCTCACTTAAATTAAAACCTTGGTAGCTAGACTCATATCAAACATCCCAGAAGTTCAACTTGGTAAAGATACATGGTGTCACATCCATCTCTATAACAAACAAATCTTCCCCAAGCTGTGTGTTTAGCTCATGTACTGCATAATATTTTTAATTTCCACGTAACAGCAATCTCTTTGCTCTATCCCTTCTTGCACTGACCAGTAAATTTCACAGCAAGGAAAAATATATTTGCAATACAGATTGGAATTATGCCACTATAATCCTTTAACATGTCAGGAGATGTGGGAAGTTTTAGCCTAAAGAAGTCAAAGAAAATTAACAGAAAAGAAGTAGTAACTCTAAAGGAAAATACCACTGGTCAGCATAAGACTTCATTCATTTGCTAGTTTTGAACTTTTCACTGCTTACCAAACAGAAATGTGGCATTTTGTTTTCCAAAGAAGAAAATATATTTGTACGAAAATTAAACTGCAGCCTTTTAGCAGATGTCGTGTTAGTTTGATATACCCTGGTCGTAAAGACAACAAAATAAATGATTGTGTATAAACAGTCCTCACACTGCTAAGAGTCTGCAGAAAAATGTGCATACACAAAATGATTCAGCGCATTTGTTGCCAGGTTTTTAAATGGCTTTACATAATTTAATGAAATTTAAATACAGTAAAAGGGCAAAGCTTTGATGCCCAAACTCTTGTTTCAATATTGCCTTTTTCATGAAGTAAGCAGAAAACCCCAAAAGAGAGCAGCTTTAATTAGCTTTATTCTAATCAGATCTAGAAATTAGACAAATAGATGGCTCAGAATGTATCTACTTTGTTTAGAATAAAAAATAACTCCTGAGGGAGCTTGAGATTGCAGCATTTCCTGTAACATAAATAGTAAAGTCTGTGTGGGAGGAGGCCTTGTATCAAAATAATTTGGTAAAGATTATCATAACAGAGATGTTTAGGGTTTTAGATTTTTCTCACATCCCATATCTTTTTTTTTCTTCACATTTGAGCAAGTCAAGTAATGCAGATCTCCTATCAAACAGTGCCAAACAAATTTGGTTCCCTTGAAAAACACTATTTGCATAAGCCCATTTATGCAGTTGAGCTTCTCTCCCCAAGTAGCTCTTCAGCTCCGTGCTGTGTTGCCTTTTTAATGGGAAACTTGAATAATGTTAAGCAAACCTGGGGCAGGAAAACACATTTTTACATCCAATTTAAAGCCCTAAGTAGCATACAGCTTTAATTCTGGTTCAGAGTTACCTGAAAGTAGTAAATGGCTCCATGTTTACTCCTATTTTAGGAACAGAAGTGGCAACTCTTCGATCTCAGTACAAGGAAAAGACATGGACAACTTTGGAAAGTTTCTCAGTATAAACTGTCCACCACTTGAAGGTGTATGTTCCTGGCTACATTTCCATAATACATTCCGTATTCAGGTGCACCTGCAGCCCAGCAAACATTCTGAAGCATACGTCTGCAGTGTCTCTCCATGGAACTAACACAGGCTGAAACCATTCACCACGTTAACTTTTGTAGCAGCTACAGCCATGTTAAGCGGCTGAGGAATGCACAGAAGCAGGGAGTGTAGCGTGCCGGGGGGGGCTTTAGCCTAGATTTCACATTATTGCAACAATTCAACTCACTTTAATTGCATTAGATTTATCAGCATCAGTTTTCGCTAATGAACTTAGGTATTTCCTTTCCTGAGCTTTTCAAGGTACCACACGGCTCTGCTCCTATCTTAGTCGCTAAACTCTTCAAGGTCATAGATTAACTATATAGTGGTTTTTGCAGAATTTTTACAGTGCTTTTAATATTTTTTCTGTACACTGCCAATGATTAACAAGACTTATCATACAAGGCTTGATCCAGAAAAGCACTTAAACACATGCACAACTTTGATTTCTTGAGCTGACCATTTAATCTGACAAGACCAGGCACATGCTTGAAGTTAAAAGCATGTTCCATTGCTTTGCTATTTGTAAGTGAGAATGTTTACCACTATGCAAGGAGAAACACAACCCAGTAAAACATATCCCTGCTTTGCGTAAAAAAATAATGTTCTCAGATTTAATCCTTGGAGTATGCATGAATTTACTTACAATTTTAACATTTTCCCTAAAGATGTTCTTCAAGACAGGTCTTATTCTCAACTGCACCGGGAAAAATCAAGTCAAAGATTTCTTCAGGCAGCTCTTCATAGTCATTTATTTATATTTAAGTATACAGGACCCAGCAGATTCACTTAAATCAAATGTCCTCTCTATTATTCTAAAATGTATTAACCTCATTCTTCTGCCTCTCAATTTCAGCAGCAATTTTGTTCCACGTCTCATTATGCTAATAAAGGGGAAAACCTGATTAACCTAGAAGAATTTAGACTTATCAATCACCTCAGCTCAAAGTAAATTGGTATTGCAGTGAAAATGCTTGAAAAACTCTACCACATCAGAGGCTTACCAAAAACAACACAGACAGAAAACTAGATCTTGACAACAGAAGTAAAATACAGGTAGTTTACAAAGCATCTGACCATTAAACTGTATTTCTCTGCTTGTTACATTACTAAACCCAAACTCTTCTTCTGCAAAAGCTACTCATACGAGGGTTTTTATGCAAGGGACACTACATAAACAGCCAACCAATTCTTTTCAGTAAAGATTGGTATTTATTAGTAAGGCCTCTTTATGAAATTCTAGAGATTAGACAGATAGCCTGTGCCTGCAATTCAAAAAACTCTCAAAGACCCCAGAATTGATATTACAGGCTAGAACAGAACATTGGAAAATGCCGTAAAAGAAACAGGAAAGTGATAGTGACTTCCCGAGGAAGTGCTTGGCAGCCTGTCCGACTATGACAAGCACCAAATACCACACAATTTCACAGATCACTAGCAACCGGATTGGTAACTTGAATCTCCACATAAACAGATAATTTTGAAATATCTGCAAACAATCTGACATCTGGGAATGTTTTTGCCCATTTCCTTTCTTCATCCCAGTCATGCATTACAGGTCCTGGCCAATAAAGGAAATATTATTTTAATAATCTTATTACAGTGAAAAAATTGCAGTTCTAAACTGGACAGTGTCAACTCAACAAGACAAAAAGTGTCTGTAACATTTATGTGCTCTGTAGGAATAGCCAACTAAGTTCTCAAGCCACTATCTCAGTCGAGTCATAAATAGCATTAGTAAGTGGTGATGTAAGCTGCATTCTGTATGACTGTACCAGTGTGTCATAGCCCTATTCTGTAAACATTCATCTTTAGCAATGAACAGTTCACTCAGTTCTCTGCACTATTCCTTCTGTCGCCACTGTACTGACCATGATAACAAAACCAAAAAAAACATACCGAATGAGACCAACAGGTGATTTCACAGAGGTCACTGTAAACTTTGACTGAAGAACTCTCTGTTCACCACATTTCCTTCCTTATCCCACTAATAGGATACTTTCACGGAAGATACTTGACAACAGTTTGTACTTTCAGCTGGTGCAAATAGATTCAAACGGAGAGGAACTTGCCATGGTGTAAAGCTGGAAGAAACCAGGCTAATTTGAAAAGCAAAGCTGCTTATACCCTTCTGCAGATGCCTTTATGCTTGCCAGCTTTAGAGAAAACATGAGCAGGGGTTAGATACAGAGCTCCAGGAGCTTCATCCAGTCACTGCTGGCTCTGGGAAGAACGTGCCAACACCAGCCAGCACCAGCCCCTGCACGTGCCCCTCGCCCTCACGCTGCCCACAACATGAGGACAGAGAACTAAGGGAGGAGGCAGGAGACTGAGGGCAGTAGCCAAGCTTCCACAGAAATAAAATATATCCAGTTTCACTCCTCACACCTAGCTGCACTCTCTAGAAAATTGACCAAACTGTGAGTGTTGCCGGCATGTCTTGCTTTTTAAAGATTAAAAAAAAAAAAAAAAAAAAAAAAAAAAAAGTGCTCAGGATGTTTTAAGATTATTATTGTTGTTTTCTCCATTCCCCTGCCTGCCAAACTTCACCTTTTGTGAGACAGTATGCACCCAGAGAAATTACAAGGAATCCATTTTTTTGCTTTTGGGTTTTCCATCTAAAGTATATAAAAACCCCATGGAAAAAAAAACACGTTATCATTTTGTCTTTCTAACATACAGCTTTTAAAGTGATTACAGAGACAGAGAAAAATCTATGAAAAAAAAATATAGAAAATTGTATACTTTGACGTTAAAATAGAAAATACTCAACTGTATACTTTTAAGTCATTGTACTTTAAAAGCGTCATTCTAATTACCTGGTTTTTGGGAATGGTGCCAGTGCTAGCTGGAAAAAGCACTCTTATCTAGCCATCAGCTACAAAATAGAAAAACAAATTGCGAGAATTATTGAGCTTTTGGATTTTGGAATGATTGAGACCTAGTTAAAGAAACATATGCTACTTTGATTACATAGCAGCCTCTACTACGTGTACTCAAATAAGAATATACTAAAAAAAAAGACTTCAAACAACATACTGAAAAATTAAATACAGTGTCCCTGTATCCTGTCTGGTAAGGCTGCTATACCCCATGTTATGGTTCATGAAAGTTTCATGCTTTCTTGTGTCATCTACAGAAAAAAAGATGATACCCAGTACATCATAAAGGCGGAGCAGCATGGAAAAATGATAGCAGATCCATTTGTAAAGCCTTCAGTGCATAGTTAGCTTATCTAAGTATTTTTAACAAACGTGAACCATCACAGTAAGTTTATCAGTTTTTCAGCACTTCACATCATACAATCATGGGGCTTTTTTGATCTGATCAGAGGAGCCTTAAAGCCCAATGAATTCACTTTATGGCCAAGCCACCACTTCACCATCACCATTTGAATTCCTTGGATCCAGGCCAGACTGCTTGGCTGGAAGGAGCATTAACCAACAAACAGTCTTGAAACTGGAAGGGGTATAAGGTTTTGTTATGCCTAACTTAGAAAACCTGCTCTCCTAGCAGATCCACAAAGCTCCTTTTAGTATTATTACATGCATGCAGAGTAATTATGTTAATTCTGCTAATTAGTCAGTATGGGTAAGACTGTGGCCAAGCTCCAGTTTCCCAGCCCTTTCCCCATTATAAGCTGTTAGAAACTCCAGAAAAAGGCTCAACAACTCTTGGTAAAATTTATTCCTATTTGGATTCGATCCAAGCCATTCTACATAATTCCATTAAAGCACAGCAAACAAGGCTAGGCATTAATGCATAACTGAAGTAGGCTTTATGCTGTCAACATGGATCAGATTCATACTGGCTCCATTCCAGAATTATGCTTTTAAATGCTTATTTAGTAACAAATCACATAGAAGATAAACAAGCAATTAACCAATCTCCCAAGAAGCTAACAATCAAAATACCCTGAAGAATTAAACATACTAGATTGTTGCCTTCCTCTATCACTTGGTTTCGCAGTACCTATGGTATGTGACTTTCAGCCAGAGCAAGGTCATAGTTAATTGACATAAGTGCATGCCACCATTTCTTAATATTTAAATTTTATGTTTTAAGCACACAGCAATATGCTGAAAGTAAGATGGCATGCAGATCAAGGAATGAAAACTTATAGATTCCATATGTACGCTGTTGTTTTCAGAGTGCTCAGAAGGTAGGTCCACAAACATGCTGTTCACAAGTCTGAACGCATATCCAAACTGTGTGGATTTACAACTGTGTGATATGAGCAACTTCCAGTGTTACTACCTGTATCTGTCACCTTCATGCTCATACTAGTTTTCATTATTTCAACATTATTACAAGGCCAAACCCCAATCGCTTTATTCGTATAGTTATGTTAAAATCAAATAAGAGATGAAGCAGCTCTGAGTTCAGTCACATCTCTGCACATTGTAAATTTTCATTAGATCAGACAGATAGGTTGGAGCCTAGTTTCTTGTTTCTGCTGAAGTTTAGGAATGAAATAGGCAGAGTTTAAGACAGTCACTTCTTAGTATGCTCAGGAACAGGGCTTTATAAACCCAAGGTCATTGGGAAAATCTGAAGCAATTCTTCAAAGTCCTTACTCTGTAGGCTTTTAAGATTAGCAAGAATCCAGGTAGGCAAGGTAATGACAGACAGGAGTCAGAATAAGAGACATAATTCTGTCTCTACGCCCACATAAGAAAGATTTCATGACATTGGGCTCAGCTGTTTCAGGTTAAGATTAACAAGTAACTGCCCTAGTCAGAAAATATATTTGTCATATGGTGTCCAGGAGGTGATGCATTATACATCTCTGACTTTTCCTTATGAAGGATCAGCTAGCTTAGCTTATAGCTGTTCAATGCATTTTTGTTCATCTACCTCCTTCTACTGGAATTCTCACC
Source organism: Aquila chrysaetos chrysaetos (assembly GCF_900496995.4). Taxonomy (NCBI): domain Eukaryota; kingdom Metazoa; phylum Chordata; class Aves; order Accipitriformes; family Accipitridae; genus Aquila; species Aquila chrysaetos. The sequence continues at coordinate 63,912,699 of NC_044007.1, forward strand.
TCCTCCTTTCCACAGCTGTGCCATGACTGAACATAATCCTTTTCAAAAATCCCTCATGTATCACTTCCAGATGTGAGCTTGTCTTCTCCTGTTTCAAAGTTATATGGCATTGAGCTATCTGAATTCTGATACACCTTTACTTGCCTCTTTGATCAAGCTGTTGTTTACAGATGCATGCTATCATAGCTCTCAATTGTCAATTTATCACCAAATTTCTACAGCTCTACTTATTTTTTAAAAAAACCAATGACTGGTTACCCATGTCCTTTGTTACATTAACATGGCATTGTTTCCATTCCTCCTATGCAATGTATGTGGATAATTATTAGTTATGGTTATTGAGGGTGCTGGTACTGAACTACAACTATAGGTATTGGTATGAATTGTGCACTGTTTATTGGCAGAACCCTATTCAAGGGGTGTCCAACCAGCCAAGTGAGCAAATGCTGCTGTCAGACCATAACCAAGACTTACATTCACCTGTGGCAGTTCCTCTCATTCTGCCCTGACAAGGCACACCCCTCCAAGCATATTTTCTTCCCACTTTTCTTTTCATGCTATTCCACCTTCTGAAAAAAAACACCGATGGAGAACACCAGGGTTGAAAAACAGCATGCAGTCTCAAACCTCTAAGGAAATGAATTTAACTTTGTTTCAATTTAACGTTGCATATACTTAATTTGGGAGGGGAAGAGCTTACTACAGGGCTAGAATAGTAATAGTCAGAACGAGACATAGAAAGTAACAGATGGCTCTTACAATCAGGCTTCACTGTAAACACTTCAGTTTTGCATTCTTATACTGGAGAACCTTTGGTGGAAAGATTCGAAACAGCTTCAAGGCACAGAGAAAGTGACCAGATTTGCAGGACTTGAGGAAAGAAAAGAAGGTCAACATATGGACGTAAATATGTATACCACTGTAGTAGAAGTGTGAAATTCCTAAAAAAACCCTTGATCCTGGAAATAAGTGGATCAGTACTCCTCCTACCTGTAACTATCGTACCTTGATACAGTGTTCCCAGCAGCTTCTTTCAAGTTAAGTTCTCTGTCCATCCACCAGCTACTCATCCAGTCTCTGGTCTTTGGAGGCTCTCTGAGATACCTTGACAGAGTCCTGTCTGGAATACCTGCAAAAAACATCACCCCACATTGAACAAAGGAAACAGAATTTGGAAAGGACAGATGCACCAGCGCATCCTCTAGTTTTCACACAAAAAAACTTCCTTTCAGCTCTCATCAGACATTGCAAGTGATAGAGACCAGCGTCAGCAGTGGACCCAAACCTCCCATCCAAAGACACCGAAAACCACCACACTGCAGATAAACAGCTGTCACTCTGCCAGTCTCCCACATATTTGTCACTCAGTAGCTAAATCTGATACTGGACAAAATTTGCTGGTAGGCAATTAAGTTCAGCAGGTTTGGAGATGACAAAGTGACTGTTTGTTGTACTCAGCACAGATGTACCTCAGAGACAATGTATACACACACTTGCCTGGGACCACCCTCCAAGACAGCTTCCTCCACAGAGATGGTCTAAGAGCTCCAGTCGTGAAAATGATTACCAGGAAGGTGGAACCACAGGGAGAGTCTGGATGCAGCACTGTTTCTTCGGGGCTTCCCTTTTGGTGCTCCACATAGTTTCCTCCAAGTCAGCTGTCGGATCTCTCTCCTCGTCCAACAGCCGCTCTGGATGGAGAAACTTGCCTGTTTTATTTTCTCGAGGCTCTGAACCAAGGTGACCTCATCTTCCTGCCTAAGTCTCTCAGTTCAGACAGAGGCAACCTGTTGTAGGGACAAGTGAGCCCCACTGCCTGCCTTCTGACCCATCCGCCTCCCCGTGCCCTGAGGAGGAGCCTCACCCCACACACTTTCAGATGTACGCACCAACCCCAGGGTGGGTCCATACTCACTTCTAGGTGCTTTGTGCCACGTAACTAGAAATGAGTGATCTTTGTCAAGTAGCCTCAAAGCTCTATTCATAAAGCAGGAATGCAGACCACCATCATAAAAAAGTGCTGGAATGGGGGTGACCAGGCAGGGATAACAGTACGCCTTAGCCCTACGTGTTGCAACAAGGGCATCCTGCTCTGTGCAAGCTTGCTAGGAACAAGTGCTGACCAGCATGATCTGTTTGAGTTGCCAAGTTCGACAGCAAATATAGGCTCTTGGGAAGCATGCTGAAGGCTGCCAGGTGACACCTTTGGGCTCTCTCAGGGACAGCTTTCTGCTAAATATTGCTGGTATAAAATAACAGAAATCCTGCAGCACATTAAGCAGTAGTGGATAGGTCATAACAAGCTCATGGTATAAAACTCAGAAGCAGGGCAAGTGCTGAAGGGCCTTGTAAGGGTGTCGTGAAAGGCTGTGATATAGGTGTTGGGTCTGACCACATCTGAAGCAGTTGGCAGAGCGAGTATTGCACACATTGTCCATTTTTGTTACTGTTTTTGCATTGACCTATTCTCTCCTGTCTGCAAAATCCTTAGAAAGCTATGAGTAGCACTATGAATACACTACAGTTACTAGGAATATTCCAGCTATTCAGCTTATATACTAAATGACTGAGGTACAAAGGTGCATCATTCAGATGGGATACAGACAGCTATGTTTTCATCTCCCCGTTCAGCCACAGACTTCACACATGCCCTAGGACAACACAATCATTCTGGAAAGTGGGACTACATCCATCTGCAAAGTCAGAATAGTAATACTTCTGCAGAGGTACTACATCCATAATGGTCTGATGTATATGCAGAACAACTTAAGCTCTGCTATAATGAGGTCATACCTTAAAGTAAATAGGAAGGCAGTGACTGTATATGTTCATACACATCCAAGTGAATGACAGCACAATTTGTTCAGCAGCTCTACGGCAGTGTCATTTGCCCATGTTTTCCTCACATACATCTTTGCCCTGTATTATCCTCTGACAAACATGCAGCTGAACAAACAGCCTAGGTGCAGCAAATGCAAGAGAACATCTCCGAGAAGCTGAAGGGCTACAACACAGCCACACCATGGCAGTCATTCAAAGATCTGTTACACTCACTCTTCTGCATTTCTTCTGCCAAGTAGCAGCAGGAGCACAATTAAACAAATCTTTGGATGTGTCCTTGTCATGGCCACTTGGAGCCAACACACACAAAGCATTATTATTCTCTCCCTACTAAGTATTACTGAGCTTTCTACAAAAACAACGCACCATGCCTGCATATCAGAATTCAATGGGTTAACATAGACAATAACAAACAATGAAAACTTTGAAACTTTACAAGTGTATGAAGGTTTTCCACATGCTAATGTTGGCCTCAGCAGCAGTAAGGGAGCAATTTTTCCATGGTAATGAACAGTTCCTCTGATACAAAGCACAAAGCACTCTCCCTTCAAAATCAGGCACGTAAGTCCTGTCTTCATCTCACTAACCTTTTCCTCACTGTTGTCTATTACTGAATAACTAAAAAATTCTGAATTTAGGACAAAATTATTTTGTATCACTTACTTTGTAACCCAGCACAGCACCACAGTGCCTTATGCAAATTTGTTCCCCTCCTCTTATTAAGTAAAGCAGCACAGAACACTTGGCCAAGTTGCAGTATATGAAAGTGAGACCTCCTGAATGTACCTACAAGAAGTAGTGGCACACCAGCTTCCCATCTTCAGAACGGAAGACAGATAAGGACATGCAGGCTGCAGGAAAGCACGGTTCACCAGAATCATCAGCAAATCCTTGACTATACATAGGGCTTGAATTTCCATGTTGCAGAGGAATCGTTTCTGTAAACAGGTGTTCTGACATCAGTCTAACTTACTAACAGGGGGCTGTTCCTGTCATTACCAAGTACAAAACAGAATAATACAATCTGTGTTTGCAGAACAGTTTCAAAGATGAAAAGCCTGCTCTTGTATCCTTGCTGTTGTATATCATTAGATTCTGCAAGACAGTGGTCATATTTCTACAGTTCCCAAATTGGAGTGATAGGAATTTTTCAAAAATATGTCAAAATATTTTTTCTTAATGTTTCTTCATGCATCTGTTTGGCCATCTTTCAAACAGCTCTACCACATTACACTGTACAAACAGAACTAAGATATGGACCCAATCCTGCAACTCTTTCTTGCTTGTATAATTCCTCAAATTACCTCACTACAGAAATGGAATCTCTCCTGCTCCCAACCACATCTGTTCTCCAAGATTCCCCATGCTGCTCATGTCCTCATACATTGTCCCAGTTATTGCTCACTCTTGTTGTTCCTTAGGTGTCCTTCTAATAGGAAAAAATACGTATTTACATAAGAAACACATGTAAATGAGCAAGTATATATATGTTAATATTTGTACCAAATTCTGTGCACACTCTTACCAATATCAAGAACTGAATCCTTGCAGCTGACTGCATTTCATCTTAAACACCTTCAGTATATTACCTGTAAAATATCCTGATACTTAAATCTCCTCTAAGGACAAAGGAATGCATTTTGATTCTGCGTTTAGTTTCACAGGAGAGAAATACTCAATATGTTAGGCCCTCTTCCTGTTAGCAGTTACCACCACTCTTGTGTTGTGAGAGCATAGCTAGCTTTAAAAGGGCTCTCGCCACAACAATTGTGTGAAACTGCCTTTTGCTGATAAGGGAAGGGACTGAATACATTGCACAGAGAGAGTTAACTGTTACACACAACTTCACCCACATAATTTATACCCACTTATTTCAAACTTTGCCTTTTCATAAAATCACAAAAAATTATTTCTAAAGTTTTAGGTACTACTTTCACCAAAACAGCAATCCTACAAAAATAAGTTTGTGTGTGGGTTGCGGGAGCATAATCATGGACTCAATACAGATCAATATGATCATAGTTGAAAGACCCTTTACTAGAGCATCAGACATCATTTTATACATTGGTTCCATCCGTACATGCGTTTAGCTATTTTACTATTGGTTACACACATTATTCACGCACTGTCCATGCGCCTAGTTACACTTAATGATTGGTTATATCAACACTGTACACGCGCATAAACATAAGACATAATTGGTTATACTAACTAAAACATGTGAAACTTGTCTCAGTCTAATTGGTCAAGATAAACTGCCGAATTGAGGTTCTTTGTGCCAAGTTCCCTTTATCGTGGAATGTGCACCTGTGTTCTTCTAACTGATATCTTTCTTATTTTTGTCTTCTTGCTTATTCTGTTCAAGGCCTTCTAAAGGCATCTGGAATGCTCTTGTGACCGTTAGCTAAATATGTTCCCATAGTGGGTGGCTTGAATAAAACCAGTAGAAAGAAATATAGTATAAAACCAGTAGAAGAAAAGCATTTTGTAGGAGAGAAATATCAGTTGGTCACAGGACATGGGAATAGAGATGTATATTCATCTGTTTTTTGCCAACTGCATACACAACTTTCTATAAAATTATTGTGTCTTTGCACACAAATGAGTATGTATATGGAAATGACGCTGTTTCTTAAACATCTGAACTTTACATTCAGATACGCATTTGCACATTTAGAGGTCACACCACATGAGCTTGGCCAAGCAACAATATTGCTCTAGCTTGTCTTTTACTACCTTTGAACTGACAAACAGATAAGCAGAGTCTTTGACCTTCTACTAATTTACTGTAGCAAGTATTTTCCCTCTCCTGCTCTACTACACTCAGAAGTTGCTCTCAGCTGCTAACAACTTTTTTTTTTTTTTTAAATAAGTAATAAAATAAGTTTTTTATACTTGGAAATCCACCATATTTCCAAACAACGTATTTCTAAAACATACGGTGTACACACAGTAAAAAGAAACAAATAATGCTGATGAATACTTCTTGAATTCCAGAACATTAAAATGAGATTTAATGCAGTGTCACTCCATTATAAGAGAACATAGAAGAAAATAAATCATGACAGCCTTTTAAAATATTTAAATGTATGTTTTGTATTGCATGTTCAAACCTTACTGATTTTCATAATCTATGGATTATCAGAACTGCTAGGGATCTGCAGAGAACAAGCTCAAGTGGCAGGCCAGTTTCTTTGGAAAGGCTCTTTCTTCGGCACACAAGTGAAAAAGCTGCTGTTGCTGATAAGAGGTAGCCTGATCTATCAAACCTCCTAACAAGCAGAGCCAAGCCTTTCCCTTCCTCCTCTCATCCGGAAGTTTAAAATCCTTTGATCTCAAAGTTGAGAAGACATTTACTACTTTTTCCAGGCAGCCTATTTCTCCCCCCACTCTTTCCTGAGCCATAAGTGAAGTGGTGCCTATGGCCAACTACTGCCCCACAGGTTGACCAGCGAGGCTGCGATCAGGGACCCCAGCCACCTTCTGAAGCTCTCCTGCTCCCAACCCCATCTGCTCTCCTGGAGTCCCCATGCTGCTCATGTCCTCACATGTTGCCCCAGTTCTTACTCACTGCTCTTGCTTCTTAGGTGTCACTACCTCCTTTCCCCTTCTTTATCACCACGACTCCCAAACTCCAAGACCTCAATTTTACAGGTGATTTCTGAGGATGTGAGGAGGCGACAGTGGGATATTCTTATCTCCATTCCCTCTATCGCACTCCCTCCCTTATCTCGTGCCTGGCTGATGGGAATGTTCTTCTGCAGATTCCCCTGCACTAGTACCTCACCTGCTGACAGGAAAAAATGAGTTTGAGTACAGGTTTCAGTATGAGTGAGGTCAGTGTTTAATAGGGATATTTTTTCTAGTTTTAGTGACACTGCCAATGTCAAAAATTTAGAGAAGTGACAAATGCCTACTGGTTTTGAGACAAGTTTTCATTTCCTTCACACACACACACACACTTTTGCCTCTTTTCATAGGCTGAAAAAAGTTTTTGAAATAGGCTTTTGTGGGTAATGGGAGAAAGTATCTATTGACTCTACTGCAACTACCAAAAAAGTTTATATATACATGGACCGATAAAAATCAACACCACTGCAATTAGCAAAAGAAATGTAGACCCTCCTTATGGCAATAAAAAGTTAGCTATTTGGATATCATTATAATTAACATCAAGTGAAACCACCCTGCTGGGACTATAGTTAAAGAAATACTACCTGCACAGCACCTTTCATCCTGAGAAATGCCAACTCATTAATACTATCAACAGAAACTAAAATATAATGCCAAAACTGTAATACACTCACTACTGTTGAAGGACACTCTATGGAAAGAAAGAGGATCAAGTATTTAACAATACATGGAAACTTCATTGCTGTGCTTGAGGTAAAGAATAATTCAGTAAAGAATAACCTAGCAAAACAGCACCATAACTCCTCGCACTGGAAATTAAGTAAGATACAAGGACGAGCACCTTATTTTCAGCAAGTTTTCAATAGACTCTGAAATGCTTTGAAATACTACAAATACAGTTTTCCTGACTGAAAATGAAGCCTTCTGAACTTCTTACCATCTCATCCCTTATCATTATGAAAAGGAACCGGGTGTTTCAGATGTGATTGCTCAAAGATAGCTGCCTGTATCTATATTTAGAACTGTGAAAATCAAATGGTCTAAATCCCATCAAAAGTGGTTTGTTTTCTAATCCAGTAATCTAACAACTGGGACAAAATTGTCTTTCAATTTAGAACTCTAAATATGAAGACCTGGTTCTCAGAATTATTAAAAATATACAACTGTCACTGAAGTAAAAACCCAGTTTACAAGGTCACAGGGTGGGGGGCAGTGTGTCCCATTATAGTAAGTTATCAAACTTGGCTTCCTCTCACTTCAGAGTGAACTAAACACATCATTCATCTTTAAAGCAAAGTAAGTTCAGAAAAGCAGGGGAAAAAAAACCCAAAATCTACAGTTGTTTTTTTCATGACATCTCTTGAAAGTGTTTTGATTTCAGCAGACTAGATGGTTTTATTCTCTGAAAAGATGACTTCCAACTCCTGCGTTACCAATACCATCAATACACAGCTCTCACTGGGTAACATCAACTCAAGAAGAAACCATGTTTTAATTTATCATTTGCTACGTTCCTGAAAATTTGTCAGAAGATCATGCCTTTTCTATACAAACTTGCATTACATAATAACAACATGATATTTAAATGAAATTTTAATACAGAAAAAAAATAATGTGAGCTCTACCCTCCAGAACAACTTTGAGATCTGTCTCTCTCAAATGCTGGTAGAGCCTCAAGGGTATTCTAAATAATTTCATTTAATGTAATCCCTTTTACGTGGTTCTGCTCTGTTCTGTTACAATCAACAGTTTCCATGGGAGCAGCCAGGGGATAGAATTGCCTTGGGCATATCAAGACATGTTTCTCCATCAGTGCTGCAGAGGACAGTCACTTGCTACTGCTATTACATGGGGTTTTTTTGCTAAGTTACAACAGAATAATCAGTATGGAATTGCTGAGATTAAGACAGAAGAGCTATAAAGGAGTTCAACTTCCTAGAAAGTTGTCTAGAAGTGTCTTGCTGGTTCAACTGAAATAAGTATTACTGATTTTTAGAGGTGCATTAATTCAGAAAAATAAATAGCCAGAATATCCTATTAATTCTAACACAAAGCCATAAATAAAACTCCTGTTTAAAGGTAATGAACTCTATTTTACTGACTGGATAACATTTTACCTGACAGTATATTCACACAAAGATTGTGCAAGTCATCTACTTGACTCCCAGCCACTATCACAATAATTATTGCAACAGAAAGCCTTATTGGTAGATATTAATAAAACAAAGCATGCACACAGTACATATGCAGGATTAAAGCCTACATCCTTGTAGCTGCAAGGCTTATGTTTTATTTCAAGTAATGGTGAAATAGTCCTGTTCCAACACTGTTTCTGTCTACACAAGTCTAAATTATTTGATTCAGATTTTTACAGTAAAATACAAACTGCACAACAGACTACCCAAAAGCTTAACATGCAAGACTCAGTTTGATGCACATGTTCTTTCTGAAAAAATAAGAGAATAACAAATGCACATACAGCGACGAGAATCTTATCAAGAAGCTACTGTAAAAACTTTTATTTCAAGGTTTACTTAAAAAACACAGTATAGATCAGCTTTTCTCAAACTGGAGCTCAAAATAGGCTGCAATCACACAATCATTCTCTGTTTTACTACTTTTGGTATCACACAGTTGGATCCATTGGAGGTCCCACTACAGAAACAGAATCATATGTGCAAATTAAACGCAAAGATTTTCATTGTTCAGTTAAAAAAAAAAAAAGTTTTAAAAAGCTAAAACTTAGAGCTAACTATGCACTTGTGTGTATGAATGTATTAAACAACTCAGATAAAATTCTGACATCAATAATGGCCACATCCATGTTATTCTTTCAGATCTGCTTGAGACTAGACTCCAGACAGTATATTTATATCATTCAGAACTAGTTCTAGTAACACAGTTCCATGCAAACACATCCAGCTGAAAACTCACCATTGAAAATATGCCAGAAATTGACGGGGCTAAAGGGATAAGCAGAATTAAAACCTAATAAAAAGCCAACAAGGTAGGAAGATTTTAACATCTTCCATTTGTTAGACGCTAGTTCAGTATTTGCAGCAGAACAGTCTTGCAAGTCAAGCAAACTGCAGAGGAGATGAGGTATATTCTCAGACTTTACTGATTAGTTATTTCAAATTTGAAGGTAATACTGTGTGCCAACTTGGCTCTGCATTTTTTTATTAATGATATCAACAAGAAAACCTGTTCCTAGCTGTGCAACTTCAGAGGCAGTTTTCTGAACATTCATTTTAGTGATGGTTTATGACCTTGGCCAGTTCAAAAAATGCAGTTTATGGGAGAAGCCAGCCACCTCTAAAAATGGTAACGGCTCATGTCTCAGTGCAAATATTAAGTTAAAAGGGAACAAACTTCATGAAGAGCTTTGTAGTCTGAGCCCAAGCTTTGATTTATGCTGTCCATCTCACTGGTTGTAGTCTTATCAGAACTCAATTTGTAGGGCCTGGCATATATGTGTTGTTGTATATTGGCATTGGAGGTGGTTTTTGACAGAGATGGGGATACGTGAGGATATGGGGAAAAGGATTAATGACAGCAGAGAAACAAGAGTCTAAAAGAATCAGATAAGGAAATTTTTTAAAAAATCAGCTTCAACCCAAGTAAAGTTTCAAAGCAAAAAATACGGTTCGAAGTAATAAAGCTTTTAAAATCTGAATACTGTCTTAGTGGTGCTATGTTATCTTTCTGCATGCAATTTATTAATTGTTTAAATAAAAAAGATGTAAAGAAAGATTTTTACTTTACCAATTAATTCCAAGAAATTTTTAAAGGGCTTACAGAGAAAATCTTGTAACACACAAAGATTATTGCTACACTACTAAATATAACAGGCCAGGGACTCCTCTTGCCCTAGGAACCAAGCAGCACAGCACAGCTCAGTTTATACCTACACGGCTGCACTGTCCTCCACTCAAAATATCCCACAATAGCCACAGCCCAGCTTCCCACTGGAAATAACCCTCACAAGCACCGTGCCCAGGCAGCAGCTGGAAGATTGCTAGTTGGCAGGAACAAAACGACATGCTGATGAACTGTATAAATGCTGGTCCTCAACAGCCCTTCTTTTCTTTATCAGTGAAGGCATAATTAAAGATTCTTTGCAGCATTCAGTATTAATGCAAGACTCCAAATAACACTAATACAACCAATGCAATGAGTCAAGAATAATGTCCATTACCAGCTTATTCATCTACTTATTTTCTTGAAGCTACTTGATGTTTAAAAAAATACACCAAATTACATTTTACTAGTTTTATTAGATGTTCTTTTGGCACAGCAAAAATCCAGATGATGATATATTTTAATTTTTAAATGTACTTATTTCATGGAGAGTCTTTTAATCTTTCTCACTTTTAATCAGTCATTCTATATTATCATCTCCAGCTTGATTTTTTTTAATTCATAATTAGCACAGAATAAACTCTCCGTGACTGAATAGAATTTCAATGAAAATGAAGATTTCCTTCAGTGGGAGAGATTTTAAGAGTGAGCAGTGAACTCAGATGATCGGCATTGCATTATTTCTGACAGTCTCCTGCACTAAGCCTAGAACACTGCCATAGGTGAAGCGTTCACCTAATTGTGGAATTAAGTGGAGGCAGAAAGGGGGCAAGAGGAGAGGTGACAAACCGAAAGCTTCATAATAGCAAAATTTTGGCTAACAACATGCTTCTGCCATCCTCCATTAAGATGATTTTGATGTCTATTTTGCTGAGTATTCACATTTAAATCAGCGGGGGAGGAAATCAATAAAAAGTAAACCAGTGGTGGACAAACTAAATATTTTCTTTTTTCTTTTTCCCATGAAGAGCAGCCATTTGAAAATACTAAGCAGCACCAGCGGCAGTAATTCTTACCGTGTCACAACAAGGTCAATACATTACTAACTTTACAATTCTTTGGGTAATAGATGCGACATGTTGAAGCAGCTTTTGGTTCATTTGGTATTATCCTCATTATGGCTTTAGCTGGCACAGGGGATCAATATTTCTGAACATTACACTGCTCCTGAACAGACAGAAGGACATATTGTTTATTTGGCTGCCTAGTGATTTCTGACACAGGAGCCTATCAATTATATTATGGTATGAAAACCAGTGCCAACTAAAAGGACTCTTAACAGAACACCACGATATGGTTACTCAAGAGCTGATTATTCAGGAGCAATCAAAATATTAAACCTAGCAAATAATATTTAATCTGAGGCTGGCTCTATAGCAATCTCTGCTTTTTTTAACACTGCAAGACTACTTGTCACTGAGTTTAAATATTCATTTTATGAGGTGGTGCAGGATTCCCTAGAATCTACTTGATTTCAGTTGCCAACAGTTAAAGCCTTTGGCAAAAATTATCCATTTAAGCAAATACAACAGCTAGGCAGGAGATGGAATTACATTACTTTCCTACAGCTAGTTATGTTCTTGCCCAGTGTGTCCATTATTGTCCAGAAGCTTTTACAAGCACCATTACCCTAGACCCTTTTAAAACTGTTTGTAATGCAAGGTTAAATCTCTGAACTGCATTAAATCTCAATTCAAACAACCTCATTGTTATTACATATGCATCACTATTACAGACACTCATTTGTGCATCTATAGTTAAAGTAAGTTGTGGTTTTATAGCAAATATCAGGTGCAGAAATTTGATCTGAGTCCAAAAATGTCTACTGGGATCATCTGGATTCCTCTGTCCAGTCAGGAGCAGCCACAACAATTTATTAAAATGACAGGGCTTTTTGCAAATATATGCTTTTCCCTACTGCCCCATCCCTTGCAATCAAAACCATGTTCACCCACCAGCTGAGATAGGGAGAATATTCTGAAGCCAGTTGAAAAAGAAACCTTAGATGTACATAGGGTAAAAGAGAAGAGACAGGATGAAGCAGCCTAATCTATCATATACTTCTAGGAGTGAGGAGGCCATCTGTAGTGCAAGACTTCACTTAATATCAAGGCTTTCCTCTACATCGCTTGTGACATTTGAAGATCTTTTAATACACTTATGATATATAATGAGCTGCATCTTGTGCATTCTAACAAATGCTGCAAAGACCAATTAAGGCTTCCTACACATGGAAAAAGTGTAAAATTTAATTAAGACATCTGTCTTCAGATTATAGAAACACCAGTGAGGAATCAATACAATGGACAGCATCTGTTTGGTTTCTCAGCTTGAAACTAATATTTGCTCAAAATGGGACTGACAGGATCACAGAGAAGCTTCTGGAAGGAGGAGCAGATTACTTCTGCTCCAGAGACTATGCTGAGGGATAAAAGCTTTTTAGATCAGGATGAGGCACGCAGAGTTTGAGATGGGAAGAGTAAGAGAGTGAGACTGAGGATGGAAAAAGCCCTCACCATAGTAAAGAGACTAAGACATTCCTGAGAGGAACAGGAAAGAAACACACAACGAGGTCCTTCCTGGTGGGCTACACACCAGAGGAACACACAGGTTTTGCTGCAACACAAAAGACATTAAACCTCACAGGTAGGTCCAGACACAGGAGACAGGATAGAGGGAAAGTTATTTATAAACCTTTTTGTTTTTCTTACTTACTCTTTTATTTTAAAGTTAACTATTGATTTTTTCCTCCTAATAAAACCTTTTCTAAAAGTTATTTTTAGAATCATATAATTTAGGTGTAAGGGGCACAGGCATTTTTTGAGAATCCTCACTGTAAGGGAAAATAAACCCACCTCAGATCAATGGCTATATGTGGATTCTCAGCCAGGGGAAGAAAAAAAAAAACAAAACCAAAAACAAAACCCAAGACAAACCAAAACCAAAATATATTTTAAAGAATATGAGCATAAGATTCAGATGCTCCAACTTGATGCTTGATTTGGATGCTCTAATTTGAACTCTCTAACTTTGTTTACCAGACAGTTTGAAGGAAAACTCCTATTAAAGAAATATCACAATCATTAGGTCCTGGACTTAACGCCATGAAGTCAGTTTTCTTGTAAAAGCAATAAAAAACCAGTTATTAAGTAAGGTTTCCTTATTCTTGGGGTAGGCTTATTTTCCTCCTCTCATTGCACCATACCAGAAACTTTTTATTGCCTATGGTGTCAGTCACACATAATTTAACTGAAGCCTTCCTGTTTCTGTCTGAGAACTCTCCATTTGGCCATGATTCCTACCAAACTGACCAGAAGAGCGGGCAAGGATCCACTGTTTATCCACTATAATTTTACAGTGTAGAAGCAGATGTATCGATATACTTTACCACTGCTTTCCTTTACAGAACCTTTTGTTGGAACACATTTACAACTTTAGCCAAAACTGTCAGATTTAGTCTTTCAACAATAAAGGAGTGCTTTTGGAAAGGTTAAAGGAAACTGGTCAAGGGTTTTCAAATTAAAAGCTCTGACTTAAAATGGCTTGCAAGATTACCCTTTCTACCTGTACCTAAAAATCGTTATGAAATTAAATGTTCAGCAAATGTTTCAATGGAACTTCAAAGTGGACATCAAGGGATGCAGAAGCATTTTAAGATAAAGGGCATTACTCCTCAATACACAGCAGCAGTCAGCATTGCATGTTAGAAAAAGAGGAGAATCTTTCTAAATAAGTTGCGGGGGCAAGTTTTCCACAGATGTGCTTTATGCTACAATCGCATTCATCAGTGTTCATCTGCACCATTAAGAAAAGATATTTATCAGGGCTTGTTTGCTGTTAGTCATTATGTGTAAGAATAGAAAAAATAAGCAGCAACAGAAATGCATAGGAGCAGCCTTCATTCCCATTCTTTTGTCAACACAGTGACAGCTACAGTGACAGCTAACCAGGTGCAAAAACCTCCTTGAAAATTAAGTGACAGCTAACCAGGTGCAAAAACCTCCTTGAAAATTATTGCATCTGCATGTCCTGGAATTACAGCAGAAGTTTTTGTTAAGGTGATAGCCTTTCAAAACAAAGATTTCAGACAATTGGTCTGTAAATTTGCTTACTTTAGACAGGCAAGTAACAGAGCTGCCAAACAAGCTAGAATATGCAACCCTTGGAGGACCAAGTGCAAGCTTTGGGTTTTGTTAGTTTCTGAATAGGGTTATTAAAAACAACAACAAAAAAAACCCAACAACCAAAAAAAGCCCAAACCACTTTTGAGTTTCTCAACAATTGATTTTAGTTAGCTTGGGAACCACCAGGAGTACTCCAAACTACACAGAGACAAATTTTGTGGTCTTATTTCCTTGTGTAGCATTTCGCTGAACAAATGCACCTTCTTTCAGTTAGGGTATTTATGGAGTAAGACAAAACATGGTAAGGTAGCAAAATGTGTTTGTTGGTGACCAAAATAAACAAGCACTCTCTTAAGTGCAGGAATACCTTGCCTGTTCCTGAAGAGATCAGCCAGGTTTTACAGATTTGCTGATTGTTTCCATGAGGCCTTCACTTCTAGTTGCCACAACCTTCTGTTCCTTTCCATTGCCAGGAAGCTCATTCTGTGAATTGCTAGGGTTCATTCCTTTTTTTCCTGCTGCAATATCTTAAGGACGGCAGAAGCAGAGCAGCTGGGATATTAATGGAGTGCTGAGTAGAACAGCGGGAAGGTAAATGGAGCAGCAGCCAGCAAACAACTGAAAGCTGAGGGAAAAAACTTGGTGAATCACTTCTTTCCCTCCTTAGTGCTGAACTACATGAAGGTGAACTGCAAAAATACTTATTAAAAAACACATGACATAATGGATGAAGGACCTGAAGGAGAGCAGGGTCTTTAGATCTGTTAAAGATGTATTGTCTAGACCAAGGGCATCAATAAATTCTAACTATACTTTAAAATTTACTGTGGTATCGTCAGGAACTAGAAAAAAAAAAAAAATCATCATCCACATCCTTGTTTCACAGAGTCTCTATCACAGTACTTAAAGTCTCTCCTGTTTCTCTTTTCCCAAGATATAAACTGATTATTTCAAGGGACAAAAAACTTAACCAAACAACAGTGCGAACTAAATAACTTGCAACAAATAATGTATCCAATTCTCTTACCATGAAGACTTCATTACATATCCATTTGAAGCAATTTTTAACAGAAACAACAGCAGCATTAAAATTAAGTAGTTGTAGGTGGGTGTTTTCCCTCATTTAGCTGTAACAATAGATTCTGGCTGTTTGATACTGTCAGAATTTTTGAAACTGATTGCTGAGTTTGGTATATTTTTATTATTGCCTCTGGACATTATGCCGAAGTTGAGGGGTTTAAAAATAAACAAAAAGCTTACAACTAAAACTTTTAAGTTCCTACATACAGGTGCTACTGTATTCTTCTTACACATCATTACATATCTGAGCCTCTTTCAGCATTGCACCAGCAGAGGCAACTGCTACCTGTCCAAGGGATACCTTTCTTCCTCCTCCTTTTCCACTTTCAAAGAGAAACAAATCCATGTAAAGTTTTCCAGGTGCTACTATCGATAGCTTTTGCTTTAAGTGTGCAGTGAATAGCATTGAAATGTGTAAAGTTCAGCTAACGTATCACTGTCCAATGCAAGACCATATAGGATGAGATGTTTTAATTTTAAGAAATATTTCACTTGCACACTCATTCTTTCATAGTCAAATGCTCACAAGAACGAAGATGCACATATCCAAGTAGTTCGTGCAAGATGACTTGTGGTGAACAAGGAGAGCAAGGAACATCAACAGCCACTGAATTCTTATTCTGTCTTCTGGGTCCCTCACAGGCTGGCAACATGCTGGCTTTTGGATGTAACTTTTATACAGTTTATGACTTGACAGTGACTGTAAACTTTTAATCCTGTGCCACCTCTATGACTCCTTAAACAACATGTATTCACCCTTTGTATCTTCTTCGCTAGCTATAGCCTGTCCTTTGGTTTAGGCTTTCTTTTGTTTCCCTAAACTGAATGTTACTGAGACACTGCATACAGATGTGCTATGATTTTATTAAAATACTGATCTAGATGCCATCAACACATGTAATTCTTTTGTCTCTTCCTTCACCATTTCCTCTGGTGCTTTCACACCCAGACATTCCCATTCATTCTTTCTTTATACCAACAGTAACATTTCTATTGCATATTTCTATAATCCCTGCACCTGAACCTTAGTCTAACCATGTCATGTAACTTCTGCTTCAATCATACGACTCTACTGAGAATCAACATCATTCTTTCCGGACGGAAGCCTTGAAGCAAAGATTGAAGTCTGTCACACCTGGAGCAAATACGAGCTATCATCTAGAGACTTTCACTTTCTCAGAATGATACTAAACCTAACTGTAGTTCTTAACAAAATCACCTCTTTCAAGATCAAGAAAGCACCCTCAGCAAATTTGTTAATGATACTAAATGGAGGGCACCAGTCAACATACTGCAAGGCAGGGCTGCCTTTCAGAGACCCCGAATGTCCCCGCATGCTGAAAAATGACCCTCCAGAAACCTCATGAATTTCAATAATGACAAATGCAAAATCCTGCACCTAGAAGCAACAGAACAGGCTGAGGATGTCTGGCTGGTGAGCAGCTTTGCAGAAAAGCACCTAAGTGTCTTGGTGGACAAAAAGTTGAGCATGGCTCTATAGCACGGCTTTGCAGCAAAGAGGGCTAACCACGTACTGAACTGCCTTAGCAAGAATATAGCCAGCAGGCCAAGGGAATTCCACTCAATTCAGCAGCTGTGAGACTGCATCTGGAGCACTGTGTCCACTTCTGGGCTTCCAAATCAAGGAAGTCATTGGCATACTCTAGCAGGTCCAGCTGCAGAGGACTATCCAGAAGACAGTCAACACGATTAGGAGGCTGGAGCATACTATTTGCAAGAAGGGGCTGATAGAGTTGGGATTGTTCCGTCTATAAAAGAGACTGACTGCTATGCGTGTGAGGGTGAGGTATGTCTCTTACTTCCCTCTTCAAATACACCCTAACAGAAAGTATAGGTGAAGATGGATGGAGCCAGACTCCTCTCAGAAGTGCATAGTGACAGAATGAGAGGCAACACATACAAGTTGCAACATGGAAAATTCCAATCAGGTTTTGGGTAAAAACATTTTAACTGTGAGGGTGCTCAAACACTGAACAGAAGCCCAGAGCAGCGGTGTTATTTCCATCCTTGGAGATATTTGGCATTCAACTGGACAGAACATCAAGCAACCTAATACAACTTGACTCCTTTTTATCCTTTCCAACATAAATTATCCTAGGAATACTGAAGAAGCCTCTGCAAGCAAATCACACCTTGTAGTCTTATTTATATGAATTAAAATCTGGCATAAGAATACAGGTAGAAAGCTTTGGTTAAAACCAGTAATCATTAGGTAATGAAAAAAAAAAATCAAGTTACCTAATTTGTGTCAAACAGATCTGGATTCATAGCCATACTACTGTTTAAGTCGTTTAGCACTTTTCCAGATATTTTCCGAAGACTGCATTTCAATTTCTATTGTCTATCTTCTGCCACACACCTACAAGATGCTTTCTTTTTAATGAAAAAGTTAGAGAGAAAAAAATGTCTTGTTTAATGAAGACTTCAAAGTTAAATTGAGTTTCCAGGGGAAAAAAAAGTTGACAGTTTTCCACCTATATCCAGTCCATTTTTAATTCCAGGGATGTATATGAGTGTCCCCATGCACTTGTAACAGGTTCCAGGAGGTGGAACTACAGAATTATTATCCTATTGCCTTAGTCTCAAATCTTACTTCTAAACATCCTTTGCATTTTCTGTGAACGCTGACTAGTTGCCTATTTGGCTAAAATGGTGAAAGCCTTCATTACAAGAATCTAAAAGTGTGTATTTTGCCAGTAGGGCAACAGTTACTCATAGAAAATAGATTTCAAACTCTAATAATCTTGTTTTATCAGACTGCATTAGGAAACAACCAACCCTAACTTCTCTGTTGTGTTTTGGAATTGTAGTACCCTGAGCTCTAGTTTAAGATAGAGTAGCTTCAGGGGCTATTTTAATTTATGCAACTCATACTAGTTCTAAGGGTAAAATTGTTTTCCCTTATTTTTAAGCAAACAAATCAAAGGTGTAAGTCAGTCAGTCATTTAGTATCTTTTCCCTAGTCAATGGGGGAAGATTATCAATCCAGAGGATGATTCATCCTTATATATGGAGATAGTTATTCAAGAGTTGCCAGACGTTATTATAGAGGAAACCAGATGACTAGATCTTCTCAGGTAGATAACATTAAATGATCACATATTCTCTGGGCCTACCTGGAGTGAGAACATGCAAGCTACTACTTGCCTGAATTGGTGTTGGAGCAGAAATTGGATACCATCTCTCTCACCAACAAAGAGCGCTCCTATACCATACCACAATCTCAGCAGAACCCATTATTAAGAATGTTCCATGCAGGTTTTGATGTAGATTAATTTTCACTTATATTTTAAGGAGTTGCATCTCACTTCAGACATCTGATATTCAGCTAAATCACTTCCTACTAATTTTCAAAGTCATGATAGTCTCATACTACTCTTCCTTTAAGCCACTGTTATTAAATAGGAGCAAGAGTTAAAATCACTAATTATTCTTATTTTTTAAGAAAAAGCGTTTTCACTCATAGATCAAAGTCTTACCTATAGTATGTTTCAACATCCATCTACATCCACCTACTTAACAACACAGATTTGTAAATTCAGGAGCTGTATATCATTTAACAAATATATCTAGCTTCTTAGTATTCATATGCATATATATGTCTACATACAACAGATAATTTCTGCATGTGATCCTTAATCCAATTCTCCCAAAAGCTTATCTAAGGCTTAGCGAACTTTACATCCACAACAAGATACTATACTGAGAAGTAGATACAACTGACACTAAGAGCAGTGTCAAAAGTATTTTTCCTTTGCTTTTCAGTTTTGTGGTTGCGAAAATTAAAATGTTAAACAAAATCAATACAAAGTGTGATGTACCACCACCAACAGCCAACATAGACTTACTATTGCCTCTATTTCGCTCATTCTATGCAGCAAGATCTATTCCTTATTAGATACCCACACTGGGACTATTCAACTGGTTGTGAAACGTTTTACTTGAATAACCGCATAAAATTGTATGAAAGAGTATTTCTAAAGCCTTCTAAAAGTTAAGACAAAGAAACAAAGTTAAAATGCTTTAAGTTGAAGTCTTCGGGAAGAATTTAAAAAATAGGAAACTAAATTAAATGCCTGCTTGTCACTACAGTTCACTGAAGTTGGGAACCTCTTTACCACCCTTTGAAAAAACTAAATGTGTAGTCCCCTATACAGACACTCAGTTTTTCAGAAAAACTGAACAGCCTCCATGGAAGGGAAAACAACTGCTGTCTACTTTTGAAAACAAGGTTTTTAAGTTAAAAAAAATCTACAAAGTCAAGCCCTAAATCAGGATTCTTTCTAATTTTAGGACTAACCTAAATGTCACTACCTCTATGCTTCCCATACGTATTTGGCACAGATTTACAGAATAGTGGGAAAAGTCTATCTGAAAACATGCCAAGACCAGCTTTGGTCTTAAAAAATCTTTAATAATTTTAAAAATTAGGTCCATGTTTTCTGCCTTTATATTTTAACACACCTAAAAACTCATTTTCAATTTGACACCTGAAAGCAGACAAAAGGGGAGGAGAAATAAGGAAATACCCAGTTTATTTCTCCCTCATCATCCCCCTTTGTATTTTGTCTGGTATATGGGTGATTTTTCAGCTGTCATTACTGTGTTCTGACTGTAAGGCTCTGTCAAGGGCTGCCATCCAACTCTCTAAGCAAAGGTCACTCAGTGGCAGGGATTGGGAAGTATTAGAGAGCTTACAAGGAGGAAGAGATAATGACAAAAATCCAGTGTTTTAAGCTCCCTGCCATACCCCTCCCACAAAATCCTCATAATGAACTTTCTATGCTATGAGGTTTGGGGTTTTTTTAATCAACATTATGTTGTAAGTTTCACTAAAAATAAATTATATATTTTTGCTACATCTCTTCATAACCTGGTTCAACCTTTTGGATTTCAGCTACCAATGTACAGAACAGATTAAAAAATAAGCGAGCACCAGTCTCTAAAATAATCTCTATCCAGGCCACCTGATTCACAAACATCTCTTATCCTCAGAATGCAAAATCAGGTCAATAGTGAATTATGCTTTAACCTATTAGCATCCCAACACACCTAATAACGAACAGAGTATCAAATGAGCCTACAACCATATGTGTAGATCAGAAGTTAAAACAGCCTCTCAGTGCATTGCAACAAACAAGCATGTTTAATGGCTTTGCAATAGCAACAAAGGTGAGGCAAAAGCAACTGAAGAGGCAAATGCCAAATTATAAGCTTGAAACCTCCAGAATTCAGCGTGTTAGAAAAGAAACCACAGCAGCATTTGATAAGCAACTTGGCTGAGTCAACAGATTAATTACTGTGGAAAATATTCATGTCATGTGCAGTTAATTTGACATGCTTCCTATCTATAATGTACTAGTTCTCTGATGTAAGGCTCTATAGTTATTATACTAGTGACCAATAATACAGTTATTATATTAGTGACAAATAACTATTGCATATGGCTAGTTATACAGGGTATCACAGAGTTCAAGTAAAAAAAAAATAATTAAAAAACCCTGCATCTTGGCAATTTTCTTGGGAAAAACTGCTGTATCATTTTGGTGAAGATAATAGTGATAAGCAGTAACAGAGAATGCAGAGCTGGAGCCTCCAGAATTCCAAACGGGAGTCTGCATCACCAAACGAAATGATGCTCTGGAGCATCAGGATGGGTCAGAGGGCCAGCCCACATTCCACATCCAGCCACTGGCAAGAATATAACACGCTTTTAGAAAATCAAAGTGTGAAAGACAGACATAGACCAGGCTTGCTTGCTTCTGGGATTTTCTTGAAAGGCATTCTCAATCTCAGCCACTTCCTCACCACAGTATGTGCCAGGTAGAGTTAGCAGGCAAGGAAAACCCTTATCCATCCATCTCACATCAAGTGTTATTAAAAAAGGAAGCCAATTCATTTTAGAAACCATCTTAACCTAATCTCAGATTACTTCTATCAAAATGCCTTGACTGAAACCATATTGTTATTGTATGGCAAAATTAAGCACATATGAATGTTTTATTTATCAAAAACTCAGACCTTTCCACACTTCAGTTATTCTTTTGCCATTTTAGAGTTAATGCTACATTTTCTGCACTTGTAATTGATTTCCTTAAGGTAATCATAAATCCCCAAAATCATTTTTACTTTCAAAATATTGAAATGTGCTTTCATCTTAGCTATTCTGCCATATGTCTGCAGTATAGGATCTCATGCCAGGATATAATCAGTTAGAAGAAAAGCAAAATTCTGGTGTCATTAAAGCTATAGATGTTCCTGCATACCTTATTAGGTAGAAGTTGGCACAGGCAAATACTTCACAGGAACTTTTTCCTCCTAATATTCCATCTATCTCCCTGTCTTCAAAAGAGGCTTCTCTAAGCAAAACCAAAAACATCACCAAAACTTTCACCTTGGTCAGAATTTTCAGTTTCTTCTTAAGTGGTAATGTGATCACATGCCAAGCACTTTGGGGTATACTTGATCTATGGTCTTTGCAGTAGTATTCAAATTAAGGACTCTGCATAGAGAAGAAAAATATTTCCTGAACGTTCAGCTACATATTTTAGTTATATTGTTTGTAGCTTTCATATTTTGTTTCCATTGATAAATTAGCACTGACTTTGCTAATATAAATGTTCCTAAAAGCCATATTTCTTTGTTTACCCAGACAAGTATTTTAAGAAAGTGCTTCCCAAATCTTTCTTAAGTATTGTTTGTAAAATTCAACATTTACAAGTAGGTACTGCATCAGTCCACTACCTCCTGTTCCACTCATCCTCACTGGGCGAGTTCTAAAACTAGTTAATACAGTATGAATGGCAAATGCTGCCAGCTAACCTACCAGCTATGTTCATTTAGTGATGTAGATTATAAACTACCCTTATATAAGGCACTGGGTGTTACTTAATCTACTATCCCATACAAGATCCTCACTGTGTTTCTGCCTAAAGCAGTCAGACCCTCAACACCACATTTCTAAAACTCAGTCAAAGCAGAGCTGTACAGCTGACTTTGGATGAAAGGAGGAAGATGAAAGGAAACGTGGCAAGGTCAATTGGAGGAGTAACAAATTACTTCCCAAAACATTTTTAGTGTTGACAGTAGTTCAAGTCTATTTTTAACACAATTTCAAAAATGCAGGAAAAGAAAGAGGAGAAAATGAGACTATTCAGTTGAAAAGACAAAGGAGAGCAGAAAGAACATCCTCAGATCTAATATTTTTAGATGTTACTGAACAGTCACTCAACAGTTGCACTGGGAATAGAGTTGAAGTGTTTGTGTTCCAAGAGTCAGTGAAACTAAAGAAGGATCACAAGCAAGACGGTGCCTCTTTGGGCAGTTCTAAGTCAGCTTAGTGAGTGACAGCAGTAAATACCCAGGCTCTCTGATGTACTCTTGGATTATTAAAAGCTAAGAAAAATTCTAGATTAGAAATGCATCACCTTGCTCTAAATGAAAGCAAATTATTTAACCAAAGATTATTTAAATGACCTGGAGTTTCTAATTCAAAACATTTTCATTAATTTAATCCATTTGCACAAAGTTACATAAGTCACCATAACATAATCAGCATTAAAAAAAAAAAAACATATATTACACGGTGACATTAAGATGTTTTCATCTAAAAAAACTCTAAACCCTTGAGAATAAAAATAGGTTTTTTCAGGTCAAAACAACAGACAATATTTTAATAAAATGCAAAACAACATGGTTATGAAGAAACACCTGTGACCTGAATGAGACTCTTTAAGGATGCGGCTATTCTAATCTATTATTCCACTAGCTCTACCTCATTATTCTACCAATACTAACTCCAGCAAAGGGGTGAAAGATTTTAGACATGCCAACTGCCACGTCTTTTTTTCATAACCTGTGTGCAATACTCAGCGCTCTGCCAATATCAGCCTGCTCATATGGGCCCTTGTTTCAGTAAAACCAAGAGATACTTGAAGATACTTTCAAAGCATTTGCCCAGTGGTTAGCCACTGTATGTCTGAGAAGGTACAAGTGCAGTGTACTTCTCGGAGGAACAACACACAATAGGGACTATCACGTTATGCTGAAGAGAAACTTATTTTCATTATGAGACATTTCTTCCCTTCCACTGTGTTCTCACACTTACATAGAAGTTCATAGTTCAAAATTAACACACAATGTATTTTTGCACTGACCATCTCTTCTTGTCTCCAGATTAAAAACACAGATTCTTTTTTCCTGCTCTTAAGATCAATTACCTTTCATGCCACAGCCAGCTCTTCCATTTATTATTTTCATACAATTCTCACAGTCATTTTGTTAGAAGAAAACAAATAAATTCTTGCAAATTACTTCAGTCTTAGAGCTAATAGTTGTATACAGATTATGTTAGGCTAAAATTATTTACATTGATATTTTAAGTTGGCTGTTATGGGGGAAAAGAACTTTAGACAGATGATCTGATCTTGGCTTCCAGAGACTTGCTATACAGCAAGTCAAATTTGCTCCTTTATAGCTACAAAAATCTATAGTTAATTGTTGCAAGTCAAGAAAGACTATAGCTACTGATTCTTGGGCATTTACTTTAATCCCAGACTCCAAGGGAAAATAAACATTTGCTTATAGATTTATGTCTAAAATTCACATAATACCTGCAAACAGCAAAACAGGTGCCTTATTTTATGCATCAAGTCAGGTGACAGATTAATAGAAAAGATATAATATTAACAAAATATTAAAAAAAAATTGTACTCTCAAAACTGACTGCATTCTCAAGTGTATTTTTGCTTCCAGAAAGTTACAATATACATATTAGCATGTTCCAAAATATTTTGCCTGTACAGAGCCAGAAAGATGTTAACACCTAATACCCAATGCTCACAAAGATGAAAATTTGCTCTTTACAGCATATACCAAAATGCCTAAAGATGACATCAAAGAACAATAGGGGAATCATATGAAATGTTGTAGACAGCTGGCTGTTGGGGTGGGGGAGGCTTGCAACACTGATATCAATACCAGGTTGTGCTAAACATCCCATTCTCTCTTTGCATGCACTCGTACTGTGCAAACAGTGGGACCAAACGAGGTTCTTCAGGGTGTATTCTGTCCACATGCCCAGGTATGCACGCACCGACTTCTACCAAAGCATCTATGCACATGGAAATAGTGAAGAGAAAATTTAGCCTTTGATATTTTTGGTTTAACTTGGTCATTTAGGGCTTGATCTACAGCCCTCCAAAGAATGCTTCCTTTAAGTTTTGAAGGCTTTACGTTGAGCCATTACATAACTATCACATGGTTTACATTAAGTTCCTCACACACCTTTTACAGATGTATTAAAAATTGCCAGAACAGACCTACATGCACTATTGCAACTATGGTTCTAAATACACTTCTAAATCAAAATTGTGTTAAAGTTGATACTAACTGAACACATTAAATAAGAATAAGGTATTTTTTAGAGTACTAAGTACATCTCTGTAAACAAGTGCTAAGTTTGCTGGATTCTAGATATGCTGGTTGTGAAAAATGCGTTGTTAATGTGCCTCTACAACGTTATGTTACTCACCTCTGAAATTCTCCATGGAAGAGTACTCTCTTCCTCTATCAAGGCCAATTGGTGAGTTATAGAGAATAATTTAAAAAGGATAGTATTTTTCTGATTTAAAAAAAAAAAAAAAATCTGCAAATGAAGCTGAACAAAGACCTAGCAAGTTTTAAGAGTTTCTGATACTCCTTTAAGATCAGTAAGGACACAAAAACAGTCTGACAAATACTAATGTTCCAAAAGGGACTGCGTTTAAATTGATTTTAAGTCAAAATAATAAATGGCTTTTGTTGTACATTCTAGGAAAGCACCTTGTGCATCTAAGAGTGCATTATGTGATCTTGGGTAGGAAATAGTACATTCTTTGAACATGAAGGAACTGAATCCCTGCTTAAAGGGGGTTGGAGTACATTATTACAGCAACATGAACACAATTATTTATTTTGATTTTACATGTTTCTCTCCTTGATATTATGGTAATGCCAGGTTCTGGTTTGAAATTACAGAATTCATCTAGACAATAGAGAATTACAAAACCAAAGCAGAAGAGAGGAAAGAAGGGACCAAATCCTGTAACTTTCCACTTTTATCCAGAAAAGCTTTTGCTATTTGTCTAGATTTTTATGATTCTTGTCAGTGCAGTTTCTGAGCTTCTTACATATATTAATGGATTTGTTCTCCTCAAATAGCTCGGAGACAGAAATATAAACTGCTGCTTTACAGAGAATATGAATAATGCTTCCTTCACCCAAAATCACACAAAAATACTTTGGGCAACCCTGGAAACTGAACCCACATTCAGATGTACATGTCTCATTTATGAAGTCAGTTTTCCTTCCTGCTAAGGATGGATGTGACAGTAGCTTATGTAATAATGAACACTTTACATGCATTAAGTCTCAGTAGTACGAAAGGAACGGCCCCAAAAGGGATGTCATCCACACCCAGCCAGGCACTTACATCACCAATAGAACTGGAAACAAACTCCCTGAACTTGCATCTATGGTATCGGAAAAGCATTTACAAAATGACTACATTTATGCATTTTCCAGTATAGTTTGACCAGAAAAAACTAGGGGAGATACACAGCAAGAAAGATATTTCATGTTCATTTGAAAGAGAGGATTAGGCCAAAAGAAGGAAAGTAGATGGAAAGGGCAGCCAGGTTTGCATGTCCCATCAAATATAACTTTCTGCTGTTGAAAACTCGGGAAATTAAGAGAAGATGAGCCCAGAAGACAATGTATCCTGCAACTATGCCACATACTTTTTTCTGCTGGCTAGCACACTTAAAATGCTTATCCTCCTGAACTTAAGAAGTTCTAACAGCAACAAAACTGTTCAAGAATGAAAACCTGCTTGTATTATTGCATTTGTGAACTGCAGCAATGCCTGCTTTTGAGAAATATCCTTTTAACCTTGAAAAGGATTGATGTCTTCATGCAGTGATGTATGGGGATATCTGCTCAGTAGTTATGAGCAATCACTTCACCTTGCAGGCTATAGCTATCAGTAGAGATGAATGCAGTTGCAGGAACTAGTTAATCACTGCATAGTATGGGCATTGCCTGGATTTATAACCACAGCTCTAATAGTACAGTTGAATCCAGTTTTAATGTTTGGGGACATTGTATCACAACCGTGACAAAATTAGATGTTTCAAGAAAAAAACAAAACAGAGACGATGTTCATTTATGGAATTCTGATGCCATACCAAATTTTGTTGCATGCAATTTTAATCCAAATAACACTTAAAACCCACGACTTTCAAACTAAAAGATAAACACCTGACAAACTCTATTATATCCATGACTCAGTTGTAAAATATCAGACTAACTTTCAATCCAGCAATGCCCCAAGTTACTCAAAATGTCATTTTGAGTCCTTTTTAGCAGCTTCTTACTTTTGTATGCAACCTAATAATCAGCTATTCAGTACAGCAAGGAGGTAGCTCAAGGAGTGGGTTGCAGGAAGAATGCAGATGTCACTAGCAATGAAAAAAGCAATGGAAATTATATTAGTGCCCTAAGATATCACGGAGTAGCATATATTTTAGCCTTTATTCAGAACATCAACTGTTAAAGTCCTCAAGTCCTCAAGTTTTTCAGCTAACAATCTGGGAAATGTTCTTATAAAATGCAAACCATTAAGAACAACAACAAAAACCCCAAACCAAAAAAAAAAAAAAAACCACAAAATAACACTCCAACACCCATCTTACATTTTCTGTAACATCAACAGACAGGGTTAAGCCAGTTCATGTTCTGTTCCTCAGACACTGGTATAGTAATTCCTTCCTCCTCTATCTACCCAATACAAAATGAAAACTATGGATCGAGGTGCCTTTGCCCTCTATTTTTTACTGATTTATTCAGCAGCCTTAAAGCCTACTGTCATACTTCAGGAGGGGCTGCCACATATTTGGACTTTCCTGGGTGTATCTTCTTTTCCTGCTTGGATATTTCTACTTTGTATACTACATGTACACAACACATCTGTTGTACCTGAGACATGACAGTATCACTGCCCATCATAAAAATATGGATGTATACATGTTTCCAGCCAAGGAATTCTGAGGAACACGATGCCATTGTAGGGAATTAGAAACAGACCAAGATTTTTCTTGCTACAAAGCACCGTATTTAGAGAGCAGCATATTACATTTGATCTCAGAATAAACACCAGCAGAGGATTGAGCCATTTTTATGAAACAATGCTCCAACTGAGTGAAGTTGGAGACAGCAAAGATGATCTTGTAACCTTCTACCTAGACAGCCTTCAGAGAGGAGTACAAGTATAGATTGCGCTGAATCTTAAGGCTCCAAGTAACAGGCAGGACAGGGCGAATGGAAAGGACAGGATGGAAAGAAAGGATGCAACAAAGCCAATTCAGTAATGCTCAAGAGTAGTCTGTGTCCGTATGTACGTGTTCGTCTGTCTCTACATTGTGTATGATCCTCTTTGTTGTGAAAGAAGTAATAACTCCACAAGCCTAAGGAAGATCAGTCAAACAATAAGGGAAAGACAATCACTTTTCCTCACTATAGATAGCACCATCAGCTTTAAAGGAAAGCAATATTTTTGTCATTACCTCTGCAGAATCCCAGCTTTCCTCTGACTCGCTGTACGGTCAGCAATTGCCTTAATGTCAGGGCTCAAAGAGTAGAAGAGAAGCTGCAGAGCTGTTTAAAATACACAAGCCAGAGACAGGGACCAAATGAATGAGTCCTATGTATAACGCATGAGATTTGACAGATCTGTAGTAGCTGCTGCTAAATGATTCACAGCCCTAAGAGAACAAAGCTGACGATTTCAGGAATCTTTCAAAGAAATACTACTTTTGCAGCCAAATCACAAGAATTTCTAAAGCTTTCCAAAAGAAAATGAGCAGAGTTCCTCAAGACCAAGCAATAGTAAGAGCAACATGAGTGACACTTCAGGATCAGGGAGGTAAAAAGAAATTAAGAGGTAAAACCTTAAACATGATAGATTTAAACCAACTTCTCCGCAGTTTAACAGAGGGCAATCATAAGCATAAACAGAAAAACATAAATAAAAAACCTCCACCCCTATGGCTCTTTGGGTATAGGTGTAATAAAACTGAGATGACAGCAGAACCAGACCTGTTCCTCTGTGCTGATGAGAAATGCAAAGTTATGTATGTTAAAACAACACTCAAAATGCCATTGCTTAAAAATGTGCCACAGACAAGGTTCCTCAGTGACTAGTTTTCTAATCCACTCTACTGAAAGAAGCTTCTCTGAGTGCAGTAATGCATAAGACATCTCCTAAATTCCTGGTTAACATGACAGCTTTGTTATCACAGGCAGTACTTGCTTACACATAAGGGTAAGAGCTGTACATGTCAAAAGCACATGGTTCTTCACGTATCTGCTCTTGAAACGTTCTTGCAATCACTTGGTATCTCAGGGCAGAAAGGTTCACTAATAGATTTGCCAGGGAAAAAAAAAGAAAAAAAAAGAAAATGTCTTTCACTCCAGGTATAAATACTGTTAACTTACCCTAAACAAGAATATAAACATACAAGAGTCCCAGTTCATCTTGTGTTTAGAAATGCACATGGAAATATGCATGCCTTTGAAATCCAGATTACCTCAGCATTTGATTTGATGCATTTATATGCATCATTTATACTCCATATTCCCGGGAATCAGTATCGCACTGCTTTGGCTATCCAAACATCCAAGCCACTTCTCAGTGTAACCTTCCTGCCACGATTCAACTGACAAGTACACAGCTGCATTCAAATTTAAGGGACTTCCTAGATAAACACTTGTTTGAAGACCTGTGCAGAGACCTGGGGAAATTACACGAATTATACTCAAAGCAACCACTTCTGCCCATCTACAAGTAAAACAGTTTTAACGTTTTCAATTAAAAGGAGAAAACAAAGTAAGTAAACAGAATAACAAGAATTAATTCCTGAAGTATAAACAAAGCCATAAAATTTCAGTCTTTCCCTCTGGGGAAGCAACTGTTCAGCCAGGTGGTTGCTTTCCCTTCACTCCAGTAGCCACCATTCACAGTTTGAGGCTTAAGTCTTCTTGATAGCAAGGCCTGATTTAGGCCGCACTGATCTGCTGGTGCAAATCACCTCAGCCAGGTGCCCGCCAGTCTGCAAGCCATCCCTCATGCTGCCAGTTCCCATCAGCAGCTTCCACCAGCCATGCCTTACATCCCAAACTCCTCTAATTTTTTTCTTTACCAACAATTACTTTGCTGTTTGAGATCTTAGAAACATGTTTACTGTGTTGGGAAAGAAAGAGAGTCTCAGCTCACTGAAAATCTCAGCAACATCTTCTGTCTCACACGGCCCAGAAGAGAAGGACAGTCCCCTGTGCCTTTCTTCTCTCTTTTCTGGACTGTTTCCTTTCCGTGTTTAGATGAATAGCCTACAATTTTTATTTTCTTTGTATTAGAAATGCATCTTAAACATAACACCACATCTTGAGCAACGCAATCATGTTTCAGATCTGTTTGTTAATCCTTTCTTTGTGTCTCCTCCTCCCCACCAGATACATATCAACAAACTGTACTGTCCAGCACCACTCCCTTTCCAGTTCCTGGGGAGGGTCAAAGACAGGCATTTTGCTTGTTGCTTCATCAGCTTGGCTCCAAGTCTTTCAGCTGTTGCTCTTAAAACATTTATCCTTCCTTTTGTTACCGGGGGCTTTCACAAGAAGGAGACCAACGCATTGCAGAGCAAGCATTTGGTTCAACAATCCATACACATTTGCACTTACACCATGATTCCTGAATAAGTTTTCTAAAACAAAAAGACTATTTTCATTAGCTATGGACAGACTCATCCCTGCCTGGCCCATACTGCCTTTGGAATTATCCTCTTTCACCCATTAAGTCTGTGTTTTTCAGATTTGTCAAAATAAAAAAGTTAAACAAAAGTGTCTTCAAGGCTTCAGATGACTAGTTTGGTACAATGACTGATTGAAACACTAACATCTGTTTCTATCACTATTATGCTTCTTCCTGCTTTATGGAGTTGGAGAAAAGAGAAATATGTTTCTTTAAAGTCCTATTGCAAAAGGCAATCAAGAAAAGTTGTGAAAGAAAGCAGCAGTACTACCACAAACAGTAAAAATATTTAGGATTGGTATAAGGTGTTGTTTTGCATAATAAAATTCTTGCTCAGCACTAGGAAAAAGCAACTATTTCTGTGAACTTTTCAATTTGTCATACAGCAGTATGTCCCAGGTATCATGTAAATAGGCTAGCAAGATTTCTAATTGAGAAAATTATGTATTAACTACCAACATGCTTGCAAGGCAAAAGTTAATATATTGACTTATTTTAAGTTGCTGAAACAGGGCAATGAGATGGAGTAAAGAACAAAGGAACAGAAGCCAAAAGCAGAAAGTTAAGCCAAAAAGGAGGGTTTGGAATCGGGGAGGGGGGGGAAGTGTAAGATCATTTTTACCTACACTGCTATAAGAAATCAAGCCTGCTCTTGTCGTTGTTGACCCTGTGATGATATGGAACAACCTGCTTGGTAAACAGTATTTGATATTTACCAGCAGACTCTCAAAGGGAAAATCTCCATGGGTACTTGAATCTCCTTTTGCTTTTCCTAAACTTGTCAGTGAAGAAAGATATCTCACTCTTTTAGCTACCATCAACACCAAAAGATAAAATTGAATCCATCTAACTCATTCCTAGTGAATGCAGTCTTGAGAAAAAAATGTTCCTTCTCTCCTATACACACACATATATCCCTGGTGACAGCAATACAAAAAAATTGAGCATACTTATTGAGCAAGGAGATCAAATTGTTTAGTAAGCAAAGTTAAAAGTCATCTAATGTGCAAAACGGCCTTGTCTGAATCATATACAAAAGTCATTTAAAAAAGCAACTACCTGCATAAAATACGTTTAAGTCTCCCCATGTAAGTGCACACAGGAATGCTAGCTGATTGTGTATGTACATATTTATCTTTGTATTTGGAAGTTTTTTCAGAGTTTTCTTTTTCTACAACTAATTTAACATGTCACACTACATTCAACCATGGCATACTTGATAACAAGTACTACTGTAGAGTTGTATCTTGTACACTGAAGTTATGACTAATACAAGATACCAATTTAATAAGCTGAAAAAAACATAGCAAGTCTATTTTTTTCTACAACAATTCAGTATTTGTTTCAGATAAAGCTATGTAAAGGAATAAGTGAATATACTTATTTGCTAATACCGCTGGGGAAAAAGAGCATTGACTTACTTAAAGAATAAAATTACTAATGGTGGTCATTCCTTTTTCCTAGGCAATGCCAGAATTTCAAACCTGTAGTAGTGCACAAAGCCCAGGAAGCAACCCTGTTCCTAAAATCATTTATTCCAAATAGAAAAGTGTTCTAATACAGGCAAATCTCATAAAAATGGAAAATTTACAATCACAAATTTGAGATGTACATTTTTCAATAAATTAATCTGACATGTTAAAAGTTTTTTTTAATGTATTTACATAAATATTCATTTTGTTGCAAAAATGCAAGAAAAAATAAGGTCTGTTTCATGCTTCCCCAGCTGGAAAATTACAACCAAAATAAAAGCACATATCTGTGAAAGGTTGATATGTTTCACATTTTCTAGTTTGCTTTAAGACAAACTCTTTGCACAAAGCTCTGTCTCCCAGCTTCTTCTTTCATTTTTTACCCCCATATTTAAACCAATTTCCTTGGTCTTACTGGTTAAGTCCTGTCCAGTTTCCTAAGCCAGTTATCTGTAACTGGGGAGCTGGATCCCTACTTCTGTGTAAACTTCCTAACCAATAGGTGAAGCAAGAATCAAGTAATAGTAACTCATTAGGTGAGTTACTCTGACATCTTATAGAAATGTGTTACAAGAACCTTATAAATTATGTTCCCACCTAAATTAATGCATATCACCCTGGTTTTAATGCTTCTCAGCTGACACTAAGGAACACAAACATGGACCTTGGAATTTGGGGCAACACAGGTCCAGTGTTCATATAGGACTAAATGTTCTTCACAGCTCCCTAGAAGGATTTGATCTGAGAGGCATGCACAGCACACGCTTCCCACACACTTCTAGAATTAGGCATATTAAAACATTTCAGCCACAAATATTTCTGCTTCATAGTGGCTGGAGTCCTTCTTTTA
This sequence comes from Aquila chrysaetos chrysaetos, assembly GCF_900496995.4. Taxonomy (NCBI): domain Eukaryota; kingdom Metazoa; phylum Chordata; class Aves; order Accipitriformes; family Accipitridae; genus Aquila; species Aquila chrysaetos. The sequence continues at coordinate 63,945,426 of NC_044007.1, forward strand.
CCAATAGCTCAGTGGCTAAATCACCTGTTCAGGAAAGCACTATGCAATGTAGCCTCTTCAGCCTGAGGAGGTTGAAATCTATATATTTCCCCGCAGAAAGAACATCCTCGGCATACGCATGCTGTCTGGTCTGAGATAATTTACCTTCCCGTTGAAGCTGTGCCACTTAGTAAACTGTGATTCATGATTTACTGGACCAGAAAGAGGACTGACTCACTGCACGAGTATGACCCTCTCCTCTGGGAATAAAGACGTTCTCTTGGGAGAATACCTCAACCCCTTCACCCAGACTGTCTGCAGAATCTCATTCAATTGAATGAACATATGATGGTCTGCTGTCAACAAATACTTGACCTTAGTTAGGCCTGTATGAGGCCAAGAGCTAGCTAAGGTTGACCTTACCAGTCAAAATACAAGCTGAGTCTGTGATACTACAGCTAATAAGACAGTTACGAGAAAGCAAAATGCAGGAAGTGATTCATAAGTGATGCTGCCTACAGAGCATTAAATGTAAAAGAATCTTCACTAGTCTCATTCTCATTCAAAAACCACAGTGTTCGTGGTAGGTTGACCCCAGCTGGCAGGTAGGCCCCTACCCAGCAGGATGGGGGAGAACTGGAAGGGCAAAAAATGAGTAAATTTATGGGTGAAGATAAAGACAGTTTAATAAGTGATGGATAAGAAAGAAAAAAACCAATCATTCTCCACCAGCGGACCAATGCCCAGCCAGTCCCCAAGCAACAGCTGCCTTGGAAAAAATCCCCTCCCCCCCCCCCCCCCCCCCCGCCGCAACAGTTTTTATTGCTGAGCATCAACACCATATGGTCTGGAATATCCCTTTGGTCAGTTGGGGTCAGCTGTCCCAGCTGTGTCCCCTCCCAACTTCTTGTGCCCCCCCAGCCTCCTCGATGAGGGGGCAAAGTAAGAAACAGAGAAAGCCTCAATACTGTGCAAGGACTGTTCAGCAACAGCTAAAACATCAGTGTGTTACCAATACTGTTTTGGTCACCAGTCTAAAGCACAGCACCGTATAGGCTGCTATGAAGAAAATTAGCCAAATTTTCCACCCCCAGCCAAACCCAGTACATGCTGAATCAGCTCAGACCACTTTCACGTTCCTTTTGATTTCCGCACCCCTACATTTGTCTTCTTTCACAGAACTAGATGCATGAACAAGCAGAACTACCGCAGGACGTTCAGCTCATGAAACTAACTTTTCTCTCCCACTTGTGAAGACTCGGATGTTCAGGCCCTGGCTTGAGGTACTGCATCTAGCTGCTATAAATCAGGATTTCCTTTTAGTAAAACCATTGTCATTCAGCCAGTACCTGCGGGAACACAGGGATGCCATGAGATGAGAAATATTAACATGTGGAATGGCTGAGAGCATATTAGCACACCTGCTGCTATCACTGCAGCCCAGGGAAGGCAAAAGAACTTAATTCTTTACTTTCTGTATGCCTACAAGTAGTTCAATTTTTAAAAGATGCGCTATATCTAAACAGTAGATGAATATGTTATAGGGAAACTACACATTATGGTAGGAACAAGGAAAAAAATCTCATTCTGAACCAAATCAATACCTACACCAAAAATTGCTCCTTGTCTCCAACCTTTGAGAGAATTTAGAGTTGGAGGCATATACTATACCTTCCAACATCTGACTTATTTGTAATGTGCACCGAGATCTCGGTAACTGGTGATCTACAGCTGCAAAACTTTACACACTCATTACATAATTACAAAATGATCGACAACAGTCGCAGCTTAACAACAGTGATACAAAGCTGTCAGCGTGGGCTGCAGACCAAATGCTCACCCCAGTTCTGTTCCTTCAGTGGTGTTTTGGCGCTGCAGCCAGACTGACATCTGGTCTGGCTGGTGCTTTGTAGCACCCAAGGAAGCCTTGAGTGGGACAACCCTCCTCCCAAAGGGAAGGAGGAAAGCACGTCATCGAACTTCTGCATTTCAGCTCACCTCCTCTTGCTCTACCAGCACCATGGAGGGTTTATCACCTGAAAGAAAGGCACCCCAGCCCATGACACACAATTATTTACAGTGGTAGCTTACCATGGCTGCAGCCATCCACAGGCAAGCACAGCATAGATCCAGTCTGCTTGTCGGCCCTGAGCATGTTACATCAGGATTAGGCCTACAAGTGTTCTCTGACTCCATATAAATAAGAAGCTTGCTTTCAGTTCTTGCCAAACAAAAGAACCAAGCAGACTGAAGTTAACACTAATTCTGGCACACTTCTGCAGAAGGGACTTGTCCTTTCAAACTTTGCAACCTTGCCTGCATTCCAGTATCTTTTTATAGAAGAGGTTACAGAGCTTGCATCTCATGTGATGCGACTCTCGTATTCAAGCCAATTTGAAGTTTTCAAGTAGGATTTCCTACTACATGCTACCATGTATTTCAAGATATATTGAGGATGTTCCCATCATTCATCATGTAATGTCATCAGTAAAACCAAATCTTTCCAGGAAAACAATTGGTGTCTATATTATAGTGCATACCGATTAAATACATTATTTAGAAAATTAAATGAAACAATAAATAGCTCTTTTCTAGGATGAGATATTTTCAACAGGCAAGATTATTCTACCTTGATTTAGCTTAGTTACAAATCTCCAAGACAAAAATTTGCAATTTTACTTGATTAATGTATCTTACGATATGTTCATGAAGACATTTTTTCTTCATTACTTGTGGGATGCTACTATGGATATAAGGTATGATGCACGAAACACCCTCTGTGAGATGATATGCTCCTAGCTGAGTGAAGTTTGATTAAAGAATATTGCTTTTTTGATGACTATAGAAGCAAGCCTAAGCTGGCTTTCCTGAGCATGGGAAAGCTACAGACTACTGTCTAGATCCAGCCCCCTGCCCCTCTTTAGTTGCAGTTCTGTACCAGGTGACCAATTCTCTCTTGTGCTGTACCCCTTACAAAGTGAATATGAGATGCTCGTATGTGGCATACAGGAGGAGAGGAGATATATCCAGTCGTGACAGTGCCCAGCTTGCAGGGATGTTTGTGAGGAGAGCACATAGTTCCTTTTACACTTCTCACCCCGAAGCACGACACAGAGCTTACTGTGCAGCCACCGTGCCTAGGGCCTGATTCTCCACTCCATTTCACGTGTCATGGTTGTGCAATGGAAATCAATGAAGTTACACAGCCAGAAAATTGGTGAAACAGAGACTGTCCCTTACTCCCTGAAGAGGCTTCATTTCACTGGTGGGAGAAACAATCCTTGTACATACGTTTGTGAATCTGGCTCCATTTATGTCAATTAAAAGTATTGCTTTTGACTTCAACGGAGTCTAGTCACATTTGTTTACTGTTCAGAACGTGCTCTGGAGACTCTTCAAGAGAAAGGTCTTTTTATCAGGTAGAGGTTAAAAACCTGTACACACATATGATGCACGGTATTTAAACAAAGTTAGCAATATTCCTTAAATTTGAAGACAAAAGATATTCAAATGTTCTAATGCAAAACAGCAGGTTTCTGATCAATAAATTTTTTTAAATGGCTATAATTAATCCTGTACATCTGACAGAAATAAGGAGACCGTCCCCCATGGATATAAATTTAATCTTCGGTTGACAATTCACACAAGGTAAACTTTAAATTGTGTGCAAATTTACACACTCTCTTTTAGAAAAATTCATTAATTCACATGAAACAGAAGATGCCATACAGTGAACTGCAGTTTACCAGCAGAGTGGGACACAACGAAATGATGGCTAGTGACTCACACAGTGAACTTCGCTTACAGTCTCACCAAACAATCACTACTGATGTCTGTTAAATAAAAGACAGGAACACTCTAGGCAAGATGGTAACCTCTCCTTCCACTTAAAGTTGTTTTCAAGCTTTTCACACTGATGCAACCAAAAAGTTAAGAAACTGTGGACTAATTTTTTCATACAAAGTAGGAAATGTCATATAACATGAATAAAGAAAAGGATTATAAACATTGGGGTTTGCCCTCTTCCCTTAAAATAGAGAAGATCATGTTACATTATCAGCCATGTGAGCTCAACCTAGGAGCTCAGTTAAGTGAGGAACACAACATAGAGGGAACATTAACAATATATACTGTGTTTCACCCTAAAAAAAAAAAAAAAAAAATACTTTAAATGTTTTACAATAAAAATAAAAACTAAAAAAGAGAGTGGATGTAGAATGAGATTAGGCTTTGGATTATGAAGAGGTATGAGAAATTAGACAATAGTTAGAGCACACATTGCTTTTTTTTATAGTGAATAAAGGAGAGAACTAAGAACAAAACAAGTGTTTTTCATTATATCATTATTTCAGATTCTTCCTAAAAGAAGAATCAGTCCTGCCAAAAGAAAGATAGGGTTTTGGGGTTTTTTTTCTTTCTTCTGAAAAAAAACTGTTACAATAGTATCATAACTCTTTTAAGTATAGAAATATGCTAATTAGGATGTGTGCTAACTATGCCAAAAAGCTCTATGCGATTTCCAAAAATAATTCTTTCACTAGCACAGAGACTTTTTATATGAATCTGGGTACTACAGCATTCTGGTTTTGAAGGAAGAGGAATCCTTCTATGTCAAAACATAAAGCTTTGATTAGGCCCCATTCTACCTTCACAAAGTATTAGTGTACACTTTTTCTGTGTGCTAAACAAGATTTTTCATTTATAAGAGTATAGAGAATATTGTGTGGGGTTTTTGTTTACACTCACCGCATTCAAAGATGTTCTCTGAAAAGATCTCTCCTGGCTGAAATCATCAGAATATCATTTTTCGAAGGTGCCTAAGGTTGGGAAGATTACTCCAATAGAAACCAACTGTTCAGACGCCTGCATGCCAAAGTTTTATCCACTATTAGCCACATCCAGCCTGAAGCAAAGTTAGACCAAAGATAAAAATCTTGACAAATTAAAATGGCTTTTGAATGGGAAGTGAATCTTTTTTTTTTAAGTGTACATATATTTTGCAACAGCCCAACATACTGCAGAAATTATCAGAAACAAACACTTAACAGCTATAATCATTAACCACAGCAATTTGTTCACATTTTTCAGGAGGACAGAGCATCTGTTGAGCAGTACAATTAGTTTACAACAAGCATGCTGAAAATACACCAGAGTGCAACACACTCAGAAAGAAGCCATGTCCACTTATGTAAATTAGCATGTATTACTGCTAGATTTTCTTTTTTGCCTTTTTTTTTTTTTTTTTTTTTTTTAGGATGCTGGTCTACATAGCAGCATACATTTGTTGGGGTACCAAATGCCCTTTACTTCCCCTGACTTGAACAGCAGCGGCACACAGTCCACATGCTGAAGCAGAGTTCAGGGCAGGTCTGAGTGCCTAGTGAATTATTGGCTTCATCTAACAAAGCACAGCCGCTTCACATTCTGTTTATAGACGCATCATGGTGATGCATAGACCTTGCCAAAGGGAGAATTATATAGCAACAGTCTTTACAGTTAAAGAAACTTAGCTGAAAATGTAGGTCTTATAGTAAATTGGGCTCCTATTTCCTTGTGATTCTTCCACTAACTGATTTAAGAAAGAATAACAAGGTTTTACTAAAAATAAGGTGTTATTAAAGCAGATATAGTGTGATTCTTTAAATACATCTTTACACATGTCTCTATTCAGCTTCACAAATGAAAGAGTAGAGTTTGATTAATTTTAAAAAATACAGTTACCTGAGACAGCTTTTCACCTCTATCACACAGGAAGGATCACAAACAGGTTGTGGCTGAGGTTGCAGTGTAACGTGTCACCCTGTGCACCACCCCAGGAAACTGTTCATCATTATAACCACTGCCCTCCTTTGAGGGTGAGGAGAGATCAGGGCTAGCATGCCACAGGGAGTCTACTCCTATGATCGTTGAACTCAAAATGTTTCGGTCAGATATGAAAGAGGGGAAATGGATGAAAACCAGCCTGATCTCCTCAGGATCCATAGGGAGGCCAAGAAGCTGCACGCTGTCGGTGCGCCGGCAGGACTACGATATGGATGCTGTCATGAAACTGCGCAGTTGTTGGCACAGTCTTAACCTGATTTTTGATGCAGTCCATCAACAGCATCTGGAAAAGAGAAAGCAGAGATGAGCCTAGTTGGTTAAGTCATATTCCCCTTCTCATTTTGTCAGGGCAAAGAGGACAGTCCACTTTCACTCCTGATGCTATCCTATTAACTGAGAAGATAACGGGTTGTATAGGATTCAGTGTCAGTTTTGACAAGGCAAAAGGATTCAAATTTCTCTTCACTGTAATTGAGCACAAGTTGGCTTGTTAGGAATGCTGAAAAAGTACCAATGACCTGATGAAGTCCATTGTTCATGCGAGGAAATGCACCCTTGCCAAAACTGGGACTTTCTCACGGGTGCACAGATTCAAGTCAAGTTTATGGAAAGAGAATTGCTGTGCGCCATCTCCGCACTCACGTGAAAGAGAACCACGTTAAAACCTAAACTTTCCGATACAATTCACAGAAGTTGTGAAAGCTCTTTCTAACTCCACTGTGGAACAATAACAGATTTAAAACCTATGAAAGTGTTCAGAACATGGAGTATTGCCAATCTGCCCAACACTTTAAACTCTGTGTAGCGGTTCTAGCTTTTGGAAACTTATACATATCCCAGCTTCCTTCCACTATGGTGAGTAATTGTTTTGTTTGAAATATTTTCACAGAACATCCCTCTTTATTTCCTTCTAAACAAAGCATTTCTATTCAAAACACTGATTAAGGCTCTCCTTTTAAACAATAAAACACCACTCTACCTTGAAGCAGTTCAGTGTTTTATCTTGTAGACCTATCATCCACCTCACTCTTTGAGGTTCTTTGCTCTGAGGCAGTTTCAGGCTGAAGTACTTAGATAAAAGACTGCCCGAGTACAATGGTGCTACTGCAATAAATGGTAGGCATGCAATAACATCACCTGAGCACCAGCACTGTAGCAAGCACTGTGCACTGGATTGCAGAAAATGATTTAATGAACTGAAGTTTTGAATGCTTACTGGATTTGAAATCCTATGGCAACGTTTCCAAGAGTAGACACAATTTATTAATTACAAGCATTTTTATATTCTCTCTCTCCCCATGCATCCTCACAATCAGTTATCACTCACACCATCCTAGGGGCACAGCCTGGTGCTGACTCAGTGGGAATTAAGCTTGATTGCCCCACTGTACATCACCTATGTTAGTTTTCCCTTAAAAGGCTCCCACTTAGATCCTGCTGCTTTATAGTTCAGCTTAGAACCTGCTGTTTTATAATTCAGATATAGCACACAGAAGGGTCTGGTTTTACTTCGAGATATGTTTTACAGAACCATACTTAAAACCAGCAGTCACTTTTATTGAAATCATTCATGCCGTAAGTTTAAGTCTGCCTGAGTGAAAAAGAGCATAACATTTCTACAGTGCTGAAATACAGGATCTTTTTCTATGCAGAAAAAAAGAAGTGTTGCTCCACAATAAAGACTTAGTATTTAAATGCTTGTTTTATTTTTTTCCTCAGTGTAAATGTAGAGTACATCCCTTTTCTGAGGTTCAGTATACATGGGGTATTTTGTACAACTTAAGTCTTACTCAAGCCCTCTGCACACAAATGAATGTTACCCAACAGTAAACATGAGTAAGAATCCTTCACCTGGAGAGTGGAGGATTTGCTTTGCTCAACTTCATTTTACAGGCACTACACACTGGTATCCAGTTTCAGGCATGGCCTTCACTAAAGGGAGTTAGAAGCTGTGGAAAAAATCAGTGGACTATTATTACATTTCATCTTGTTTTCTTCACAGCATTTCAGCCAATCCATTTGAGATCCTAGACATTTTGATCCACAGCCTACTGCAGGTCCACTCAACATTTACCAAGGTCTGCAAAAGAAACATTCTGGCTCTGCCTTTGCTGGTCCATCCAGGCACAGCTGGGCCACGAAGCTGAGCTACAGCTGGCCCCCAGAACCCAGCGCTGCATCTCTTTGTGCTTCTAGTGCCATCTAATTCTCTGCCAAGAAAAAGCCAGTTGAGGAAAATCTAAACGCCTTCTGCTGTATCTGGCACAGGGAAGGACTGCAAGGCATTGTTGCATCCATCTGCATTTTCAGCACTCAACAACACGTGGTTTATTCCATGTCAAGCATCAGACTTCCCCGTATGAAAGGCAGAAATACATGTGTAGCCACAGAGACCCTTTTAGATTAGGAAGAGTAAAACAAAATCACAATAAGAACTCCAAAAGGAATCATGCTGCGTCACGTCTCTTACAGTTATCTACAATGAGCTGATCACAGAGCGGCTGCTTGTCTGCTGACAGCAGGATAGTTACCATGGAAAATTTTATAAAAATAAAGACACAAAACAACAATTACAGTAAAACTGATAAATCCATTAGCCCCTTACCTATACATTATACCTGTGGAGCACTGAGGTACTTGATGAAGGCACCGCCAGGAAGATTTTCTACCTGAAATAAAACATGAATTAATAATATTCATGAGATGTGATGCAAATATCAAGGTGTGTCTAGCATTGACATTGCTTTTGATAACTCCTATAACTTCATCAAATTTATGACTGCATTTCAGGTCCCAGTAATTTCTGAGTGACTGGGTGGGTATCTGCTTCTCAGTTTTAAGACATTAATGTATTTTGCAAAACCTTATTTTCCAAAATTCTGAAGTTCTACCCAAAGCATCAATAAAGGGACACTTACATTAAATTAGTCTTCCTAGTCTCCAGTTAGTAGATCCTACTCTATGGATTCAAAATTAAACATGTGAAATCTGTTTTAGTTTCCTGCCTAGGAAACCAGAAAGAAATCCTTGGAGACTTTAAGTACCCAATATTCTACTTGAACCTGAAGGAACTGATATTTAACATCTCTACATATCTAGAAATCATATATGAGCAATGCATGTTTTGTACATATGCATGTGTGTGTATACACACAGAACATATGTATGCAGCAAAGAGTCAGCTCAATGCACAACCTACTTTTATATAGAAGTATATTTTATTGCTCCTTTCCATTTATTAAGCCATATTCATGAAAATCCAGAGCCTAAAAAGAGCTAGTCTGGCCCTCATGCAGAGGTGACTGAGCCAAAATCCATTCAACCACTTCACCCCTCTGTCACTTCTCCCTTCATTTGCATTCATTGACACGTAAACAGGGAGGATGTATCGAAGCAAAGTGGCTTATTACTAATTGCACCATCTTCATTAATACTACATTATGTGTGTCTCGGCTATAGAGAACCGACAATGCAAAAGATGTCAAGAGCTTATCAAAATGTGCATATAAATATTTGGTCCGATATTCAACATGAATACACTAGCAGCCTCTGCTTCAACAGCCCAAAAATGAAGAAAGGGTCGTTTATCAGCTGCTAAGCAGGAACAAAAGGGAAATAGCCTTAATTTTCCAAACACTCAGAGCTATTTACATTATTCCTGTGCCCTTTAGGTAATTAGGCATCACTTCAGAATGAGAAATCCTCACTGTGGTACAAAGGTATCTGGCTGTAAACCGAGCCATCTATGGCACTTCCATTTGTAGAAATGTCCTAACAACCAAAACACAGATAAGGAGAGGTCTTTATCAGGGGCATCCAGAGCTTAGGGGAAATCACTCCATAAAGACCACAGGTACTTCAAACTCACAAGAAAGAATTCTAGACAAGAAATACCAAAACAAATAGGAAGGCATCTTTTTGCTCAAGTGGAAGAGAAGGACTGCATCTTACATTTGCTTCACTTGTAACTGTTTACAAATGTCTAAATAAAAATCTGACCTCTGTCAGAGTAATGTAGTGAAGGCATGACTTTAAAGAGTATGCCCACAATCCAATGTGGATTTAAATGAAACCAACACTTGTGCATCCTTTTCACAAGGGCAACAGATCAGGATAAAGCAAGGTGGTATTCCAGCAACCACCATGGCACACCACCTCTGAGATGTGTTCCCATGCAGCAACTGATACTGATGTGCACCGAGAGCACTTCAGCGTCTGCAAAGGATCACTTTTCAGAGTTTGTGTTACTGGCTGTGAGGTAGAAGTCATTTCAGCAGGTGCAAAGTGGCAAGCTCCTCGCCCATGTGCTGATTAAGGGACAAACACTCTCCACCTCTGAGCAAAGTTTTAAGGAAAGGAAACAGGAAAAATACATGGAGAACATGCTGAACCTCTTTTGTACTTTCCACCTTTCTCTGCTTCTCCAGGAGACCCAGGAAGTCAGAGTTTATTACAAGTAGCATGTACAACTGTAACCAGCCACAATGAACCAAACAAGTAAACATCCAACTAAATACATTATTCTTCATCCAAGTTTAATTCTACAACTGTATGTCCTGGTTTCAGCTGGGATAAAGTTAATTTTCCTCAGTAGCTGGTACAGTTTGCTTTGGATTTAGTGTGAGAATAATGTTGCTAACGCACTGACTGATGTTTTAGTTGTTCCTAAGTAGCGCTTATCCTAAATTAAGGATTTTTCAGTTTCCCATGCACTGCCAGCGAGGAGGTGCACAAGAAGCTGGAAGGGGGCATAGCCAGGACAGCTGACCCCAACTAGCCAAAGGGATATTCCATACCATAGGAATCCATGCTCAGTATATAAACTGGAGGAGTTGGCCAGGAGGGGCAGATCGCTGCTCAGGCATCGGTCAGCAGGTGGTGAGCAATTGCATTGTGCATCATTTGTCTTGTGTTTTATTTCTCTCGCTGTTATATTGCTTTTCATTACAATTATTATTATTGTTGTTGTTGTTGTTGCTGTCGTTACATTTTATTTTAGTTATTAAACCATTCTTATCTCAACCCATGAGTTTTACTTTTTTTTTTTCCCCCCAATTTTCCTCCCCATCCCACTGGGAGAAGGGAGGAGTGAGCAAGCAGCTGCATGGTGCTTAGAAGCTGGCTGGGGTTAAACCACGACACTGTATCAAAACAGAATCAGCTGCTCCTGAAACAGAAGTTAAAAGCTTTCCCAGAGTCAAGAACAGATTTTTAGATTTCAGACCTTTCTTCCACTTTTTCTTTACTGAATAATATGTTTTAATGTCACTGAGTGAGAAGCCTCACTGAGCGCTTCTTACATGGGACTGAGATCCCAGATTGTATTCTACTGTACTTTGGGGAATACTTTTGTCTGAGCTACAGTCAGTAATAATTAGAAATTAATAGCCCAAGGGACATATTGTCCTGAGAAACCTATCAATCTATTTTTTTAATCTTGTAATTAAAGTTCAAACACTTTACATCATGTAGAACTCTATGCATTCTAGGAAATATTTCAGTCATTAATGTATCATTTCATTCATTTATGGCTAGCAGTGTACTAATTAAAGTCAGCATGGAATTTGAAGACAACCTAGTAGATTTCTTTCTTCTTTTTCACTTACTTAAGCTCGGATGGTTACCTTTTATACTGTTAAGATGCAAATACAGATACATGCAATTAAAAAAACCCATTTCCTAAAAATGTCTTTGTTTTACTGGGTCTGCCTGGGATGGAGTTAACTTTCTTCATAGCAGCCTGTATAGTGCCGTGCTTTGTATTTGTGGCAACAGCAGTGTTGGTGCCGCACCGAGGTTTTGGCTACTGCTGAACACTGCTCGTACACCATCGGGGCTTTCTCTCCAACCTCGCACACACACACACACACGCACAGAGGCCAGCAGGCTGGGGGTGGGCAGGAGGCTGGGAGGGGACACAGCTGGGACAGCTGACCCCAGCTGACCAACGGGATATTCCCTACCATATACAACATTGTGCTCAGCAATAAAAGCTCAGGGGAATGGGCAGGACACAGGGACATTCATTATGGCATTTTTCTTCCCAAGAAATCATTACGCATGTTTAAGAGGGGAGTGAGAGGGAGATAGAGTGGGTGTTTTGCTGCTGGCTGGGGCCAACCCACCACATTGCTCTTTCTGAGTATTTCCTGTAGTTGACTATCTCCCTTGCTTCCTGTGCATTTCATTCACTGCATCCAGATCACCCCTTAAGTGGTCTAGCAAGGGGAATTCCCTGCATAGCTTCTCCAGTTGAAAATAGGCCACCTCCGATTTCAGGCTGATCTTGATAACAAAGCAAAGTCATCAAAATCTCAGAACAAAAACTAAGCAAATAATCTGAAACAAGGAGTTAATTTCATTTGATATATACATATAGCTAAAATGTTTTCCAAATATTGAGGTTTGAGGGTTGTTATTTTTCAACAAATAATAAATGAGAAAGATCATGTGTTTCTATTGAGGGCACCAATATCACCCTCCAATTTTGGTGCAAGGTCATCAACTTCCTCTGCTGATCACCAATTGATCAATATTTACTAGCATAATATGAAGAACTACGGAACAATTTGAGGAAACTGTTCTTTTACATAGATGAGGCTTTCTCAGTACAGTGTTTAATATTCCAGAAATACCCATGCAGTGATAACTCTGTTTAAATATTTACATAAGTGAGGCCCCAGCTCCATCAGAGTGGGAAACAAAGCTTCTCAGGTGATAATAGTCTGCTTCTGCCCTACATCCCTGTGGCACAGGGACACCACCTTTCTTTACTGATAAGGCACCAAGGTAACTAGGCAAGATCTTGAGTCCCAGTGCCCAGCTTACTCTTCTGACCTTGCAAATTTGATAGGCAGACTGTAAGGAGGGAGCAACCAATTTCCATGTGTATACAAGCAAACATAGGGGGAAGGGAACAGTCTGCCCATATCTAAGCAGAATGCACCAAATATTGAGTTAACACTAATTGAAGGCAAGTCTTAAAATGCTTTGAAATCCCAAGCTGCCACCTTAACACCTGTGAGTAACCTGTTATCTCCCAGTTCCACACCAACCCTAATACCGGTGAAAAACCAATACCTATGTTTCAATAGCTAAAGTTACATATCCTCACAGAATGAGGTAGGCATCATTACAAAGTTCTCATGGAAAGGAAATAAGCGGGTTTGAAACTATTTGAACACTAAATATGCAAGTATTATTGAGGAAAATTGACAACATGAGAAATGTTCCTGTGGAAGCGATCATTCTGATTTGGTCAGTCTTTGCCATCTTGTCTCAGTGTTCCTGCTTTATACTGCAAGTCTCAAGGCCTAAACAAAGATTAAGGAAACCTTTTTAATGTGTCCCCATCAGCAAAAGACTATAGAACAGCTACAGAAATACCTGTGAATAGCATAGCACTTTATTGATGCCTATCGATATGTAGGACACCATGCTAAATACAATAGATATGAGCAATAAAGTGAATTCAATTTCCATGCAAAAAAAGCAATTCATTATGCTGACTACAAACTGTATGGGTGGGGGAAGCAAAGATCAATGAAAAGCATGCTTGTTTGATTATATGCACAGGTTTAACTGCTGACACAAAAAAGTATACTCTTCAAAGCCAGAAGTACAAAAGGCTTCCATGAATCCTTTGAATCCTTTCTTTTAGCGGCTAATAATAATGAAAGCAACACTAACTGCCTGGCTACATATACAATATAAAGTAACAACCTACAAACATTAACATTTCAAGAGCAAAGAAAATGTTTTCAGCATCTCTATATTAGCAAAGTACACAGCAGGACTTCTAAGCTAAGCTGGTTCTGGTCTAAACCCTGACTACACTCTCACTTCTTAGGGTCCTTGGGTCTAATCCTTCGCACACTGTGTCTTTATTGGCTCAGATTTGCTAGCAGTTTGCTGCTTTGTTCTGGTTTTAAAAGACTCTGAAGCTGGAACGATAACTAATTAGAACATTTCCAGTGAAACAGGTCAAAGTTTTCACCTGGAAGATATCCAAGATGCCGTGGGATCGGTTTCCAGCTAAAGGAGCCGAAATTAAAATCTTGGCCTTTGAAAACTGAAAATGGGCAACTTCTGTGCAATTTTGTTGTGCACTATCATCAAAACAGTCCAGTTTTGCTCTAATGTGGAAAAAAGGCCAAAGCCTGAAATCTCTAAAAACAATGAGAAACAGAACTGTTCTCTCTGGTCACTTTTAGTAAAATACTCAAAATACTCAACACCCTGTAGTGTATGAAACTGAACTGCTTTGTTATCATAATGTTGGGGGGGGGGGGGGGAATGAAGGAACCTACTAAATCGTTACTTTGCCACTTATTTTTCACTACAAGTATAGAAATTGAAAGTTACTTTCAATAGCTCTTAAATTCTAAAATGTTAGATAACGTTTTGAAGTAGAACCTGTAGGCCTACATTACATGATCTCATTTGAAAGTATGATCTGAGGATGTAGAAGTAGAGATGGGTTCACACTGGCACACAAATGCTCTTATGCCAGAGACATCACCAGATTCATGTGCTGTAACAAAATAAGGATGAAAGGAAGTATTAACTTGGGAACTTCCTTTGTTTCTTCCTGCTTTACCAAGATATCTTCCTTTATAATTTGCATAAAACTCATTATGGGCTTTTTGAAGTAAAAGGTTTTGAATCAGGTCTTATGGGCTTTGCCATATATCTATTTCTTCAGACTCTTAAGCCTAGCTCCACATTAGCTCAGTCACCACTTAAACATAATTAAGTAATGATCTAGAAGAGTATCAACTATATGTAATAAAAGCACAACCATAGGAAATATTATGTAATTCTAATAAAAAAAACAAATGCCAGCAATAATTCCCCATAGTGCTGAAAGTGTATGGGTAAGAAAAGAATTATACATTCCTTAAAAGTTACTGTCCTCATTTATTAAATCCTCCAGATGTATTTCACAGACCTTGTCTTTCCCTAATCACCTCCTTTTATGTTCCTTAATGTAATATTGCTAGACAGTCAAAGCTTCCTTCACAGCTTAAGATGGGGACACTGGAGTGCTTTTGTACCTCACGCACCAAACACATTCCCATCAGAGATTTGCAAATCCCATGGAGGCGCTTACATTTGAAAACCAAACTCAAAGTCTGGAGATCAAAATAAGCAATGAGCGCATATGACAGTCTCTTTGCCAGATTCAGTGATTTTATCGTGTTCTGTGATAAAAAAAGGGTGTAATCTGACACTGCAGGTATTTTACAGCACATCACATCCAGCAAATGGTTTATGGAGCTGCATTTAGAAAAAACCCACAGATTTTGCAACTTTTTTGAATTGATGCTGCTTCTGGAATTTCATTATAATCTATATGTATGGCTAATACCATATATATGGATGGGAATGGGTCATGATATCTAGCCCCTTTATTCAGACAATACAGTGCAACAGCCATTCAGTCCAGTAGATTGCTTTGATGTCTACTCTATACATCCTTGCACAGAACAGCCACAAATAACTTGCTCAATCCTTGCAACATACTTGAGACTCGCAATAAAAGGCCCAAAGACACAACTGCAGTTTGACACAGGAAGAAGAAAAAAAATCCTTAGTATTGCCAATGCCTTGGCCCCGCAGGAGTGCAAGGAACTTGTTACTTGGGTTCCCCAGGTGCTCCCAAGCAGCTAACTGTGCTGTACATTACAACACAAACTACAGCTTCCCCATGGTCTCTGCCAGACTTGGCAAATACAACAGGGAAGGAAAAAGGATTTTCCCTCCTGATCCCCAGATCTGGTACAAGAGGTTAACACACCAATGCACACCAGTCAGCCCCCCAGGCAAACCCATCTCTACCAATAGAGAAGTTTGAAGCTTCACAAAAACATTAACACTATCATCCTTACCATCACTATGCCTGAAGGTGGGGGACCCTCGCTCTGGCTGGATACAGACGGTAGGAACCATACCATCACACCTTTATTCCATTACTGCTCTGTTATATGATGAACACATAGACACATCAGAGTTGAGGTGAGGATTTCACTGCTTCTCACCTCTCATTTCCCCTCCATCCCTCACCTTCTCAGAATATTAACACTGCTGGAAAGACCCTCTCGTTTTGCAGTTTCTACTATACATACATATTATATTAAATGTTTGTATATTCTCAGACCTTTATTCTCCTGTTTGCACTTATTGATTTCAATCCCCCTCCACTATTATTGTCCTCTCACAACTGAGTTATTGGTGTGTAGTATTCGAAACTCATCTGTGTGAAAGATAGCCACAGACAAAGCAAACTGCATTGCTTTAAAGGTTTCTTTTAATAGTTCAATATAGTCACAAATTAATTTTCTGCAAAATGAAATATGAAAAGCCTCCACTATAAATAAAGTTCCTGTGAAAAGTCATCTTATTCCACTGAAAACACCATATTCAAAAGTTAAAAATAAAGAGTTTTTCAAGAAAAATAGTCTAAGTGGGGGTAAAACTTCCCCCTGTCTTTTGTATTTGTGAAGTTTAAACTTTTTCTGTAGGTTTAAATCTCTTCCCACCTCCTCTTTTCTTTTTCAGCCAGAAAACCAACAGTACGGAGGTCCCAGTGATGAAGAATGACTCACCCACAAGTGCTGAGTCACAATCACACCGAATACACTCTTACATCTTGATGGAGCATCAAATTCGATAGCTTTGCTTAGTCACTTGAGTTTGCCGTAATTCCTATGATTCACTCAATTCCAAAACTTTGATTCCTGATTTCTTATTTTTGCTCGCAATATATATTCAGTTGTATAACTCTTACACAACTCTTAAAGCTGAATTTTTGCAAGCCACCACTAATTCTAAATCAGATCCCAAGCTTCAGACACCAGGTGCGTCACTTATCAAATCCGAGAGACCAATATGCCACAGTCCACATAGGTTTCATTTGGAACTGCTGATCTCCCACTCCTTGGACACCTACAGAGAATGCCAGCTGACATCTGAAGATACATGCATTAGGACTTCATCCCGCCCTGACTCATGCTAGCAACAACCTACCATCGGCTTAAAAGCTTCACCTTTCTCTAGCAGGGTTCCTCAGCCTGACAAGGTCAGACACAAGAAGCAAGCATTCAGCAGTTTGCACAGAGTATAAGGTATTTGACCATGATGAAACAAGTCAATGTTGGAGCGACAGATTTCCGATTCCTTAGTCATTTCAGTTTGTTACCTTTTGTCCTATCTGGAGGTAGATAAAGCAAAATTACTTTACCCAACTGTTTATTTGTTCATCCAATTATTTATATACAGAAACAGCTAAGGTTGGTCAGAACTCGACTAAGGTAATTAATAAATGTATTTCTTTCTGCAGGAATTTACAGCATTGTTTTATCTAATTACTCTTAACATTTCAGCCATAATCCTGAGAACTTCTATAAAGGTTGCAGACAGGCTAGTATGGGGGGATGAAGGAAACTCATCACTGACAGAGGGAAAGGCAGACACAGTAAATAAGTTTCTGATGACTACCACAATGCAATACCTACAGGAGGTAATTATCACCATGCTGTTATTTATTCTTCTGTCTTCAGGCAGAGTTTTTGTGTTTCCTCACTGTCCATTTCTGCAGCAGCTGCACTTACAAGTTTTATGCTCACTTAGTGGTTAATAAGTCTGTTGTGCTGAAGGCACCCGGTCAGTTAAGTACATCTGGAAAATTTTGCCTTACAAAAAGATATTGTGAGGAAGGCAGGGGTCAACTCTGTGGATTTCTAGGCATAAAACAGACCGCACACACTCAGATATAGTTCAGAGATATCCTACAATAAAAATTGAATGTCTTTACCCTTGCTGAAGGATAACTACAGCTTTGAAGCTTCTTTGGCCAGCTATTCTGACCTTAGCAATATTCAATAATGGCATGAAAAAAAAACAAAATTCAACCAAAAAAGTAAATATTTGGCCTTTGCTCATAAGAAATTAAGTTGCAGGCTGTAAGTTCTCCATACACTGCAGGTTCCCAAGTCCTCCTCCAGGCATTTACGCAATGATACTACTTTTTTTTTTTTTTTTTTAAATCCCAGCCAACCTTAGTTACAACTCATTTTCTCTAAAGCATTGTCCTTTTCCATTATGCATACATAGTGTAAGTAAATTAAAGACATATCCTGATACCAGTGAACAGCCTAAAGAACTCTGCAAGAATTGCCCTTCCTACAGGCACCTGAGATTCAGCAAGCTATCCGGCAAGTAATTCTACCTCTTCTTTCCTACCTCCACCCAGGCTCAATTACCCACTGTGCCTATCAGTGTGAGCATGAGAGCAAGAGAAGAAATAAGAGATCCACCCTAAAACAATTCATATCTTGGTGTCTTAACACTCACCTTGTTCAGGTGACTGGTCTGATGCAGGTAGAGGATAAACTTGAATCCAGGCCTCACACAACAGTGGAGAGAGAACTGTGGTGGGCATAGTAAAAGCCACTTTGGCACCTGCACCTCCTTTTTAACCCAGAAATTCCAGTTTACACAAGAGCTGAAAAAGGTCAGTGCAACATATAACTGTGACGAAGCTTTAGAAAGAGAGGAGAGTCAATTTTTGACATGTTGATTTTGTTTCTGGTGAGAACAATACTTCACCAGGAAAATACCAACCACCTTTATCCAAAACTACCACCTCCTTTGCGTATAAAGACAAAACACCACCCTGCCCAAAAGATACACACTTGTATTTCTAATTATCGGTGCCAGAAACTGTGGGGCAACCAGTATCTTCCTTCTCTTCAGAGTTTTGATGTGACAATTGTTGGAAAGCTGCTATTGAGATCAAAACTGACCAGCAGGACCGTGGCTGGAGAGAAAAGAAGGCAGAAGATCAGGACAAAAGTAGTAAATACTATACCTATAGCATATTTTTATAAGGCTCCTGCTTATTTATTCAAACTGTAAAAAGACACCTTTTAAAATACTCAGATGTTCTTTTTAACAGGGCTGTCTGCTCATGCAGCACAGTGACCTTGGTACACAGTAAAAGCCAATACAGTTACCGAAGACTGATTTCAATAACTTTCTGGAAAGGGTCCAAAGCAGCTTTTCTTTCTGCAGTCTCTGCATCAAAAACAACAACCTAACATAGAAAAAGGAAGACAGACTGTAGCTGCTCTTGAACCTGGTGTAAGAGACATGCGGTTTTCTGCTACCACCACAAAATTCATTACAACATATCTTCTATGGGGAGTGTCAGATGAAAACACCCTACCTACCACTTGCCATGGCTACACGTCAGGGCTAGCAATGAACTACCATATTTCTATTCCTCCATTAAATAGTGCAATGCTTGCTTAAATACAAATTCTTTTTAGCAGTAGAATAATTTTACTTAAGAACTGTGGTGTTTTGTCCATTATAGACAAGGGAAAGTGCTGCAATGCTGTTGTTTTGCTTTTTAAAATGTTTCATTACTAATACTAAATATCCACTAGTTTAAATATACTCAACCAGCCAGCTACGAAAATACATTATTCTACCACTGGACCCATCAAAAAAAAAAAAAAAACAACAAAAAAAACCCCAGCCAACACTGATAATCTCTGCAGTAGCCAAGTGTACCTTGATGTTAGTCTATACACACAAATGAGGATCTCCTTATTCAGAATACAAATCTTTCCAATCCTTAAGTGCTCCATCAGGAGCCTTGGACTGCACCTCTCTGCACACAATTTAAGCTGTTTTCTACAGGATGCCAAACAAATATATTCACAGGGACA
Source organism: Aquila chrysaetos chrysaetos (assembly GCF_900496995.4). Taxonomy (NCBI): domain Eukaryota; kingdom Metazoa; phylum Chordata; class Aves; order Accipitriformes; family Accipitridae; genus Aquila; species Aquila chrysaetos. The sequence continues at coordinate 63,964,964 of NC_044007.1, forward strand.
GAGCATTACCAAAACAAATACCAAGACATGAACAAAACCAGACTTCAACCAATAATTGAACAGAGCCAGTTCAGTCTCTCTTCAGTGATAGCACTGCTCATGATTTCTTTTCACATCTCACTGGAAACTATTTAAACAATGGCCTTTCCATATCTTTGTTCACACAGATCTTTCTGTGAAATATTTATTCATGGCCAAGCAGACTATATTGTTTATTCGTAATTGGTCAAGTAGTGCTTTTTTATTCACTGGACATGCAATGCTTGCAATGAAGTTTGAAGTAAGGAAGCTTGCCAAAACTCTAGAGAATAAAGCCTGGAAAGATCAAGGTTCACCAGACTGTCAGCAGGAACTAAAAAATAATAATAATTAAAAAAAAAAAAAAAAAAAAACAAACATCCTTTTAAGGTTTCAGGCCTGGCTTCAGAGCAAACTCCTTCAGAAAGATCCCTAAGTGCACCCTCAGGTCCCTTAAGGGACCCAGCAAGACTTAAGAACAGGTCTAAGAGATGTGACGAATCAAGAACTCATTATGATGCTGCTGTCAGGACCCTCATCAGATGTGTCCATCTGAGGAGAAAAGCCACCTACATGGTTACAGATAAAGTCTAAAATCTATAGTGACTTCCCCTAAAACTGCCAGACTTGCACGAACACTACTCATCATTACTCCTGACGGCTTTTTATACTGCATTTATTTAAAAAACAAACAAAAAAACCCCCACCCAAACACCACCACCAAAACCCAAACCAAAGAAATTAGTTTAAGGGTTAACTTGTATTTCTCACTGAAAGCACAAGTTTAAAGGCTGTATAAAGGCACGCATTTCTATCTGCATGGCCTCTTTATGAGTTATCAAGTTTGGTCTTTTTGCCATCACACATTTCCTTTTCAAGTTTTCATGGAGCATGGGGAAAAAGACATTTCTCAAGCAGAGACAGAACAATGTCTAACCATGTCAACTGATCAGCAGAACTCTGACAGACATCACATACAGATTAGCAGGTGTGAGATCAAAATTAGGAAAAAAATGTCAAGATGTTCTCTTTCAAGTAATTACCAAGCACATCGCAGCCAAAACTAACATTTCTTTACCTGTCAGTATATCACCTCCCTTAAGTTTTCTGTCAAGAGACTTTGCTGCACACTTTGCACATTTGCAGTTTGGCCTACTTTAACTTACGTGGGGAGCAAGTGTCACACCTGAAGGATATAATGGAAAAATAGTTAGGCAAGATGTCTCTACTTTTTTATTTTTGAAGTTGTATCTTGACTATCTCCTTTCTATTGACCTGTTAATATGAGGTAGAGTAATCTGTGAAGTAAGCAAGCTTTGCCGCCAAAATCAGGTCTTCTCAGAAAAGTTAGTGTAACTACATTGCTGATTAGACAAGTGTTTTATCAGTTCCAAGTCCATAGTTTCTCCCTCTGCCTTTTTCAAATAATAATGAATACTAGTTAATTACAAATTGTTACAAATCTTGCACAGCCACAGAAAAAGACAAAATATGTAAAGGTGTTAAAGATATGCTTAATGAGATGCTGTAAGCACAAAGTAGCTAAGGCCAGTACTATCTTCATAATTCTATTTTGTAAGTATAATATCATGTGCATCCTTTGCTCATGCATGCTCTTCTTTCCCAACATAAGTACCTCTGAGACCAGCATTTAACTCCTCAAACATTACTACATCCTCCATCAAGGACTCCATTGTTTCACCTTCCAATAATATTAAAACAACATCCTGTCATCCTTCTTTAAGATCAAAAATAAAGTGGTATTGCTCCTATTTTCTGCTACAATTATAAAATCTTACTTTGGTTCTGTGCTTCTTCCCTTTTATGCTCCAGATAACTCATTAAAACTAACACATTCTGCCTCCCATTATAAACCTAATAGTCCAACTTTTCTTCTTTTCCTACCTTCAGTATAGATTAAAATATTACACAGTTATACTCTTGAATACACTCTAGGCACCACCTAACTCATTTTTACAACAGTGCCAATGAATCCTCCAAGAGCAACCACACTACAAGTTCAGAATCCTTCAAATCCAGCAAATAAAAAGGGTGATTTTCCTCAAACAGTTCTAGACAGGAGGTAAAGGACCCCAAAACTTGCATCTTCACCATCATGAAATAACTTTTTTCAGCACCAGCTTCAAGATCCTCAAGAAATATCTAGTGGGGACTCTAGATTAAAAATATTACAATTTCTTATAAATAATTAAAATTATCTGCTGAGACGGAGAAAAAGAAAATCAAGTCTTCTAGGACAAAAAAAACCCACCCAAAACCCAGCAAAAGTGAGTATCTTTTGTAATGCAAAAAGTCCCAGACCGATTCAAGCAGTACTCCAGTACTTTTCCCAGTACTGAAGACCCAACAAAAACCAGACAAACAAAAAAAAACTCACCACAAAACGAAAAGAAAACCCAACAGAAGGAAGGAGGAAGGAAGGAGGAAGGAAGGAGGAAGGAAGGAGGAAGGAAGGAGGAAAGGAGGAGGAAAGGAGGAGGAAAGAAGGAGGAAAGAAGGAGGAAAGAAGGAGGAAAGAAGGAGGAAAGAAGGAGGAAAGAAGGGGGAAAGAAGGAGGAAAGAAGGAGGAAAGGAAAAAAAATTAGAAACTCACTACTTTACAGGCCTTCTAAAATTTTAGTGTTACAGAGGCAGAAGACTCTTAATATTTCTGGCCAAAGTGGAAGCAAGAAGCGCAAGAAGGAATTTGAAGTAGTTTGTTTCCATGAAACAACCACCTCAGTTTTGTACATCTTAAAGAACTAGATATTTGCATAAATAATGAAAATAAATTTGATAAAAATGTTTATGGGCTAATTTCAGTTTTCCTAACATCCTAGAAGCAGCTGTTGCTGTTTATGTCACCACATTACTGTTCACAGCACAAACAACAAGCAACTCTTCCAGCCACCACCTCAAGCCATGGTGGATACATTTTATAAGCAAGCAGGACAAAACCTGATGTATAGTTTAAAAGTGCTAACATGTCACAGAATGCATTTGTACAATCTTATTTTCAGAACCATCACAATATGCAGAGTCTTTGCCATCAGAAAACTTCAGTCGAGTGGTATTGTACCACCACAACAATGGGGCCAATCAGCTACTCTCACAGCTGCTTTGCAACCTGAAAGAAAAGGATTAATGATGACAATTCTGCTGACAAGGAGACACTGCTGGCAGGAAGAAATGTGCCATCATGTTACTTTCCAGCTGGGCTCCACAGACAGTGATGTTCCCGTACTTTGTCGTGTGTACAAGGTGCCATTGACTTCTCTGATCCAATTGCTCAACCTGAGTAAAAAAAGCTGATGGAGGATTTCAGCTTTTCTGTTATCCAGTTGGTTATTGAAGCACCTTTTGTGCTATTACTGTTTCTTGTTTCCCCCCTAGATATAACTGTTAGTCTGATAAATCTGTGCTGTAATTACTAACAAACAGCCCAGTTATGAAAGCTCCTACCCTAACCTACCTTACTGTAGGGGCAAAATATGGCATCTTTATATAGGTATTGCTGTAAACACACCAGTTCTGCATATAAGAAATTCATATATATTTGAGACCTTTTCAGATAAACATATACATTGCCCTCACATTACTTTCACCTCCATTTTTCCCACTGGATTTTTACTTTTTTCTGCACATCGTCCCTCAGTCAGTTACAGCAGGTAGCAAAAGTCTTTCATCTTCCATGGACGAGGTAAAGTACCAGGATCAAGGAAGTTTGGGGCAGAAGTAACTGTTGTCAAAAACAAGCTTTCATTTTTTTCAAAGCGAAAACCTATCAAGCACACTGAGTAAACAAAAACCTGTCACTGTCTCGTCATGCCCATAACACAATCAAAGTGCCAGAAAAGTTTCCAGAGATCATCTACTCTGTCCTAAAGCTAGATTATTTATAACTAAAGCAGTATGTATTGTATGGCTAATTCAACCCACTTATTATAAGTAATCATTTCACACAACACAGAATTTAGTTATACAGTATAAGTGATACTGAGAGGAAGGCAGGAAAGCCCCAACAGAAATACACGCTCGATATTCTCACTCTGCGACAGGATTAACACTTGCATTTCTGAAGGCTGAACAAAAGAGCTGACAGAGGTGAGAGGTATTTTTCATTCCAAAATAGCCCCCATTTTTTTTTTTCCCTCCACTGCTGCTCTTTTTTTCTCTAACTTACTCCTTGAAAAACAGAACTTGCCTTTCTGAGGTGATTAAGAGATGCAGTCTGACCACTAAAGACACTTCTGGCACTCCAACCTCCTCTTGGGTTTTATCTGGAGTGGGAGGAGCAGCTTGGGACAGTGATAAGGAAGACAACCAGGGTAGCTGTTTGGGTATGAAAAAATTAAAAGTTTTGTTAAAATACAGAAGTCTATGCACCAAACTGGCTTTATTTTTGTAGAAATGAAAATCCTCAAGGAAAAACAGAAAAACTGTTTACTCTAGACTGACCCCAAATTCCTTATTTTATTTTTCATTTACAAGAAACAACCTACTATACATCAAATGCAATAATTTTCAGAAAATAAACAGACCAGAAAGCTACAAGTTTTCTCTCATAAAGCTGGTAGGGAAAGAGACAGGGAGAAAGAGGCAGAAGGAAAAGGTTTTTCCCTCCTCACAAGATTTTCCCTCATTTTTCCCCATCCCCAGTCAAAAACTCTACAGCCAGCAAAGCCACCTGGATTTAGATCAACTCGAACACTGCCACATGCAACCATATAAGAGGCTCAGTTCACACTAGCTTAGAGATTCACATTAAGCCACCATAGCTTTCCTCAGTAGTGTAGAGCTATCACACCATTCATCATGACACAAACAAAAAGCAGGGCTGACTTTGGAGAAGAATCAAACCAGCGGAAACAGTCCTACGTAGATAGGGTCCTGCAGATTAACCCAATTTTGTCAGCACCTTGAAAGAAGAAGTATTCTCGTAGCTGTTAAAGAAGATAGAGCCTTCCCCTTTTTGTGTTACAGAAGAACCAGCTGTTGAAACTCAGCCCATGCCAGTCCAGCCCATCTGCTCAACACTGGCTGCAGAAGGGCATACACAGCGAAATACAGAGAGGGAAAACAGGGGATCCGCACAGGCCATCCTTTGAAGAACAGACGGTACGATAAGGATTTTTGTATGTCTCTAGGCCGCAAAGCAAGTCAGGATTTGCCTCTGATCCTTTACTTATCACTATTGTCATACAGGCCATTACGTTCTTTGAGAGATTTTGCTGTCCGTGCATCCCCAGACTAAAGCAAATCCTCAATAAATGGCACTTGTTATCCGAGGTCCAGACAGCATCTAAGCTTGGAAGAGAGCACAGCAAATGCAAACAAACAGGTTTGTCTGCATTCGCTTTCCCAAGCCTACCCGTACCTCTCACCAGGATCAGCAGGGTCCTTCGCTGGCAGTAAGTACTCTTTGGGGAAATCCACACAGAGCTCTGGGGCCTAAGGGGCCTCTCCCCCAGCTCCTCCTTTGGGCTCTGGCCACCATCCAGCATCTCCCCTGAGGTGTGCAGTGAACAACCCCACAGAGGTGAGCCCATTCTCGGGAGGCTCTGAGGAGCCAGCTGGATCCACAGGATGACAGTCCAACATTTCCTCTAGAAAGGTGACATCGAGGACACTTCCCCAGTAAGACAAACCCAGCTGGCTTTCCCTGGAGATGACATTCCTGAAGACACCACCTCCCGCAGCAGTGAATGACTTTGCACAAGGTGTCACGCAGGGGGTCCAGAGGCTTAGTTTGCAGATGAATGCGCTGCTATAAAAACATAATTAGGTCTCCTGTATACACACATTGAATTAACTCTTCCCACTGCCAGGCAGTTTGGTCTAATAGCTCCTAAACAACAAACCGGATTTACTTCATCTTCTTGTTCAGCTCGTCTGTGAAGCTAAAAACTAGCCGAGCTATTTTACAAGTATTTGTGGAAACACACTGCTCGCTGTAACTGAGCGCTTTAAAGTTCATTTAAAATTAGCCTGGGTCTTTGCAAAACTATGCACAGTACCAGTACCAGAGTTTCCTTTCTTTTTCTCTCATGTCTCTCTTCTCTCAGAAATGCTGGTTTGGTTTTTTTTTAACTTTACTTCTAAAATATACAAACCATTTTGTAAGCCAAACCCAATGTATTTACCTCTCCCCACCCCCAAAGAATTTACCCTCTATCAGATAAAGAAGGCTCTCTGAAAAGAGTTCTATCTTCTAGCCTGAGCAATTAATCATCTTGGTAACAGCAGACTGTGGAAAAAAGTCAAAGAACACACTTCATAAAATCAAATCCTGTGTTTTGCTGTTTCTCTCTTTAGAAAATAAAGAAAAAAACTAAAAAAGACCACCCCAAACTGATGAACTCTGCAACAATGCATCTTCAAAGCTTTTCCCAACTGGCAAGACATACTGGATGATTAATAAATGCGTTCTGTAAGTAGAAGGATGAACTGCTAATGGCAAGTCAGTTTCTGCACTGATTTCTTAAAAAGCCATGTTGAGTAAGGACATATTTTTGACTGAATACACTTGCATAAAGATACCATTATCTCTTGAATTGATACTGAATACTGAAAAGCATTTTTGAAAAACAAAAATAATCAAGAACTCCAACCAGCAGCCAAAAAAACCTTCACCCTATGATATTACAGTTGCATTATGCAAGCTAACTGAAATAAGCTGTTTGCTAAAAGGCTATTCAGAGAAGACCATTGACAGTACTTAATGGCTGACATGGACCATTGAGTAGGCAAAGCATCTATGTTCTGCAGAGTGAAAACTGCTTACCTGGGACAGATCTATTAGGCTGTGCAGGTTCATTGATAGGAACAGAATTATAGACATGACAGTACCACCGAGGATATTAGATCATAAAGGAATGAGACTAAAAGATTACTGTAGTAACTGATGGACTGTTAAGGCCTGGCAAGTCTATTATTTTTTTCCACTCCTGATTTCTTAGCATTGTCATTCCACTGCTAATTACCTAATTAAAGGAGCTGTGTGATATTAACAGCATATCTACTTCTTGTGGAGAGCTGAGAAGACTGAAGATTAAGAACACATGGTCTCTTGCCACCTTTGGAACAATGACAGAAGCAACATTAGCAAAAGAAATAACATGCTTTTTGTTAAAAAGTCCCTAAATTCTCCAAGAACATCAAGTTCATAACCTGCTGACAAACAGAGCACCTGAGAGTTACCCTCAGAACACTAAGCAAATGCCATGTACAGTGAAATGCAAAGTTTACAATCCCAGTGTAAGAGGAGAGGAGCTAACACTTCTTAAGGAAACAGGCAATTCATCTGTTATTTTAGGTATTGCATACCATGATTCACAGTGTCAGCATATAGATGCAAGCTTTTACTTAGCAGCTTGCAAACAACTGTCAGTCTTGGGGTGGCTTGATTTGCTGATAAGCTTGGGGTGCAGGCAGCGCTCTCAATGGGTAGCAGGGGCCAAGAACCCTGGAAGCACGATTAATTTACAAATATAAAATGGCAGCAGAACTTGGTGCACTGCTTGGACTTTAAACACAGCATTTATTAACTGGAGAGCTATGTAAGACAATGCCATGCAGAGGAAGCATGAAAAGCTTTCTGTTTTGAACCTCTTCTCTCTAGCAGTGTGAGTGGATCAAAAAGTGGGATGACTTTTCTAAAGTAGCTCAACGTTCTAAAAAATAAAACATGAATTAGTAGTTTTACAAGTACTTTACTCCTATCCTCTTTGTGCCAAAATGATCAGCTTATTCCTCAATCTTGGCCTAATTGACCATATTCTACTAGTGATTCTGAGAGGCTTAATTTTTAGGTGTTGAATTAGCAGCACCTTAAAAAAGCAGATCTCTTTTTGAAAGGCAAAGCCGTAATTGAGCATTTCTAGAGACCAAAGAGTGCAATACAGGTGCCTTACAAGGCAACTGACACATGCAACTGTTCTAATTGCTTTTGAAAATACTGGCCTCAGTGTTGAGCAAAATAAGCAACCCATCAGGACAGTTGCACATGTTCTTTTAGCCAAACTTATAAAAATTCCCCTCATTTTACCTCCTACTATTCCCAGTTTCTTCTCTTGCCTTGTCTGCAGCCCTTACAAAACATATAGACAACACTACCCACAGAGTTATTCAAACAAACAAAACCACAGTAGTGGGACAGCTATTGATCCCATCTTTATAATTTTTAGTTTGTGCTCAAGAACCGAAAAATGGTTTATACTTTGATTGCTCCATCGCCAATAGCATGCTTTACAGGCTGAAGGACTGATGCAGGTTATTGTAAAACATTTCCTTGAATTTCTTAAATGCTGTGAAATTTTTCATTGTGTTATCACAAAGTCATTAATTTGAGTACATATCCATTTGAATAAATGGTCAATTCATACCTGAGAACTATACTTTCTGTTTTATAGACTCAGAGGTATACAGTCTACCTTTACTTCTGTCAACTTAAAACTTCAAAGAAAATCCTTCCAATAACTTCAATTTAATGATGTTCATCATCACCATCAGCAACAAGCTCAGATTCTGAAATACTGACAAAGTTTTAGCTCTTCATAGTGCCCCCTAATATTTTTGAAATATATTGCAGAAACTGATCCTTCATACCAAATGTTTCCAAGCCGAGCCTCTAGAAGCTGCATTAAAAATCTGTAGCTTATCAATTTTGCCATGCTGAAGAATGTTTTTACAGCAATTTTTCACAGTACCTCCAAGGAACATAGCATTTCTCAGAAAACATTCAAATTAACCATAGTCTGTTAGTCCTTAAAGTATGACAAAAAGACAAACAAGTTGCAGCATGCTGCTGTCTCAAAAAGGTCCAGCTGCAGGTGACCTTAGAAAGCTCCAGAATGTTTTGTCCAAGCATGAAGGACTAGATTTGTCATAGGGTTAGTCTGCACTATATAGAGTAGAGAGGATTTAACCTAACAGCACATTCAACCATTGAACAGAACGACTGCAAATTTACTTCCAAACATATCATTTTGAATACTATAGCAGTTATAGTTTCCTCTAGATTCCATAGTTGAGATTACCAGGTTGCAACATTTACTGTAACAGAAGATAAATATTAAATCAAACCAACCAGTTAATTTGTCGCATGAGCCAAAGACCTTGTTAGAAGTCACAGAACCCCAAATTTGTTCCTTCGTGCTGAGGTCTCCACAGTATATTTTTACTAACTGCACCATCTACTGGCAGAATCTTACAACTGTTTTCAATCGATTCCCCCTACATACAAGTTTTTGATACTTCAGTGGTTCTCAATCATCTAACAACCCTTGAAAGATCACAGGCAATTTCTGTGAAGTTCATAAAAGGCAATAAGAAAAGCAAATCCATTTTCAGACTTAAATTAGCTATTAGTGTGCCTTCACCTCAACTGGAAAAGGGTACCTAAAATCAAAGAAAAGTGAAATCACCATCTTGCTTAGTTCAACTATTAAAACAGTAGTCCTTCCTACCCCTAGCCTCCCACCCCCCCCCCCCCAAAAAAAAAAAAGGAAAACAAAAGAAAAGATCCATAAGACACCTAAATATTTCCACAGATCTGGTTAGTGTAATAACCTGGGTGGACACAGGCCAAAAAAAAAAAAAAAAAAAAAAAGCAGGACCACAGTAACTAAACTTTGAAAAAGAACTGCATGAGAAAACAAATCTAGATGGTGTGCAGGGTAACTGGGATAGCCAAGGAAAATATTGTCATTCTTATTTTTACTTTTTTCATGCATTTAAATCTTACAACTCATACTTATGTCAAAGCAGGCAAAGTAAAAACAAGAAAGTAAGTCATCTGTGTACCATCTAGCTTATAAACATCAACTGGTAGATACATTACAACAGTAAGACCAGCAACTGATTACTGGAGCATTGTAGCAGTAACAGATCACTTATTTATTTCCCAGTACTTTGCAGTTTTTAAAAAAGTTTCGTAATCCAGACTGGATCTGTCTTAAACTATATAGCAACAGGAACAGCAAAAAATACACAGTTCATCTTCAGAAACAGTCACTGAACACAGTAAGCTTCTCCTTTCATTTTTACCAGGTCATTTACACCCACTTCTGTCCTTGGCTATATTTTACTGGGCTCAAAATCTTCCCCTACTTTTGCCTGCAGTGCCCCTGCCATTCTTCACTGGAAAGAAAGAAACCAAAACACGGGACCAGTTCTCTGCCTGCTTCTCTCTAACACATCACAAGATGTCATCACTTCTACTTGGAAGGGACATTTGCCCAAAAGGGACACCTTTGGAAAAATAAGGTGAAGCTTCTCAAAATAAAAAACCTCAGTGTATAATTTCAGATACATTATTAGAAAGCAGTCATGTATGTCTTGCACATATCTAAGAGTTTGTTTTCTGATTTCAACAGAGCACAAGACTTGGTTGATCTGGATAGTGTCATGAGAAATATTAATTTTTTTGGTATTAGGAGAAACACAAGGATTTGCAGATTCAGTGAAACACATGGTCGTATTCAACACCTTTGGTAGCCTTCACTAACTCCCTAACCAGAAGCACCTTTGGGCAGCATAAATTAACACAAAATGGCTCTATCAAGTACACAAAGCCACTTTCCTGTGTCTAAAGTGAGGGACCTAGAAACACTTCTGAGCTTCCAATAGACATCCACACCGTAACTGCCTAAGTCTGTAACAGAACAAGACCTGGGGGGGTTCAGTGCTCCCTCACCTTTGAGCCTCTCCTTGAGGAGAAGCAGGAATAAGAGCTACCATATGCTCTGGCCAAGCCCTTGATCTGGGGGAGTCTGGGTCAGAGATCACAGAGCACGCCGCACGACAAGGGCATTGTGCAGCTGCATTGTAGCACAAGGATGTTTCAGGGAGGATAAGGGAGAACACAGTCACGCCACCCCAAAAGATCACCCAGCTATTTGCTGACATACAAGAAATGCTGGCTTCTGAAGGTCAGTGTGCTGCATCGCATCCTTGCGAGGTACCTAGAGAGCAAGCTCTGTGAATACTTTCCTTACTCTCCCACAAAGCATCCGTACCAGCAGTTGATCACAGGGACCATACCTTTGCTCATGTTAAAGGGCCAAAACATAACAGTCATTGCAGATGTAAAGAGAAGCCAGTCCAGGCCATCCGTAAGAGCTCGAATTAAAAAACAGTTGCATCTTCCTCTGAAGTTTAGGCCATCGATCTAAGCAAAATACAAGGTTACATAAATTACTGGCTCTATTCAGAAAGGCAACATCTATATTCCTCAAGATCTACATTACCAATGGACTGTTTTTACCTCAGAACAAGGGACTAAATAGTCTTCCTACACACACCAATTGCCACTAAATTACCATGAGATCTACTCCAACCCACACAAGAATCTATTTGTATCCTCACTGCAGTTTTGGCAGTACATCAATTACTTTGACAACCCTCACAACTGTAGGAATACGTATAAACCTTGATCCAAAGATGAAATACTGCTTTCATTAGCTTAAAATAGCATTAGATAAGCAAACCTGCCAGCTATATTAGAACACTTTGCTGTTCTATTATGTTCTAGAGGAACCATCTCCTCCCTTTTACCTCTGCCTTTCTGGTAGTTTGCAGCAACACACCAGGGGAATACAAAGAGCTCAAAACCTGCAGCGGACTCCCTGCGTCAGCCATGCTAACTATTTACTCCAAATGGCTTTTATTTAAATTTAGCGGCTTGCAAACAGTCACTGTCAATTTGTTAGGTGATGGTAAAGTGGTGATCTTTTGTTCTGCACAGTTTTAAAAGGCAGATAATTGCAGACAGATAATCATGGGTATAGCCTGTAGCCTACCATCACTCCAGAAGAACACCCTGCTGACCTGTAAAGAGACAGGAATCAGTGTCAGAAAGATGCTGCCTTATGAATTTAAAAGGCTCCAGGGGAGAAGGAAAGGAAGCACTACATACCTCTCTGTTTTTACTTCTATTAGAGATTATTTCTGGTTCTTCTCTGGTTTGAAAGACTCAGTGACTGAATAAATCGATTGTTTGTGCTACATGTCCTTGCCCCTCCTATCTGTACAGCTCAGTAATTTATCCCCCTACAAAATGTAATGCTGCGTTAAGGATTCTTGAAATTATACATGACCAACTACACATTCACTAGATGACTCCCGGTGCCCCAACAGCGTAGCTCAGAATTTGCCTTCGTAGCTTCTGCCCACTGCAAAATTTCCAAAGTTATCTGTACTAGGATCAAAGAGCCTGCTCTACCCTGGTCACAGCTCTGCAGCTCCTACTACCCTGAAAAGGTTCTCCTTGTTGTTAAGGAGTAGCAAACCTTCACAGCAGAGTGACACTCGGCTCTTCAACACTACCGATTTGGGAACCATTATCTTAAAGGCTGAAGTACGAGTCTTTTTCTGTTGTCAGCTCTACATCTGCACCACCAACAGCTGGTCTTTCTTTTGCCTGGGGTCTTCAACTGCCTCCCTGCCTCTCCAGCCTTTTATATTGCCAGAGCTTTTCTCCCCTACAAAGTATACCTGCCTAGAGTGTATCAAAGCTAACTGGAATGTGAAAAAATCAGATGGTCAACCAGAAGTCAAGGATTACAAAAAGTGGAAATTTTCTCTGACGTATTCAAACAGTCTAATTTGGAAGGCAGGTGAATATAGTACGTGCAAAATGGCATTAAAAAAAATAGTTAATCTCCTTGCTTTTCAAGGAATTGCACAGGGTTTTGAAAACAAACAAGTACACATTAAAAAGGCTTTTATCCCTCTCTCTGTTGATATTACACTTTGAATACTGTAAAAAAGTTAATTTTATTACTGATACTGCAGTAAGAATGTTACAGAAAATATACCATCCAGCAAACACTGTGCAGCAAGTAAATAATCAAAGATTACTTAAGAATAAAAGATAAATGGAATGAAAGAGGGAATGGGAGAAAGAAAAAAATATTTATGGCAACTCCTCTGATGCAGGGGCATTTCATTACACTGTTAAAATAAAATAGCATTTTCACAATGCAATTATGCCACAGAGTAGGAATGATTTCACTAGAAATTCACAGGCTTGGCTTGCTAGGCTTGAGCAGGCAGAAAGAACTTTTATCTCAATGGTCCCTGACACAATATTGCTACACAAAGATAACGCCTTCTAAGTTTTTTAATTAGTTCCACATGCTACTCCGTCACATTTGGAAATTAGGAACCAGAAGAACATATTTTTTCCTAAAGTCTTGAAAGAAGAAAACATCATTTTGTAAAGTTCATCTCCAAGTACCAGAGACATTAATGTCTGCATGCTCTCACCCAACATCCACTGGTCTCAAGAAGCAAATACTCAATCTTACTCCACATAAAAATCAAGAAATACAGAAAATTACAGGAAAGAAAAAAATAGTAGGCCTACCTAGACTTAAGTTACACTAAAACATTGGCAGACACTTGTTATTCCCTATAGATGTGTAGATTATTACAGCATAATGAGCCTTTTGCCAGTTTCTCTGCCATTACGGTTTCATTAAGATGCAACATTCATCCTGGATGCGCTCCTATTCCCTCTCTGCCTAAAAGGGCTTGGAAAGCTCTCATTAGCTCAGCAACACAGAGGAAGGACTGAACACAGATATCAGGGAGCTTCTCTGCAAGGAAAGCCAGGCTGTGGCCCCAGCCCAGGCAGGGCATTGCCCCACCAAAGAGGCGACAGCCCCAGAGCACCCCAGCAGAGCCAGGGTGGGGACACTGCCAGGGGCTGGGGACACTGCCAGGGGCTGGGGACCGTCACACAAGGTGAGGGTGGGTCAGGTTATCTGGGACCTCCAGGCAGCAAGCCAGGACTATGGAGACAGGGCTGCCTGTCTGACCGGAGCTCCTTGCCACAGATGGAGGTCTCAGGTGAGGCTGGTCAGGGCAATTAAGGCTCTCAACCAATTAAGGCTCCCAGTGCTCTCTGGGCCATGATGATAGGCACTGATTGCAATAACATGATGCCGTGACAGTAACCAAAGCTTATAGCTTTTGTTGGTTTGTTTTCTGAAGTTCTACTTTGCCTTTCTCAGTACGAGTGCCTTAGTTAGCCTTGTCTCTTTGCTCTGAGATATACACGCTAGCTATTATTTACACCAAACTGTTTTCCGTTTTCCTGCAGGGAAGACCCCTCACAGAACTATCTGCTTGCCTCTCCTAGAATGAATAGCTTGTGCTCCTCATAGGAAGATATGGAAAAATAAGGACAGCTTATTTCAACCTCAATTGCAGGACTCTCTTCTTCCTTAGCCATAGTCATTGCCTTCTCTCTGATCAAAATATTCAAGTCGTAACAATTAGTGATAGCTCTTTGTGATTAGTCACCACTTTCTTCTCTACCCTGTGATCTTACTGACACTTTCTGCTCTGACCAAGCTGCAAAGCTGTAGGACAGCAGCCAGCCAGCTATTTTTGCTGGAATAGTTGCCCTCCCTTATTCCAGAAGACAGCCCCAAAACTGCCTTGACCCTAACCAACATCAAGCGGAATGATGCAATCTCCATTCAGGAGTACAGGAAGAGCACAAGAAAGGTATGGTTTTTTCTTAAAATTCACATTTATACAAATTTGGAGCAAGAAATAATGTATACTCCAGAATACCTAACACCAAATTATATTTAAATAATGCCATATATATTGAATCCAGCAACACAAAGGATAAATAAGAGACACTTGGAAGGGAAACACATCTTCTAACGGGCTAGTTAAAAAAACCCTTTACATTAGCCAATTTTATTGTTTTTTTGAAAATACCTCACCTAAATGTCATAATGGCAGTATCAAAAAGTACATTGTGAAGGCAAAGTGATGTACTTCTAGTCTATTAGGCACAACTATTTTCCATTTGTTAAAGCGGAATTTATGGTGAAGGTGAGCAGAGGTGTTTGCAGCTGCCTCAGATACTTCCCAGCTCAGCTGAGGAGTTTCTAAATGAGAGAACCCAGTAGGCAAGTACTGTGCAATCACACAAACTCATGAACACATATGCGTATGCTTTGTGTACAATGCCAGCACAGTCTGGCAAATACAGCAAAACGTTTTAAACATATCAGGAGGGGGAATAAAGGAGTTCTTTGGGTTTTGAAATGATGATGACCAAGAAATATGAATAAAAGCCTGTTTAAACAACACCTACCCAATATTCATCTCATTGGCCAAGTGGTATAAGGATCTAAAAGCAAAAGTTAGCTGCAAATTCAAGGGCAAAAAAAGCAACTTCTTCACCTACACATGATTTGGGCTTGCTGAATTCAAACCCACAGCCATCATTTAGACCAAGCACCTTCTAACAAATATATGGAAGCAAGACTTCCCAGAATTGTTATTTCACAATACTGAAAAGCATTTGAAGAACTCTTATTTCATGGTGTGGAATAATTACTTGGTGTATGTCAAAACGAGCTGATGTTCAGGGAGATTAACCCAGCCCTGCCAACTGTATGAATCACACGCTTCTTTGTCTTATTCAGCATCTGTGCCTTATTTTGAGCACAACTCTAACTGTAACAGCCATGTAAATCTGGAATAAATCCAGTAAAGTTAACGAACATGATTCAGATTTTTACCAGTTTGAGAGTAGTTTGGGCCTTCAGTAGACAAATGGACCACAGGTTGTGAACCAAGCATACTGAGAATGAGAAAGTCCATTTGTTTAAGGACAAGGATGAAAATAAACATGAACAGCTGCCTCCATCACTCGCCAGCCCATCTAAACAAGGCAAGGTTCCAACTGGAAAGAGTTGCACAAATATATTACAGAGCATATGAAAGCACTAAAGGCTGCAGAGATGGCTTTACTTTAGATGTTTCCCTGAACTGTAGGGTCTACTTCACAAAACTGGAGCCTGTACTCAAAATAAAATCCTGAACTTTATAGTTATTTAAGTGAGTACTTAAGTTTTGAAAACTTCCTCCTTGGCTCTCTTTCCTCTCCCTACTTAAGAAAATCAAGAGAAATGAACTTAAACAAGACATACCTAGTTGTGGGGAGGGGAGAGGGGGGGAATTCTACTAGTTTGTCATTTGCATTCTGCTCTAATGTCCTTTGAATACATAGATATATATATTTATATGTGTATATTACCCCATATAGGTGTAAGGTTCCATTTTTTGTGAGCACTTCAGAGAAGACTCAATGTTATTTAGCACTTACCACCCACAGAGATGCTGGTACCCAGCTAGAGTTCCTAAACAACTGGGTAGTATAACTTTAAAAATAATCCTTCTATACAAGAAGTTTTCAAAGTTAGCAATCTAATTTAACATTATTCCTATCATATTCAGAGCTGTCCATATATTTCTACCATCCTCTTCAGTTAGGTAAACACACTAGCAGAAAAGCACTTTCCAGTGGGACTATTATAGTAACAGCTGCTTCAATTTTCAGTTTGTACAGAAATTTCAAACAGCCTTAGCTGATATATGTTTTCAGTGATAACCAGTGAAAAGCCTCAAGCTTAAAAATCTCCAAAGAAAAAAAATCTCCTGTGCCCTCTTAAGTGATTTTACAGCAGAAAGAGAATTACTCACATGAAGTGCAAGCATTGCCACTTCTAACATGTAGTCTTATGTCCTCATCCTCCCATCCCCAAGCCTGCTTGCTCTCTGCCATCTTAGCCTATTTTAAATCCAGAGGAATAAAGCAGTAACTCACTTCAGTTATGATCCACAAATGCTGTAACGTAAGTGATCCATATCCAGCCTGTAAAGCCAGACTGGAACAGCAGTTGGCAGTAATTTTAACAGTCTCTCAGAAATTCACATTACAGGCTGAGAAGCTTATTTAGCACAGTGGTTTTCCTTTGAGGTTGAAGTATTCTGTCTGCAGGAAGTAACTGTCCTGTCTGGGCATCTGTCCTGGTTTTGGCTGGGACAGAGTTAATTTTCTTCATAGTAGCTGGTACAGTGCTGTGGTTTGCATTTAGTGTGAGAATAATGTTGATAGCAACAACTAAAACATCCTCCCCTCCCAGCCAACCCCCCCAGTTTATATACTGGGCATGACGTCCTATGGTATGGAATATCCCTTTGGCTAGTTGGGGTCAGCTGTCCTGGCTATGCCCCCTTCCAGCTTCTTGTGCACCTCCTCACTGGCAATGCATGGGAAACTGAAAAATCCTTGACTTAGGATAAGTGCTACCCAGCAACTACTAAAACATCAGTGTGTTAACAACATTATTCTCATCCTAAATCCAAAACGCAGCACTGTACCAGCTACTAGGAAGAAAATTAACTCCATCCCAGCCAAAACCAGGACAGCATCTCAGCAGTTTAAAATACCCTGAATCTGTGTCTGTACATGGAAATTAAAAATTTCTGGGAACTTTCTACTACTTGTGCACCACTAGTCAAGTGTCAAGCCTTTGTAAAAACAGCCCACAGCTCTATTTGCAATAAAGTAGTACCAAAACTGGGTACAGCTTTGAGAGAGAGATGACCTACTAACCAGCATCCATCATGGGTGCCAGTACAAACTGCTACCATTAGCAGCCAGTACAGTGGTCAGTGTGCTCTTGGAGTGACCCCAGGACATTCATGCCAGGGCCCAACACGGAACTGCAGCAGTCTATCGCAGGAGCTTTGATTGTGGATTATGTTTTGGAGCAATCTCATTTTCCTGCAGATATCTTTTCATATCATGCCAGAGAAAGGAAGAAGAATATGATGCAGCAGTGGATGCATGAACTCTTCTACAGCAGGAGAAAAAGTAGATGGGGAGCAGCTTTCCTGAGGACAGTAAACCTGCTTTGGTAAGGATCACACAGTACATGCAGTGTGGTCACTGTGCCACAGGTGGCTGTCCTCTCCCAGCTAATCCTGGGACACTATACATTGAGCAACACAAATTTTCATGAGATTTAGAAAGATGAGAAGTAGCAAAACAAGCATAGGGGCATACTGCAGTAACTAAGCATAGTGAGCAGCTTTCCTCTTTACTCATTCAATCATTAATACAGATATTTTTGGTATCCATTAGCAATGCCCAAGGAGCAGAAGCAGAGTACAAGCAACACACAAAGCTCTTTCTGCTAAAAATTGTCAAATTTCAAATAAATATTTGAAATACCAGTGATCTTGGGGTAATGCAGCTCACTGAATTAATTGCTAAACATCTGAATGTTTCAGAAGTTATTAAGAAAGCAAGAGACTCTCCCACCAACTCAGTAACCTTTGGAACAAGTCCCCAAATCATTAATACTGAGGAAATTTACCTATGCTCAATCATTCCTATTCAATTACTCAGAATTCACAAGCTGCATCAAGAAAAAAAAATCTCTCCAGCAACAAAACTCAATGTATGGTTTTGCTCTGCAGTCCATGCTATACTGGTTTAGTTTGCTGGGTAACAAGTGCAGCAGCTTGGGTCATTCAATACAGCAAGCTCTCTAAGCCAGAGTGATGCTCAATGTAGTTTTTCAGTAAAAACTATGAGTTCCTTAAAAAACAAGTACAGATATACATTAATGCCTCCCACCAAGAAAGCACTGAGGTTTTGCAGTGAAGGAAAAACGGCTGCATAAGGAAAGATTAATTTTATATACTTGCAGTGCCTTCTGCAGGTATTGTAGATTTGAAACATCGATACGCTGTTGGAAGCAATTTGAGAAGTCATGAGAAGGCAAAAAAGGAGCCATAAACCAAGCACTGTAATCTGTTGACAAAATGGATAATAGCTGCTCTGCTGGATAATAATAAACTTACCAGCACATTAGCAGATCATCTTTCATCCAAAGGACCTTCAGTCAGCTACAGGCAAACTATAACCCACATCTCTGTATCAAACTATACACACAAATTATGCATCTCTATACCATGTGCATATGCACACACAGACTCCCTTTCATTAAATTACAACTGCTGAAACAGTCACCAGTATAGCAAGTGCTTAATGGCACAGTTCTCTTGCATACCGAATCCACAGACTTTCTTCAACAGCTGCCAGATTCATCCCACGTTCACTCAGCAGGATGTGAACCTTGCTGTTTAAACGGTTTTGAGTGAGTCAGAAAAGAATCTGTCCGGTTACAGTTCTGCTCCAAAAATAGCACTCTGCTCATTCCCAAGTATTTCAGCAAGAGATGGGCCAGGTATGTTCCAAGTCTTAGACAAGAAATTATCTGCATCAAGAAGCCATACTAATTGGTATTTACCATATTCAATTCATTCCAGCTGCGGGGAGATACAGACCAAACTAAGAAGAGATGGTTCCACCTAGTAGGACCATTCTCTCTGACTCCAGGAGAGCCCTGGTATCTTAACAGCCACAGGTGGCTATGGAAGTCAGCAAAGTAAGGCATATACTTACTGTATTAGTTCAGCTCTAAAGGTCTAGTTTAACCTTACCTACCTAGAATATGGTGTTATGGGTTTGTGTGGTTTGGGGGTTTTTTTGGTAGCGGGCGAGGGGCCGCAGGGCCGGCTCCTGTGAGAAGCTGCCGGAAGCTTCCCCGGCTCCAAGTCGGACCCGCCGCTGGCCCAGGCCGAGCCCGTCAGCGACGGCGGTTAGCGGCCTCTGGGAGAACAGATTTCGAAGGGGAACCCGGAGCAGAGCGGGGAGAGTGGGATGTGAGAGGAACCCCTCTGCAGACACCGAGGTCAGTGAGGAGGAAGGCGGGGAGGAGGGTTTGCCCCTGCAGCCCGTGGTGAGGCGGCAGGCTGTGTCCCCCAGCCCATGGAGGGGGAGCGGGGCGCAGAGGCCCACCTGCAGCCCGCGGGAAGGACTCGCCTTGGAGAAGTTGGTGGAGGACTGTCTCCCGTGGGAGGGACCCCCGGTGGAGCAGGGGCCGAGTGCGGAGTCCTCCTCCCCCTGAGGAGGAAGGAGCGGCAGAGACCAGGTGTGGGGAGCTGACCCCAACCCCCATTCCCTGTCCCCCTGCGCCGCTGAGGGGAGGAGGGAGAGAATTTGGGACTGGAGTTGAGCATGGAGGGGGGAGGGGAGGGGGGAAGGGGTTCTAAGGTTTGGTTTTATTTCCTAATATTCTTGTTTTGTTTTGATTTGTAGTGAATTAAATTGATTTTGTTTCTTCCCCAAGCTGAGCCTGTCTTTTGCCTGTGACCGTAAGCAGCGAGTGATCCCTTCCTGTCCTTGTCTCGACCCACGAGCCTGCCTTTATATTTTCTCCTCATCCCACTGTGGCCAGGGAAGGGGGTGGGGGGAGTGAGCAAGCGGCTTTGTGGTCCTTTGTTACTGGCTGGGCTGAAACCACGACACATGGCTACATTCAAGTCTTCTTAGTTCTTTCTCCTAAATTAGACACAGTTCCTTTCTTTCCCCACAGAAGTATCACAGATGCGGTGGTTTAACACTTAAAAAGTCTCCCGCGTGGCTTCGAACGAGTCAGATAAGGTCAAGTTTCAGAGTGCTTAACAATTTTTATTCCCTAAATTATTTAATTCAGTCTTTAAAAGCTTGTGAATATATTTAGATATTTGGCCAAGACCTTCTGACATTTGAAAACTGGACCTACCAGAGGAAACACTGAAAAAGAAGTCCATGAACATGACATTGAAAAAAAAAAAAAATTTCAGAACCAGATTACTAGAAGTCAGCATTAATGGATGAAATCATCTACAAGTGTTAATAAAGACTAAGCTCTCCCCTGAAGCAAGCCCACATCAAGACACGAAGAGGTGTGAATGCATACTAGGGAGAAGAACAATATTTGCAAGGGATCTTACCATTGCAGGGCTGATAGTTTTCTGTTTTCTGTAATAGAAGTAGATGGATTGGAAACATTTATCAAGTGTAGGACACCTAATCAAAGATCTGTTGTCAGACCTCAGCTCTCTGAGCAGTCAGAATAAACTAAAAGAAGCAAACAAAATGTTCTCCTGAACTCAGTTAATTGCAGCTATGTTGTTCTCTTTCTTTCATGACAGGCTAACACTCAATAAAACATTTAAGTTTTTCAAGAAAAATCCTAAGAAAGGACGAGCTGACAAAAATAAACACTTCCATTGCTGTAAATCAATACATAAAATTTATTGAAATCCAAGCTCAATGTTTACAGAAGTCTCAATCTATGCACCTACAAGGACTGAAAATACACAAAAGTAGATAACGCATAAACTTAGGTACAAAAGCAGGTGGTTTTACATTCAAATAAGCAAACCCACTGTAATCTAGTGAGATCAGATACAAGGCAACAAAAAAGCAGATTTTTGAGCTTTAAAAAGAAAAATAATAATCAAACATGCTCTTGAAATGCAAGTAAGATACTCTTTCCTAAACAGCTGAATATCTTTATTATCTGCTGGACTAAAGAGGGTAATGCTAAGAAAGTCACTCTAACTATGCATGTACTCATGGGTAGGGACTGGATAACGCAACATATGATAGTGTGGCCCACACTGTGCAGTAGGTCAACAATGGGAAAATAACCCTCCTGCTTCATCTGCAACATTCATTCACTATTATACATCAAAACCACATCTGACAAAAACCTCACTGAAGAGGATGGCTGATGCCTATATATATATATATATATATATATATATAAATATTTTCTAAGTGAGAAAGCTGAGCTGTAGAGACAATCTCTAGTTGAGCGGAGCTGCATGCAAGAATAATTCTGTCGAAGTTAAATCGACAGGTTCTTCTTTTTTAAAGTAATGATTAAATGACAAATGTATTCAGCAAAACAGATTCAAGGGTCATACAATGTGTGACAGATACAACCAACACTTAGGAAACCCCAAGGTCAAAGACAGTGCAAAACCTAACTGTTCTTTAAAGTAAATTTCATATTCCTGCAGTGTCCTCCAGCAAATTCATCAGCATGGCTAATATGAAGCATGCCTCCCTTGCTTGCCAGGAAATAGAGCACACATATTCAATAGGTACGTCAGGTGGAACCACAGGTATTCCAGGCAATAAAGGAGGTGGCATGCCAGCTCTGCTAGAAAAGCAGTTTGTCGTAGGAGACACATTAGTCTCGCAACTGCGAGGCAGTGAAAACAAATTTTCCCCCACAAAAGCATAAATAACAGCCCTCCCAACCTTTATATCTTTTTTTCTTTTTAATCACAGATCCACTTTCAGAGAACAACCTCATTTTTGCTTTAGTATTTTGAAGTGAAGTTCAAGGTAAGGCAGCGCAGTATATCTTGGTCTGGTACAAGACTGAAAACAATGTGGCATTTACCGGTTTGTTGGAATTTAGCACTTCTCAGGAGCATTTCACTTTAGCACCTACTATTGATCCTGAAAGACTGGTGGGATAGCATGATCCTGCTCACCACTCAAAGCTACACGCCTTGGAATTGCCATATTTGTCCAAGACAGCATGACCTCTCCTTTAGCCTGATTTCAAATTACTTCTGTACCTAGAGAGTGTTAGGTGGCACCGTTCCCTTGTATAAAGCCTAGTGGATGACTTTTGCCCAAAATGCCCACCATTGAACCTTGGGCGATTTGCTACACCACATTCTGAACTCTACCAGAATGCTGGGACTAGAAATCAGAATTTTGATTGTAGAAGTGTCAACGTGGCTTTCAGTAGCTAACCATCTGAGCTCTTCACAGGCCTTTCAGCTTTCTGTTTTCAATGCCCTTCAAACAGCAGAGGTAGCGAGGAAAGAACAATTTAATAAGAAGTCTCTTCTGGAGAAAGAAGCTGAATGAACCTCTGTCTCCAAGACTCATGCCAGCACTCTAGCCTCTGAGGCATCCTTCCTCTGTGTTCCCCTCTGCTGAAAACTCTCACCCTAGAAGAAAGTCTTTGACTAGCAGTTAATTACTTGCCTCAGATTATGCTATTTCAAAGTGTTCTCTTCACACAAAGGAAAACATCATGAAACCACTCATGAAAACCACTCAGTTGCTTCTGCACTTCTCACTCTGAAACTCTGCCTGCCTCATTGGGATACTGCCATAGGTGCATACCATGATGTAACACCAAAGCCAATGCTGAATGTCACTTACTCCCTTGGCAATACAAAAAAAGGCCAACTGTGTGTTGACATTTTATGTCCAATTCACACCTTTATACACCTCATTTGCCGGACTTACTATTTGTATTCTTTCAAATTGAGACTGAAAAAGGGTTGTTTCATTTAGGGAAAATGGAATTAAAACAAAAATGAGTGCAGCTGACACAAGGAAAAAAAAGATGGAAAAAGAGCTTATTCTCAAAGTGTCAAGGCTATTTCTCTCCTTTTAAACTTCTTGGCTTATGATTTTCACCTAAGACTAAGCCAAAAGTCATATCAACATTCCTGTCAAGTCATACATTTTATGGAAGCAAGTAGTTATTTAATATCATGCTTAATACCATTGCTCATGAAAACTGATTAAAAGCCATTTGGTCTCATGACAGTCCTTAAAGTCAGGTTTTGTCCTATAGTGCCACTGGAGAGATTTTGTAAATTTGCATGAGTGCTGAAATCCTGGCCTGTAAGAAACTAAAGTTCAAACAGCGTCTCTTCACCAGAGCCAGGAAAATCTACGCTAAAAATCTTTGACTGAAGCTGAGCGAGAGCTTGAGTCTGTGTATCCCAAATCCCAATATCCAACCATCAGACTTCTGTCTCCATCTCTATTTATTGAAATCTCTACTCTTCATGCCTTCCCAATATTACCTATTAATTCTACTCAGATCAAGCCTAACTTCAAGATCTCAGAGGTAAATATAATTTCTTAGCATCTGTTTTACATAACACTTCTTTAACAAGACTGTGTATAAAAGTAACAGTATATAAGCACACAGGTGTATGCTATGCACAGAAGGAAAATCCCAAACCGTAAGACTAGATTTCATGAGCAGGGACCTAAATTGAGTGCTAGAACATCAAATCCTGATGCAAAAAAAGAAATGCTGGTGAAAAGCCTTTCTAACAGTGTAGCACTTAATTCCGGTCTAATCAGCAGCCACCAGTTAACTGTGAAACCCCATGTCCTTTCATCAGGCCCTAACTATAGTCAGCCCACAAAGGGAAAAA
The DNA here is from genome assembly GCF_900496995.4 of Aquila chrysaetos chrysaetos. Taxonomy (NCBI): domain Eukaryota; kingdom Metazoa; phylum Chordata; class Aves; order Accipitriformes; family Accipitridae; genus Aquila; species Aquila chrysaetos. The sequence goes on from NC_044007.1 coordinate 63,988,907, forward strand.
AAAAATTTTTGAACATGATTCTCCCCAGTGTCAGTTTGCTGAGGACAATGAGCACATAGCTCTGATACATCACTGTAGTTCAATCGCATGGTATTTTTCTAATTTGTTAACACTTTAGTCTTTAAGGAATAGAAGCACTATCTAAAATTCAAGATGTAGTGAAAATTCTTTGTTGGAAACACAAATTGTATTTTAAATTATGTGTTTTGGTTTGTTTTATTAAATAGAAGAAATCTACTTTGGAGGTGAAGTTTTGAAAGGGATAAACTGATACTGAATGAAGAAAAAAATTTATGTAAGCTTTCAATCATTCCTACAGTCAATCCAACCATTTAATTCTTCCCTCACCAACTCCTAGAGTTTCCTAAACCTGGTTTCCTGAAGTTTAGGAAACTATGGTTTCCCTCTGTAGGAAAATTGTGAAGATTTCTTCTAATGCAACACTGATCTGTGCCAAGAAGCAACTTAGTATGGAGTTGCAATAAAATCTATTAACTAGTTAAGGAACAGAATATCTTTATTTCCTCTAATCAGTGTATGTCTGCATTTGATAGACTATCAAATTTTTGTTGAAGATCATAGAATCATAGATAGAATGATTCTATGATTCTATGTCTGCATTTGATAGACTATCAAATTTTTATTGAAGATGGACTATGTTGTTTGTTTTTTAATACAGACACTGCATAACTAACATTTTAAAGAAATATCAAAGCAGTTTCCTTTTCAACACAGTTAAGAGCATTAATGTTTTCTATTGCCTTCAGTGAAAACAATGAGGTTTACACCTCTGCTGTTTTTAGCCATTTTAGCCATTCTTTATTTCTCCCCACATCTGCAAACTGTTATACTGAAAAGAAAAAATTCATTCAGGAACTGTTCATACTGTCCACAGCTGAACTCACTACCTTCAACACCATCTCCCTAGTTTCAAAAGAAAGAGGTAACTGTTTCATTCTTCATTCTTTTAATTCCTGTCAAACGGGTGCAGGTTGAGGAGGACTGCAAACCTTGCACTTTGATAAAGCGGCTTATTGAAAACTGAGAACAGAGCTGAGAGCCAGCCACTGGCACATTAAACTGGTATTAATCAAGCTGAACTTGGTAACAAGGACAGAAGTAAGGTTTGTTTACTTTCCATCTCCATTTGAATAGTAACAGAAGCATATGCATGAAAAAATAGCATCTTTTTAATTGTATTTGCATCCTACTTATTATATCTTAGTGAAAGAAAGAACAAACATTGGAGAGCTAAATCCTGGGCCCAAGGTAGTTTCTTTATAGCTGGTCAAAGGGAATTATCACCAATATCTCTCTCATTAAGCTCTAAATGACCAAGCGAGGACCCCAAGCAGCTGAGAACCAAAAGTATCTGAAGCAAGAAGAAAAGAAAAATCTGTCTATATTTCTTATTGCAGACAAGGACCCACAGACCAGCTGAGCACAAGGCCATGACAAGAGCTAACCCAACAGTGGGTTAGTAATTAGTGATGTCTTCCCTCTGTGCAGCACCTACAAACACTCACCTGGAACAGTGTCCGGTTTGGGGCTTCTCGTTTTGAAACAGACACTGACAAATTGGAGGTGGTTCAGTGGAGGGACACTAACATGGTTGGGGACTGGAGCACAGGGCATACACAAAGAGAGGCTGAGAGAAATGGGTGTCTTTAACCTGAAGACAAGAAGACTAATGGGACCAAATTACTGTCTTCTACCTCATGGGTGGTTATAGAGAAGGTGGAGCCACAATTTTCTCAGATAAGCACAGTGAAAGGACGAGAGCAACAGTCACTAGTTGCAACATTGCAAATTACTGCTAGATATAAAAGGGAAAAAAGGTTCACAGTGAGTATGGCTAAGCACTGGAACAGATTGCCCTGAGACGTCTAGGGATCTACATTCTTGGAGCTATTTAAAATTTGGCAGGAGGCGGCCATAAGTACCCTCACTTAACTTTGAAGCTATTTCAACCCCTGTTTCAGGCAGGGCTAGATGATCTTCATTGGTCCCTTCCAACCTTGTCATTCTATAATTCAAGGATTTCCAGTCTTTGTTTTTAAATATGGTTACCCAATATTATACTCTAGATAAAGCTAGACAAGTTATTCTTTCATGTTTTCAAGTGCTAAGAATGATTCTACACAGGTCAAGCATCCAGCAGGTATGAAGAAAATCAAGGTACTTCCCACCCAAGGACTCACATTCTGGTGTGCTTGTGAACTAGAGGAATGGAAATGATAGTAGTGATAGCTGTCACACAAACAGGTGGAAGAAATGGAGCAATATCTCTTGGCAGGCAAAAAACCTTTATGTAAACAGTTGTTGGAAAATGCATCCAGTCATTGTAGCCTCAGCTTTGTAGCTGAATTAAAAAGGATTCTTTTTTTAACTTCAGATTTGTTTTCTATAGCCGGACTGCATCCTCCAATGTCAGTCATGCATTAGTAGTACCCATTCCTATCATGAGCTATCACTCAGAATATGGAGAACAGCTTGCACCATCAATTTGGCCACTCTATAGGTTTCAGTTAACTTCACCTGCCAAACTGTTTTAACAGAGAAGTTGAACTTCCCCAGTGCCCCTTCATTTGTGTGATATACCTTCAAACAATAACTTTTGTTTGAAAGCCAATTAGAAAGTATGGTGGTTTCTATTTTGGTAAAATAAGAATTTAATTATTTTGAGCGCCAAGAAAATGGAGGACATAGAAGACTGCGGGAACTGCCTTTTGCAGCAAAGATCTTCTGTACCTTCTAAACTCAGTCTATCTGTTCTACCCTGCATGGTATGATACTAAATACTTCATATCCCCAAAGAATATCATCCGATTCCTTCAAACAAAAGACCTTATTTACATTCATTAAAAACAAAGAAGCCAAACTAAATATATTGTCTAGTGACAGAGGTACCATATCTTAAAAATAGCTACTGGGGTACTGTGTCATCACCCAATTACAGCAATACTCAGGCAAATGGAAACCATGCCCTGAGGGAATAACAAAATTGCCTGAAAAGCTCATTTATCTAAGATAGTAAGAAATATATGTATTAATGGATTTAGTCACCAGAATTAAACATTAATCCAGAGTTTCAGTGGAGTATTAAAAAAACCCCTTGAGTTTGCATTTGCATCCAACTAACATTTATCCTATTTAACACAGTATTGGTTGACACTTCCTCTTCTATGAAGAAAAACACATTTACCGTTAGAAATTTATTTATGAAAATGTAACCCTCTCTCTTCCTGCCCACTCAGTCAATTTACTTCTTGTGAAAACCTACTCCTTCCAATGTATTTCTTGTCTCATTAGAAGGTAATGCACACCTAGCAGTCACAGCAACCCCTCTTCTCCCCCAAGAACCCTTGGGGTTGCTTCACAGATTTCTTCCTGTCCTTCAACTGATTAAGGAAATGTTCTGACAGCACTCTACTGGGAGAAAAAACACTCACCAGCCCTCTGTAAAAAGAAATGTCATTATCTGGAAAGTAATGAACAAGCAGGACACCAGTTCTTCAGCCTCAAGATCCAGTGACCTTTAAAAGGGAAGACAGAGCTCCAGTCCATGTTCTCAAGATGTTATTGTTTTGATTATCACACACACACACACACCCCAACTCCCTGGCCCTTGCTGCATATCCAATGGCTAACCAAAAATCAGGTGACATTTATCTTGCTCCCTGCCCACATTCACAGCAACACACAAAAGGTCCAAATGAAGAAGAAAGAATTGTCCCTCACCTCTGCAGTAATTCATTATTTACTCATCTAAAGAGATGAAGACTGATGTACTCCCTCTGCAGTTGACAGGAAGCATGCCTTCTCCTGTGTAAGGCAAAGAATTGTATTACAAACTGTATTTTTTCCAACTATTTTTGACATACCAACCCAAATCTGTCTAGGTACAACAAGTATGAGACTGATCTTTTGTGGAAATAAGCTGCTATGCACAGGACCTAGTGCTGAGCTCCCAGAGGAACCAGAGGGGAGGCAAGATCTTCAGCTTAGGGCAGATCCTGGCATGATGACTTACAAAACGAAGGTAAACTTCCTACAAATAACCAGAGTTCAAGTCAGAGAAAGTCAAGATGCAGTCAGGATTAAGAGTTTGTCATTCAACTTTGCAATGTTTCTCCACAAATCGGGAAAAAAAAAAAAAAAAAAACCAAAAACAAACAAAACAAAAAAAAAAAAAAAAAAAAAACAAACAAAAACAAAACAAAACAAAACAAAACAAAACAAAAAAACAAAAATCAACTGCCAGAGCACTGAACACAGCACTGCTTCCCACACCCAGAGGCCTTCAGTCTTGGGAAGGCTCATCCTACAGAATATCTCACCAGGCTTCTGACAGACTCAGCAATTTATGTGTCAGTGCTTCCACTGCCAACTTCTGCTAGCCAAAGAGATAATAAACAATAAGCACCATATGATTCCCTAAAGCAGAAGGAAAATGAAATCAATACAGTATTGTTCTGTGAAAGAGTCATTTTCATGGAGAATTGGCTGCTGGTGGCCATCAGGTACTCACCGCTGCTGTTCAGCAAAGAATTCGTTACCCAGTAATAGGGCAGAGAACAGACACAGGCGTTCTTCCTAGTGAATTCCAATCCTCATTCATTTCCAAACACACATGAATACATACACCAAATGCTGCACTTCCAGGTTTCGCTACAATTCATTAATGTTCATTCTCTTAACCAAGTAAGGCATTCTGCAATCAGGCAACAAATTCTTAAATAGAGAGTTTGCCCAGCTTTCCTTAGAAGCCTTTACTTTTATCTCTGAGCAGACTTTTTTTTTTTTTTTTTAAGATGCAGGAAGTAATTAGCTGCTATTCCCAATACTTTTCCCTTAACTGCAAGGCAAGTGTTATTTCTTACATAGCTGTATTATGGCTACACCCAGGGATACTCTTCAGTATATTACAGAACCTTGTTTATTGTTGTCACTTTTTCCACAAGCTCTTCCCTGCCACATCAGTTTAAAAAAAGAGAGGAACTGAAGTAATATCTTTGGCCACCAAATACCATGCAATACCAGCTGTTACCATCATAAGCAAAACTCATCCATTTTCATACAAATCAAACAGCTGCAAAAGAACAGACATCTAAGCCTTTACCTATCATAATTTGGTAACAGATACGTTAAGTGTACATAAACATAGTTGTTAAAAGGTTGCATATCATGAAGTACAAGGTGATTTGGACATCTTTCCTCATACAGGAGCCATTTTCAAATGACACCTCAACCACATGCTGAAATTTGGAATAGGAATTTCACAGAAGTGCTGATGAGAAAGGGCCAAGCACAGCTTCATCAGATTCATGGGTTCAATTCAATAATTGTGGCTAATGCAAATTTTTCTACTCGTATGTATTTTTATATCGGAAGAACTCTACTTTTCAGATGCATAATATTCTGCAAGTCACTTCCTTTAGATGCAATGCTTCAAATGTGATTTTGCCTACTTCACAGAATCTACTTTTCTGTTTCAAAAATTTCCCTTTAATGGGGATTAAATGATTATTTAAATGAAAAAAGGTGACAACAAAGGAGTACCACATATACCCACATATCCTCACATTCAGAAACACCAAGTAATTGCAGTGATTGTTCTGACCTTGTAATTCAACTCAGCAAGGACGCTAACAGAAAAAAAGCCTTGACAAGTAATCCCTCTAGATAATTTGATATTTTGGATCAAATAGTGATTTGGTGTTCATTTACATCTTCTCTAGTCACATACAGTAGACAGAACTACACTAGCGTTAGTTCTTACAGCTTTTTTTCACAACTGTTGACTGAACCAAGTGATGGGGGTAAAACAGCATAGAACTGACATCTTCTGGCACAGTTTTACTGCAGACCATGAACCACATAGTCTGACCAATTTAGTCAGTGGGCGAAACTCAGTATCGCAGACATTGAAGAGTCTAGTCAGGAAATATCTCTGCCTTCAGCTTACCCCAGGAGTGGACATAGACACAACATAAAGAAAGTAGGAACTTACTACCACCTCCCAAGCATCATATCACACCATGGTTATCCAGCAAATTTCAAGCAGTCACACTGCAGAGTCTGTTTTCAGTGTCACCATCTACAGAATGCCCTACATTTGATATTACGTAATTTCCCAAGACAGACTTGCTAGTGTCTCCACATTAATGAACAACGAGATCTCAGAAGAAAACGTTCAGGGGATTTTTCCAGTTGGGGAAACAGGAATACATATTCAATAGCTGTCACTTACTTTCTGCAGAGCTTCAATGCTCCTATACATGATAACAAAAACATTTTCATGCTTAAAATTAATAACACGCACAGGTGACTGTCAGGATTAGGCCAAAAGCATGGTTAGGCCAGTGACCCTGTTACCTGGTTTAACACACTAAAAACCCACCAAGGCTTTTAGGAAAGATGCAGGGTTCCAGAACTACTGTCATCAGACCCCATCACATTTTTTATTTTGCAAAAGATACACTAACATCAGTGATATTATTCAGTCAATGAATGTGATCATTTGACTCTGCACATTTAACATTCTGCTAGCACGTTCAATTGGCTAAGACAACTTTACTTCTAAAGAAAAAAAAAGGTGTTTGTGTCCAGTTCAGCATAAACCCATCACCTTCTTCTCTAGAAATACTTCTACTTCAGTGACAAGCAATGAGGTTTTTATATCCTAGGCCACTGGTTCTTGGGGTGATGCTCATGAGCTACTTGTAAAAGGCCCATCAAAGATAACCAATAAAAACAATCTTAGTTCTACTGAAATTTTATGTACAAACCCACAGAATAGAATTTTGAAATAAATGCAAGAACAGTCCATTGCTCAAGCAGACAATAGGTGAGCAGAGCGTTCTCTGCACACCACCTTGATCTAAGGTGGTATAACAGTAAAATGTATAGTTTCACTACTGAAGGAAGACATCTCCAGTCATGGAAGACCACATTTGTATTTGCATAATTGCCCATTTGTAATAAGGCCGCGTTCCGGAACTCGTACATGTTTGGAACACTTTCCCGCAGCTGTAGCCTCATCAGAATCAAACATGACCTTCTAAATGTGTTCTAACTCTACTAACATTATTCAGAAACAAATCCATTTAAATCAGCAGAGCTGCTTGCAGACCAACGTGCTGCTGAGCTGAATAAAAGAAACAGGCCTTTGCATATCTAATTGTTTAGTACCTCATATCTTAGAATGAAAATAGGATAGAGGCTCATGTATGAATTATTCCTCCCAGCAGGAAAAACAATGTTGTGATCCAAAAATGTTCAATTCAGTTTAAAAAAAAAAAAAAAAAAAACGAAACCAAAAAGCAACCCACAAACTTTTCCCCCCCAAGAGCACTATGATTTCAAGGAACGTATAATTGCTTCACGTTTATCCTCTGCATGTAGAAAGATGCAGGACTGATGGACTGAATGCCAAAATGCTTGAGCCACTGACTTCAAGCAATCTACAAATTCTTGTGGAATCTTTAAAATCATTAATTACTTAGAAGGCTTCCTCTTTCCTCCACCCCTTCGTATTACAAATTGAAAAGAATAACACAGAGCTTGATCTCATAAATGACAACAAGTCAACAATCTTAAAAAATGGCTGGTCAAAAGACAGCCCAAACCTCTCATTCAGCTTACAGTTAACAAAATCATACAACCCATCTTCCAGATGAAGAGAGCAGGAGAGAAGTTGATTCCCACACTTCCCAAAAGTTTGGGAGGGAGAGAAGAAATCTAGAAGTGTATCTGCCAATCTTGCAAAAGCATTTGCAAGGATTTACTGATGTTACACATTCTACCAAAGCTCATACTCCGACATATTCACAGTTCAGAAATTGAACGAAAACTGAGAAGCCTGCTGGACAATAAAAAGAAAATACACTTTGAATAAGGAATAAATTGCTATAAAAATGGTTAATAAAGGGTCAGATTTGAATGGAACAATGAAGTTAGTCCGCTCTTTGACTTTACATAAGCAAAACTGAAAGTTCAGATGAGACACAGGCAGCAAGTTCTCCCACGTGAAGCAGGCACTACCTGACCTAGATGCAATGTCAGTGAGCGTTGCCAAGGGAGCACTCACAAGTCTGTAAATTGTTTTTAATCGCTGCTAAATTAGTTTGTTGGAAATTTGGAACTATTTTACCTACACCCCCCCCAAGTTCATTGATGCAGAACAGCTTCTGCAGGCTGCACAGCTGAGATTCGAAGGAAGAGAAACAATGACTTGAAGATTTTCTTATTTTGTTTCCAAATGACACACTGAAGGTGTGGAGGGGGGTAAATATATCAATATCCTGAAGAGCAGTGAAAACAACTAATCTGCCAATCTGATTAAAAGCATTCGGTTTTTGTTTTCTGAAGCCTTACAAAAGGCTGTAATTTATACAGTAAGAAAACTGACAAAATATTACTATGCATTTCGTCCTTGTAAGATAATGCTAAATAAAATTACTGCTTCCAAGATATATACAGTGTCTCAACTCCTGTGCCAGGAAGTAGCTTGTTTCAGGGACTTAAACATCACTACCTGGCCAAGAAAAGCAAAGAGATATGGGAGGTTTCCCCAGTGCAACCGTCCACCTTTAAGAAAAGGCAAGGTTGTTTCTACTTAGACATACATACAATGGTTTCAGATTCTACTTTCTCTATTCTATTTTATCCTTATCTCTCCCACCTCTCAGAAATGTCTGCCCAAACACCAACACGAAGCAAAGAACTGTCTAGTCAGTCAATGCAGCCCAGGTGATAAAGCAGAGACAAAAGCAGTTTTCCTGCTATTTGCTATGGCTGCTCCCCCTCTTCCTATCTAAACACTGTTCCAAATAGACCCATATAATCCATGCCATGCCCCTGCAAAGAAAAATCAAGAACACCTCTTCTCCAAATATCCTGGACAACAAGAAAATAAAGAAACATTCTTGAAAACCTCTGAAAGCACTGGTGTGCAGGGCAAGACTATCTCCAAAACCACACAGAAATATCTAAAATTTTGGCACTTAAGAATTTGGTTTCACTGCATAGGAATGGTCTGGCCAACAATTAAACCTCCAGGTCATCAGAGTATTGGGTTATCCTCTTGGTGACTCCCAGTTCATAAACAAGCAGAATTACACAGGAAGCTTTTAATCAGCAAGTGCACTATGTGGGATGGTGACGATCATTTCATCCACTACTGTACCCTTCCTAAAGTGGAGGACTGAAAAAAAAAAGTTATTTTCCTAGTTTTGTTATATCTTAAATAGATTGTAATTACTAATTGGAAAGATGTAGCTTTTATAATTTCTTTTTCTCAAAACTATTCTGAATAATCAGTAGCCATTGTCAACTGTCAAATGCTCCTGAAGGCGTAACTGAGGACAGGAAAAATGATCCTGATTAATCTGTACCTCCCAGGCATCCAAAGCAGGCAATTCTGTCATGTAGTATGATAAGCAGCATCTTGTAAAAGAAAAGCAAAAAACAAACAAACAAACAAAAACCCCAAAACCAGAATGTTAGCTAATTGGACACGTGCTTTCATCCGTCAGATGTGGAGATAGCCAGTTCAGAAGGAGTCAAAACTTGCAGTTAATTTGTCAATTACTTTTGTAGTGTGAGAGGCCATCACTAACCTTCTGCAACATCATTATAAAAGTATGAAGTATGGTACAGACAACAGTTTATTGGTCTAAGATTAGGTAAAATAAATAATAGTAGCAGATTAATTTCTAGTTCCACAGTTACCATTGCACCTTATTGTCCCTTTTGTTTTTCATCACATATCTCTTCTACCAGCTCTCATGAATTCTATAAACTGCTTCATTTAGAAAACACTACATCAAAGCCAGCTCTCTTCCCACTCCCAGCACCAAGCAAAAAGGAAAGGAGCATAATCACTCTATTAACATCTGCCAACTTCCTCCAGGCTGATTCAGGTAGAACAGATTAAAAGCAAACACTTGCACAAAGATTTCTCAGCAAGCAGTTCTTAAAGACCATGAATTAAAATGATTTCTTGGTGGATGGGACAGCAGTCTTAAAACCAAGAAACACAAATCTGAGACATCACCCAGTTATGAAATATTTATCCCTGTTACACCTCAGTGAAGTTACACATCACTGAAAATGGTCCTAGCTATTAATCAGCCAGATTTTTGCACTTCAAAAGCAACTCACTGATCATCAAATGACTTCTCACCGCCTGTCAGGCAGACCCTAGAACATCCAGCACAATAACAGGCCAGCTTTCTTCCTTTTGCAGAAGGGGTTAGGGACTTTCAAGAAGCAGGATTAGCAGAAACTTCTCTCTGGTCACTTCCCCTTCCCAGCCCGTTTTTTTTAAAAAAACAAAAAAAACAAACAAACAAAAAAAAGTAACCAAAACAACCAATCAGCAATTTGACAGAATTTTCTTTTTTGTGCAAAGATTTCAGTATTTCAGTGATTCCTCCTACCAAGTCAACTCTAATATAACTTTTTTCATCCTGAAGTCAGCACTTGGCTTCAATTAAAAATAATGACTTAACCTAAAAATGTAATGTTGCAATGCAGAACCATGGATTTAAAAAACAAGTGGTTTAAGTTGTGCTGAAATCATTGAAACTTAAAAAAATTAATTTCTCACAAAAGCAGATCTTTCCAGACCACTCAACCTCAGGGGCTTCAGTGCTATCCTAACTATCACAAGAAAGCCTGAATGAACCCTGGAAACCCTTGACCATTCCATAAGCATCAACTCAATTTTTAAGAGGTGCTTAAATAAAATTATGAAAATAAGGAGGGAGAGAAGGTTAGACTTATGCAGTGTCACAGGAAAGACTCTATGAAGACGAAGTGTTCATAGAAATATCTGTTTGCTTTCCATCTCTCTCTCCAAACCAAGTTTTGAGGCAGTGGCCTACATACCCCTGGACAACACTGTACTACACCAAGTCAATGTCACCACAGACTTCATACCAGAAATTCATTTTTGAACAGGATAGCCCAGTCATCCCCACTTTCTATGCTTTGGTTCAATTCCTGAAGTGGTCATAGAGCACATGAGCTGGATTCCTTTCAGGTGAAGTCAAACCAGAGATGCACCAACTGCTTATGGGTGCTCAGTCCACAGGATCAGACTAGAATAGTCTCAGGTAAACTCCCTACATGTGCAGCACGGGTACTGGATCCTCTGCGCCAAATTTTGTGCTTTCAAGCCCCACTGAAAATGAGCTCCACTACTTCCCAACTTATACAGGCAGTAAGGGTTCCCCCAGAGGCAAGTTACCTGTGTGTGCTCAACTGCCAATATAAATGAAATTTTTGAAATGCTCTTGCCGGAGAATTTCATTCTTCCTAGTTCCATAAATCAATAAGGTCAAAACCAACTGCCCTAAATAGTTATTATCACAAAGAATAGCTATATATGTTTTATTTTCAGAAGCAGAAAACTGCACTGGCTCTTTTTGCCTCTCTACCAGAGGCAAGAAAAGGTTAGCTTCACAGTCCTGCTCTAAAAGCCAAGCTAAATTTTTTGCAAGCTCTGCATCCCTCACCAGTGAGCAGCAACTCTATACCTCATGCCTGTTTCAAGCCAGTGGAAAATCCAGCACTGCAAAGGGGAACATATTTAACTAACTGACAGTAGCAGAAATTGAAGGGTATCTGTAAATCCAGAGAGAAAGTGCTGAAAGTGCAATTTTCACTTTGTCTGTCCTACATTAGTGATTAATTTCATGTCAACTGCAGTAATTGCTGCTCAGCTCCTCACATCTTCATGTATTGGGTTTGTGTGGCACGGTTTTGGTAGTGGGGGGGTTACGGGGCTGGCTTCTGTGAGAAGCTGCTGGAAGCTTCCCCTGTGTCCGACAGAGCCAATGCCAGCTGGCTCTAAGACGGACCCACCACTGGCCAAGGCCGAGCCCATCAGCGATAGTGGTAATGCCTCTGTGATAACATATTTAAGAAGGAAAAAGGTTGCTGGGACACACAGAAACGGCAGCTGCAGGGAAGAGTGAGAACATGTAAGCAAAACAACCCTGCAGACCCCCAGGTCAGTGAAGAAGGAGGGGGAGGAGGTGCTCCAGGCACCGGAGCAGAGATTCCCCTGCAGCCCGTGGGGAAGACCACGGTGAGGCAGGCTGTCCCCCTGCAGCCCAGGGAGGTCCACAGTGGAGCAGATCTCCACCTGCAGCCCGGGGAGGACCCCACGCCGGAGCAGGTGGGTGCCTGAAGGAGGCTGTGACCCCGTGGGAACCCCGCGCTGGAGCAGGGTCCTGGCAGGACCTGCAGATCTGTGGAGAGAGGAGCCCACGCTGGAGCAGGTTTTCTGGCAGGACTTGTGACCCCACAGGGCATCCACGCTGGAGCAGTCTGTGCCTGAAGGACTTCAGCCTGTGGAAGGGACCCATGCTGGAGCAGTTCGTGAAGGACTGCAGCCCGTGGGAAGGACCCACTTTGGAGAAGTTTGTGGAGGACTGTCTCCCATGGGAGGGACCCCACGCTGGAGCAGGGGAAGAGAGTGATGAGTCCTCCCCCTGAGGAGGATGAAGCAGCAGAAATAACGTGTGATGAACTGACTGTAAACCCCATTTCCCGTCCCCCTGTGCCGCTGGGGGGGGTAGGTAGAGAATCCAGGAGTGAAGCTGTGCCCGGGAAGAAGGGAGGGGTGGAGGGAAGGTGTTCTGAGATTTGGTTTTATTTCTCATTACCCTACTCTGGTTGACTGGTAATAAATTGAGTTAATTTTCCCCAAGTTGAGTCTGTTTCGCCCTTGACGGTAATTGGTGAGTGATCTCTCCTGTCCTTATCTCGACCCACAAGCCCTTTGTTATATTTTCTCTCCCCTGTCCAGCTGAGGAGGGGGAGTGATAAAACAGCTTTGGTGGGCACCTGGCGTTCAGCCAGGGTCAACTCACCACACTTCATCACAACTGGAGAACAAATTCAGAATTAAATATTTACATGAAACAATCAAAACCTGCTTTAGATAGCTACTGCATACCCACCAGTTACTAATTCAACTGCACTTTAGTTAGAACATATACCTTGAGCTAAACTTAAAGCTTTCAACTGTTCCGTATTTACATATATTCTCAAAATATGACAACCTTGCACTTTTAAAATTATGTTTATCATAATTAAAAATCTTCTTTGCTTCATTTCCAGAAGTCCAGCTATTTGAATCAAATATCTATATTAAGTTTCTAAAAAAGGGAAGAAAAAGCCAACCTTGTCTTTCAAAAAACTCACCTGTGTTATACAAAACCTTCATTGAAAAAAATGCTTCTAGTCCCAAACACCATAGTTTCCTAAAAGACATCTGGCTTCCTTAAAAATAGGTAACTGGGCTAATAATATTTTTAAATTCCCTATTATATGCCAGTTTTGTGGTAATTTGAAACATGCAAGGGCAATTGTTAAATTCTGAAGTTTTGAAACTCTTTTAAACTTCGCTGGCCAAGTGAAACTTGCGACACCAACTGCACTGCTTCCTGGCGTGAGGCTGCATGGCAAGAATGAGGCCAATGGCAAGTATCACATCAGGGTTAACAGAAACTTTGAGGTAGCAACGGAAATAATTTTCCAGCCTTTGACAGCTAGGGATTTAGTTTCCCTTAGAAAGGAAAAACCGAATCAGTCAGTAGTGACAAACAGAGCTGACTAATGGGCATATAATTCTGCGACACAAGGTGTATTTAGTTGCCAATAACATATTAAATCAATAGCTAAACGACCCAGTCACAAATCAATACAACTAACTCAGTTGTTCTGACTCATACATAAACATTCCAGATGATTTAAAATATGGCACTAGATTTCTAGATGTACCTTTTCAGGGCAGAGTTTGGGAGCAGACGAAGTCTGCCCAGTGCTCAGGCTCTCAGAGCTCCACCTCCAAATGTGAAAAACAAAGTGTTAGGTAACCTATGCCAAAGCCATCAGGCTATTCCCACATAAGAAATATTGCATTTTACCATCCAAAGGTGGTTATCTAGAGGTCTTTATATGCCCTAGTATGACAGATTTCATTTTCCTCGCTTTATCAGGCAAATTGCTGTCATCTTTGAAACTGAAGATCATCTTTGCTCTGTCCAGCTGCGCAGGTAAAAAAAAAATTGATCAAGGACCAAAAGTTGGTCCCCATTTTGCCACAATTGCAGTTATTCAAGAACATGCTTAACATGTCAGCAATCTTAAAGTGAAGACACTCATACGCCCACCCAATTCAGCTAGGTACATATCCCTGTTTATGTTCAGACTGAAAACATCTTCAGCCCACTAAGTAAAACATCAAGATGGCTGAACAATCAAAATGAGATAGCAAACTCTTGCAATACACTGATTTTAGATATTGATTCAAACATTTAAACTACATTTGCATCAAGCTTTAGCTAGCAAAAAAAAAAAAAAAAAAAAAAAAGAAAAGAAAATCCATTATGCATAACACTTAGGTGATTGCACATTCAAATAAGAATAGTATACACGTTTAAACGTTTAAACAAGTGAATCCAAATATGCTCCAGAGTTCAAATTCTTCTGGGGAATGAAGTTTTTAAAGCATTTTGACTACACAAAGGTTGGGTTTACTTTTCATCTAGTCTTCTAACATTCTTATTACATCATCAGCTCTTTCTGTCCCCCAAAGCCTTTATATTACATTTACCAGATACAAGCCTGCAATGTTGAAGACAGAATTATTGAAGATCTGACAAAACTCTTTTATCTCCAGGGGTGTCTATGCAGGGTGGAAGAAAGAGACCCAAAACAGCTCTTTAGCCTTTTGCCCGCTGTGTTCACTGGAGCTTCAGCTCTTCAGCCTCCTCTATGCTCCAGCTTTTAATTCCTTAGCCATGTGTTGTAGTTTAATGAAGAGACCATCTCACAGGTAAAACAGTGACCTTACTGCATGTGGCATTTCCTATATTCCAGCACAGTAAAAAGCTGAGTATCGTAATCTGGTCCCTAAGGTCCTTTTCCCTAAGCTAGGTACAGTATATATGTAAACTGCCTGTGCATGGAGAGGCAGCTTTCATACCAAAAATAAAAATAAAAACCCAGTCTAAACTCCAAATAGATTTATAAAAGAAATGATGTGTGAACCACTGTGTGAATCCCTTTAAAAACAATACTCACCTATACATAACTCTAGGCAGAGTACAGCAAGTTACCACATATAAGACATGACTTAAAGACAGCCACAAGGAGTGGAAAAATACAGAACAAATTCTTCTGACAAATCAGGAAAAACATACAGTCAAGTGCAAGCTATATAAAAAAAAGAGCTGAAATATTCCATAAGTCTGCTTCAGATTTTTTTCCACGGTATCAAATACCTAACTCTATTGTCAAGCAGGCAACTAGCAACTAAATCTCTGCAAAAAGTGATCAAGAAAAAGTCACACAGCCCAAGAAAACATCCCGAGGCCTATTCGAGCTACTGTGGACTTCAAGACATAGGTCCACAACAACTGATGTTGTACTGTAGAGAAATACATTAGAATATACAGAAAATTTTTCACCAGAGAAACAATGCACCACCTTTTGGAGATTAATTGAATCAGCATTCTGTTACACTAACTTTCCTACAAGGAAACCAGATGATCCTTGATTGCATCCCCTGGCTCACTGGCTGGTGTAAACCAAAACATCCCAGGTGGATTCATCAGGATGTGCAGAGCAGCAGCAAATTTTATTTGTTATTTCCAAGCTAGGGAGAAGCTGTTTCTGAAGTCTCCATTCCTCTGAAAGGAGGAAATGAGTTTGAATTTATACTTCAGAAGAGCAAAAAGTACTGTGGGAGGACTGGATACGGTTGGAGCAGTCTGTGATGTCCATCCTACAATCTCTTATTTTGAACATCCTATGGAGCTTCTACAAATTGAGCTGAAACATCACAGGTTTAAATCAGAGGTGTAGACAGAGGCCTAAAGCCAGACTGACAGGGTCTGTCTATTGAAGTTTTGTTTTAGTTAGAACTCTCACATCTCTAATGTTAAAATGGATTTGTTTAAATAATTTACGACATGCTAAGTGTGTGAAGTGCGCGATCAAGGCACTGTTTCCAGAACAGGAATATAGGTGTCACTTACTGAAAAATCAAAACATTTTCTTTTGAAAGGTAACGTCTCTGCATATGCAGATTCAGCTATTATTTGAGCCAAATTAATTCCTACATTCTACAGTTATGGCTAATGAACAAGAAAGACCAGCTTTAGTAACCAAATTAAAATTGCAGGGAGCCCTACGCTGAACCAGCTTCCATGGACTTCTACTAGCATATGGACACCTAGAGTCCTCCTTCTAAAACAGAAAACTGGAATGCTTCTAAGGTATTAACAAAGGCCAGCATGTCCAGTGGATTTGTGAATGGAAATGACACGGCCTCAGAAAGACCAACGTTACACTCCCTGGCAATTCTGTATGTGAATCAGAAAATAACAGCAAGTGTAAAGCAATTTTGATGCTGTCCCTCAAAGTCCACAAGATGACACTGCACGTTTGATACGCACACTAAGATAGGATCAGCTAGGTACATTTCAATCATTCCTGGCTCTCCTTAGATTGCCAAGGTAGAAACGTGATAAATTGCCGCTACTCCAATTTTTGCTGCGGAAAATGTACCAAAGCGAGGGCAGCCTGCCCCACTGCTGGGCTTAACCTCTTATTTCAGCTTTGGCAAGTTGTCTTTCGCCTCCTGCCCACGCAGGGCTGGTCGTTCTCCCCGATAACCTCCCCGCAAGCGTGCGGGGCTCCCCCGAAGCTGTCTCTGCTCCAGGCTGAACCAGCCCTGGTCCCTCAGCCTCTCCCCACAGGGCAAGGGCTCCCACCCTGACCATCCTGGGGGCCTCTGCTGAATGTCTGTCTTGCACTGGGGAGAGGGGTGGTCCAAAGCTGCATGCAGTAGTCTAGATATAGCCCAACGAGTGATGAGTAAAGGGGGATAACCACTCCCCTTGTTCTGCAGTTAATGCAGCTTGACTGTAGGTTTTGTGACCACAAGCAGAGTTGTTGTCCCTCCTGTTCGTTTCCCAAGCTGCATGCCTTCGTGTATGTACATTTTAGGTATCCCTACTTCCCATGTTGTTCCTTCTTTAATCTCTCCTCACCGGGCTGGCCAACCTGCTGGCAAAGATGCTCTCATCCTATTTGATCAGGCAGATCCTCCTTTCCACAGCAAGCCTTGATCTTCAAAGAGGGTCCTGTAGCTGTAGACCAGTTTTCTGTCTACAACACCAGCTCTAGCTGGGTCTCTACGCAGTCGTGTCAATCTCTTTTCCATCTTTCCTGGTGCTACACAGGTTGCTCCCCTCCTTCTGCAGGCAGGCCACCGCATCTCCCTCCCCAGCCCCAGCCCAACCCGTAGGGGTCTGCTGCAGGCCCACGCCGCACCAGGGGAGCAGAGACCCTGCCCGGCAGAGCAGCACTGCCCCGTGACAGCCACTGAGCAGACCTGCACCACCTTCAGCAGAGTTTGGCCAATCTCTACCGGCTTAAAGGTTTACACAATTTCCTTAACGCAGATTCCTCCTATGAAAATGACCAGTGTCTGTCCCCTCACAGAAACAGCCCCTGGAAGAGAGGGGGACCATCCTGATCCAACACAGCAATCCCCAAGTGTCATTTTGGCTATAGGAAGGCTAATAAATAAATCAGGAAGGTCCCGTCCCCTTCATACAGTTGCCTCTTTAAGAAACTGTCACTATCCCGTTTGTATTCTGCACCTAGCCATAACACAGGCCCCTACCATTTTATAGTTTTTCAGTCAAAAAATAACTAATGAAAAGGGAAGCCCAAACAACTTGCAGGAGGCTCAGAACAGCACCATGAGCAGAGACACACAAACAGGGCACAAACATACAACAGTTGCACTAGTTGTAGCCACTGAGAGTAATTAGTACATAACATTACTCAAGAGTATCAAGCAAAAAATAGACTTCTTATAATGTGAAATTTTTCACTCCCAGCGGTGACAGTCAGTGCTGTTGCAAGAGCTGTAACAGCCCCCAAGAGATGGCAAATATATAAATGCACTTTTAATCACTGCAAAATGCTGACACTTGGTTCTGTCCAAAATCCTATTGAAAGGCCTTTTTTCATATATTGAATCTAACAGTCACTCTTTCATATACATATTTTAGACACAAGCTGTTATTAAATGTCAATGCTAATACAATGACTGTTAGCTATCAAAAGGTTTTTTAGAAAAAGCTTCCTGCAAAATATTTCAAATTGAACTTGAATAAGCACTTCTCTGCAGAAAAGTGCTCTACTGAGACTTTGAAAGCAACTCTGAATTCAATTTCTCTCATAATAAACCTGACGGTCTCTGCCCCCTGACTTTGCTCAGCTCACTTGTAGACAGTTCGGTTATTCTTGCTCCTGCACCTTTTACAAGCCCCACCAAAGACCATTCAAAATATCAGCATTGGGCAGAATTCATAACAAAAAAAACTGTCAGCATTTTGGAGTTGTCAGTGCAAACAAAACCAAGCTGCAGCCTTACTCCAAAGGAGTTTATTTTCCAGGTAAATCCTTTGGTTGATAAACCTTCTTAGAGAGTCTCTCCATGATGGAAAGTAGAAGCTGTCTCTGAGGTGCCCTCCGTATTCCCCGGGAAGTTGGAAAGCCAGGCTGGGGACTAGTAAGTGTGATCACCGGGAGTTGTGTGCTTGAATTTCTCCTTGAGTTTTCCTGCTCGAGAACAGCAAGATAAAACTGAGTTTATATGGCTTTGATATGAAATCAGAACCTAGAATTCCTCAAAGCCAGAACTGAACTAATCAAAATTTGTGAATCAGAGAACTTTGCTTTATGTGGCTTAAGATGAGAGACCATCTTGAGTTGGACCAGATGACCTGCAGAGGTGCTTTCTAACCTCTACCATTCTGTGATTCTGTACTTATATGATGTTACCATTTAAAATCCTAACCCAGTAGGCACATGAACGGGGGCTTGGGACACACACACCAAAAAAAAACCCCACAAGACTACCCACTTTGCACTGTATACAGAGGAAGAGCAGGCTCAGTGTTTGCAAGCTGATTTTGCCATTTGGTTTACACCATTGCCTTACTTACAACGGAAGTAATACTAAGCTCTTCTATCTCATGGTCTGCATGAGCTCTACATTCCTACCCAACGCTCACCCCCCTTTAAAATGAGAAAAAAAAATGTTGGCTTTTGCCTCTCCAACAAGATAGTGTAACTGATCTCTCCTGTGCCGCGCAGTAATATTAGTTACTGACGGCCACAGGAAACCCTTACAAAGTCTCAGGGTGAAGTCAGGTATTTGTTATGACAATGACATTTTGAAAAGTGTAAAAAAGTAGTCAGAACGTAGGAAGTCTCCCTTAAATTAAAAGTATTATTTAATGCTGTTCTTAAATCCTCGGTTGTGGCTGCTCTCCAAGAGCAAAAAACAAGCTAGCAGTTCGCAAGAGTGGGAACCAATCTGAATAATCATGGGTGAATGCCACATACAGTCCAAACAAATCTATTTACCACTCAATAAATGAGAGACCAATAATTGATTCTTCCTGGAAAGTGAAAATTTGGTATTTCCAGAAAGCACATTAGATTTTTCCCCAGTCATAAATTCATATTTACACCTGATTCCACTGACAAACACTTATATAATCAAAGGAAAATATCAATCCATTTTATTAGGCATGAAAAGGATTTAATCTTATGCTGGATGCAAGGGAAAATGTAAACATTTTGAAACAGTGGGGTTTTTAATATTTAGTCTGAATAAAGAATAGTAGCAAGCTGTGAAAACATAATGAAATCAAAGTAACAGTAGGCTATGCTACTAATCTGCAAATAAATTTAACTTCCATCAAACAGCATCGTTCATTTAAAACACTTCCATTACACAGCATTCTCCTTGTACCTTCTTCCTTCATGATCCCACTGTTTTCCTATTTTAAGTCAAACTGGGTTTTGTGTGACCTTAAGAAACAAAAGAATCCAAGACCAAGAACAAAGAAAATCAAGAACAACATGAAAACCTACAAACTGTTTAGTGAGGTACCTGAAGGCTTTTAATGGAAGGATTGACAGAGATGAGTGTCATTTTCTAGCTGCTAACAATCTTTTAAAATTACCGTTACGATTAGTCAAACAGGATTTAAGAAGGCTGATACTTTGTGGGGAAAAAAAAAGACTGCAAGAGTTAATGTATTTTTAAAAAGATGCCAAAGAAAAACAACAGAATATTCTGATTTTTAAATTCATACACTCAAGTTTGGAGCTGCAGAGAGTCATATACCAATACAAATCAACTTTACCTATTTCACCTAGGTACTCGTGGAAAGGCAGTCGGAACAATTTAAAAAATCACACACATGTCTGAAGATACAGACTACAAGATAACAGAGTTAGGAAAACTTGATCTTACAGAAACCTGAATTCCTAAAGCATTTTCCCAATTTACTAGAAAAGAAAGTTTTTCCAACGCATTCAATGGCGGGGATGGGGGGGGGGGATGGGGGGCGGGGAAGGCAAAAATGTGGGTTTGTGTCAAGAACTTTTAGAACTACGTAAGATAAGCACTTTAAATTGAACTTGGCATTCTACAGTCAAAGAAAATAAGCTCAATCTGAAGGCATTAAAAACCTCAGAGTTATGAGCTAGGTTTTCAGCTCATTTGTGCTAACTGTGAATCTCAGTCATATACTTGTGCAACCACTGTGTACAGGTGTTGCTTTACTGCCGTCATGCTATGTAAGAGTAATAAACATCTCTACTTGGAACTCTTAATTATAGATGACAAACTATAAATCACTAGTTTGTTGCAGCATCAGAAGCCTCAAGATGTGATCCATCATGTCTATATCCCAAGAAAGAAATTAATCCCTCTGTTTTGTTTAGCAGAAGGCATAGATTTATTACATTTATTTATGAGCATGATAATATTGCAAGAAACAATTAGGGCCATGCTTGTCTTGAATATTGCTTTCGTCCATTCTCCTACCATTGCCTATACTGTTTTGCACTGATACCATTTGATACCCATCCTATGCAAGCATAAAACAACATAAGGTGCAAGGCAGTGGAGAAGCAAGTACTGTATCTTAATACAGAGTAAATCCCATGGGAAATTTGCTCACCTGAAGAACAGTCGTGAACTTCCATCAACTAAAAAAATTTCACAATATAATCCAGGCACATAAGATTATTAAATGCTCACTGAAAACCAACAACTACTTATATACTTGCGTGTGTGTATCCGTATATATGCACAAATGTATTTTATCCAAATGACTAGCTACTGTAATCTAGGCAGAAGTGGTTCTTTAGATACTCGCTCTTAGGTGTTACAAACAAGCCTGAAACATTTGGAAACTTAGCCTCAAATGAACAGTGAAAATCACTCTTCAGTGCTAGTAAGAAGACAATCAGAATTTGACATAGAACAAAAAAATATTGACAGTTGAAATCAGTTTAAATCCTGGGGTACTGAATAAGGGTTTCCCACAATTACTGTATTTCACTATTCTCTAGGCTCACCCATGTTGTTTTACAATATAACGGTAATAAAAGTCAGGCATGCAGGCAGGAACTTTTTAATGGAAGGAAAAACTGGCTGGGCTGTGGGGACACTCTGCGAGGAAGAACAGCAGGTGAACATATTAGTCATCTGTGTATCATAAGGTACTATATCCACAGCAGGACTAAATTACTCTTCAGAAACAAACTTCCTTGACCATCATTACTGTGATGACTAACATGAAGCTATATGCTGTTACTGATGACACAAATGCAGACCTCTATAGTCCAGCTGAGCAGAAAAAGCCACAGTTCTAGACTAAGTCTACACATATTAGGCAATGAAAAATGCTTTGTTGTTTCCTATGAGAAAGGCGTTTAAAGACAAAGAGTATTTGGGGGATGTTTTGTCTCTCCTTTTTCAGAAGGTTTTAATTGCCAATTATGTGCACTGTCATTCCCAATACCACAGAGTTGTGGGTTCATGATAGGCCAAAAGCCCTGCAAATAGAAGTATGGATGTATTCTGGCACGTTAGCATTTTGACCAAAAAAATCCTGCTACTTGACACAAAAAAAAACCCCACAGGTATTACATATACAAACAAAGCTGTCATAGCACAACACTACTGAGAAAAGCAACCAACAATAACAAAACAGCTGCTTAAACAACGAACCAAAACCCTTTCCCACCTGTAACATGATGCATATTCTCACAAGAAACCCGATATTGCTATTGGTCATAGAGGATCTTCACTGAAAATGATCAGTAGGATTATGCAATTCAGGAAATTCTCCATAAGGTTCTAAGGAAGAGGTTGTGGTTTCTCATATGTTTTGTAAGAAATAAACTCCTGATTTAAGTGAGTTTATAATCACATGCTAATTAAATTATAAAGTGTAAATTAAGCCTTACTGCAATAGATCAGATATTTCCAATACAAGGCTCAGGTCACTGCTGTCTTAAATCCAAGGCTTACGAAAAAACAAAACCCAATTAGAACAGTAGTAGCACTTCCCTTCCCTCCCCATTTCTCAGAGAACCAGAATCTCCTAGGTAGCTCAGAGGATAAGCAGCCACAGTTCTGCTCTGGCTACATCCATTTGCAACAGACTTGTGTTACCAGTTAAGGCTTGTCCCATCCCGTACGAGGGCAGCAGCAGACCCACTCTCTCCATTACACACGCACTCTGCCAGTTTTAAGATCAGTGCTACGGAAGACACAGACACCTTTGCGTTGATCCCTGCAGTAAGGCAATGAAGACTTGGATGGATACAAGGCCTAATGCAACCTGCAAGTCGTCAACAGCTTATCCACTGCCTTAAACTCTGTGTAAACAGCCAACGTACTAAAAGCTGTTTTAAGTTTCCTCAAATTCTCTGCACAATTGATCCATAATCATCCGAGTGCTCACTGAAGCTTAGTATCCTACTTTTTTCCATTGACTGCAAATTGCCTGTTCAGCTCCCTAACCTGTGTTTCAGCCAACATCGTGCTCAGTGGATAAGGCTGTTTGCAGTGCCTGGCCATGCTAGAAACAGTAATGCAATCACACACGGAACACTGGTTCTGTATTTGATTCCTTTGAGAGGTATCCTTGTTGTTTTCTTTCAACCCTTGAGGGATATATAAATGGAGAGTTTAAATTGAGCCCATGTCATAGGTTCCCAAACATCTGTGTGAGGTAGCAGGAGAGCTCAAAAACCCATTTGAAATAAGATTGCTGAACTCACTACAATTAAATCCCCATGTACAAGTGCTAACATGACAAAAATCATTATCAAACTTGGAAATAAACGCCAAATCAGCTGGCAAACTTACTAAAGAAGCCATGAATGGGAAGGCCAAAGAGACAACTACCTTCTCCAAACAGTCGTAAGGCCAAAGACAGAGGTGGGTTGAGAAATGCACGACTGCCACCACCACCAAAGTCTGTGCTTCATTAATTAGTTTCTAGGACTAATCAGTTAATTCAGTTTCTAGGACTGCCAAATACTTTTTCTTTAGAAGGCAAGAAAAACAGTAGGTGCAAGTTAGTCATTCAAGTTCTGATGAAGAGCATATCCAGGCAGAAAAAAAAAATCAAAGTCCCTTTAATTCATGTTTAATAGCAATTAATTTGCAAGGAAAAAGCAGGGCTGTGTGATCCTGTTAGTGGTGATCAGGGAAAGAAACAATTGAGGTAAATACCAGATCTGTCCAAACTAAAACACCTGTTTGAAACATTTAAACCAACTGTGTTCTAAAGATAAAAAAATAGTTCAAAAAAATATTTCTGTAAACAGCAGCAATAGTTTCAAGAAATAATTTAATACCCCTTCCATTGACATTTCTTCCCTCAAATCAGTAAGCAAGCAAGCAGCTGTGTAGCCTTTGGGGTAGGGCTTTTATTTGTTTTAAACAAAGAAGATCTAGTAACCATTAATTCCTCTCAAATAAGAGGTTTCAGGACACAGGGGTGTGTCCTATTTTCTTTATAGATGGGCCTAAACAAAGACTGGCCAGAATTCACTACGATGAACATTGTTCTTTGAACTATTTGAACTCAAACTACTTTCAAAAGATAAAAAGTAAAATTTGCGTGTTAATTTAAACAAATAAACCCTAGCATGCCACTGATAATGAGAAAAATCAACAAAGCCTAGCCTAAAAAAATTAATTGATTCAGAGGTTTTTTTGGTCAGTTAGAAAGTACACTGGTGCCTTGTTTCTTCCCTACCAGTTGCAGTGATCTGCAGGATAATGAATCCAAGTGAAAGACGGTTCATTTATTTCTTGACTAGCAAATGCACGGTTGTCTTGAGCTCACACAAAGTAGTTTTCAAAGGAAACCTCATTAAACTGGAACATATGTTAGTTGTTCTTATATTGTTTCTAGCTGAACAGCAACATGAAATTCTGAGTTTAATTAAGCTTAAAAATACAACACTGTCTTTAAAACAATGTACCTATATTTCTCATGCTTCCTTCCTCCATCTCTCACAGCTTATTTTTTAAGGCTCAGAAAATCCTATGCTCAGAGAAGACAGGAAACTTGTAAAATATTGCTAATTTGTAAGTGAGGCTATCTACAACTGCTTTCAAAAGATGCTACGTTCTTTTAAAGTTCTTTCTCTTTCTACTTTAAACGAAGACTTCCATTTCGTTGTTTAACCCTAATGCACACAGGGCCCGCATCTGGCGCTACACAGATGCCAGATTGCGGCTGTCCCTCTCATCCCACGACACTTTCCTGGTTCCACTGAACAGAAAGATTTAGGCTACCATCCAGCAAAGAGCACGCGCGTAACTTCAGAAAATGAGTAGTGCCATTAACTTTAACAGATAGCCCGTGTGCTTAGACGTGGGCATGCACATATTGTAAAATCAGATCACTAGTTTACTAACATCATTTAAAAGTTTATAAGCATCCTCACAGGGCAAAGAAAAAAAAAAACACCACAAAACCCCACTGCAGTAGCAAACATATTAATGGCACTTATTACCTAGAAAAAATGGTGCATTTCAGTACCAAAGAAATTCATGTACCTGTTCGCCTTCCTAAATTAAAGCACTTTTGTCATTCTTTTTCCTCCAGAAACAGAATTAAGTTCAGGAACTCAACACAGGGTTCATTCTCCTTGAAAATCCACACATAAGGTACACCTAGTATTTCAGCCTTGCTCTACTTGCACGTGCAAGCAATTATCTACTGCAATAAAGAATGACAGAACATGAGCAGGATACTCTACTGTGCTGCACACACTGCATAATTTATTGTTTCACTGTTCATTCACGGGAATGATGCTTTGGAGCATGTTTATTGTTATCTCTTTCTTTTCATCCATTCATCGGTGTATGTACTGATATCAGAGGACTTACAAGAGAGGCTTTAAATATCAGAGGAAATCAGGTTGGTGTCTTTTTCCTCTGAGAAGCCCTGAAATCAGAGGTGGTGAGAAGTACTGCCTGAGCAATTACTCCCAGGTTGCACTGCAGCAAGAGACTCAAAGAAATCTGCAACAGAAGGCACGATGACAGTAGATCGTCCACAACCATTTCTCTGACAACAAGATGATCTATTAAATGAACAGAAACCAAATTCAGCTTTAGAAGTCCTACAGTGAAAATGTTAGCGGGTGGGAGAATATTCTGTCAAATAATCACTACAGGATTGCTCTAGCCTTCTGCTCTCCCCAAAGCTCACTCTTTTAGCCAGTGTTGAGGGAGGGAAAAAAAAAAGAAAAAAAAGACTTCTCAAAGACGGCCTGCTGAAAAAGACTTGGACTGTAGTCAAAAAATTCCTCCCATCTCCACCACCCTAATGTCTTTAAATTCACATCTAATTATTTTCATTTTCTTATTACCAGAAATTATAACTTTTTCTGAAATAAATGGTGTGCAGGAATACCAACTCTGCCTTTTGCTGCCACCTTCTATGACGTTAGACTTGTGCCTTAAATATCATGGCACAGGTTTATTAAAAGAGAAGAAGGTAAGTTAGCTCAAAGAGTTTGCTACTACAATTTAACAGGTATTATAGTAAAAGCCAAATAAACAAGCTACACTAGCACAGGGTACATAAGTACTGCATAATACAACACTGTCATGCATGAACAAGACACTAATCATAAGATCAGAAATTCTAGACGCTGGATAAAGGATTTTTGCCTTCAACTATTTAAAAAATACAAAACCCACACTAGACTCTTTAGTTGAAGTTTGCACAAGCTGACAGAAAACCACAAACTGAACAGGACAGGAATAAAAGCAAGAAGCAGCAATGCAGTTTATGCAGGTCTGACAGGAACCAGCAGAAAATAAGTATTTACGGGCTCTAAGATCAGGTCAGACTCAGACTAAAAGTCAGCCCAAAGCAAGGTTTTGCAGCTAAGTTCTGCACTTCCAAAGCCAAGTTTTATTGGTGAGAGCAGCTGACAGGGTCTCACCTACAACTTTATAAATGGCATTTCTACAGTCCTCTCCAACCTCTGAAGGAAGTCCTACCATACTATCACACAAACTTCAGAGCCATCTGTCTGTCTACTTACATATCCCTTTCACTCCAGTGGTTCTCTTGCATTTGAGCAGTGCTTGAGGACTCCAAACCCAGCAGAAGTGCTGCCATCACAGTGAGTACTTTACAAGGGCTGCAGGAGGTAACAATTCAGGATACGCAAGGCCATTAATTGATTATTTTACATTTAGCTCCAGCAGGCAATCGTAGCTACATGCTGAGCCATGGCAGTTACTTTCCAAGCGAACACTTTCTTAACTGAATGTTCCTGTACTTTCAAAACAGCCTTGCCTTTTTTTTAATAATCTTTCAAAAGAAAAAAACATATCCTGCAGAAAATTGTTTCTTCTTTCAAAAACTACTTCCAGCTGTGAGGATTTGACAGGAATTATAATTTCACTAGTACAGCTACAGCACACAAACCATCCCATATATATTCTTTCCATTCATGTTTTAAAATCTCTATTACCAGCCTCTCTGTAGGTGCCTTCCAACTTACTGCCTGCTCTCCTGTTTCCTAATACTAAAACAGATTCACAGGACAAGTATTTTGTGCTATGAAAAAACTTCACCTTGCTTGTACGTCTAAGCGCAACCTTCTCTTCACAGTTCAGTGAGGGCTCATTGCAGCAGGCCAGGATTTTTCTAAGTTCTTTTAACTTATAAAAAGTGTAAATCTACATTCCTATAATAAAAACCTTAGTAGATCAATATAGACATAGTTTTCTTAAAAAACAAAACAAAACAACAAAAAAAACCCACATCCTGTAGGCTATTATTTTGGCTTTCGTTTTTTAAATACAGCTTTGATAATTTTGAAAATACTTCCCCAAGAAATTCCACAATGCACCCCTCATGAGAGCTTGTGACAAATTTGCATTTTGAGACATTA